>NW_004524589.1:4327550-4342132 GCF_000260255.1 Octodon degus | reverse complement strand
TTTTTTTTTTAATTTTAGGGAAAAGTCTACAGGGTGTTCAGGGTCTCACTACTAGATCAGTCTCATAGTGATCTGCCTGTTTACAGCCTCCCAAGAGCTGGGATTATAGGCGCGCACCACCACACCCAGTCTCAATTGCCATTTTAGTGCACTGCAGGGGCGGGGCCAGCACAGCAGGCCCAGGTATTGAACCCCTGGCCCCTGCACCTGCTTGCAGGCACTTTAATCCACTGAGCTATTTGGCTGGCCCTCCTGTGCTGTTTTAAAGCTGCTTCTGTTGCCTTAAGTTTGCTTCTTGTACATGTTGTCATAGTTACCTAACTCAATACCATCCCATGCTTTGTCATAGGACTGCTGGTTTCCTATATAAAATGCTCAACACCTTTGTTCCTTCATCCCAAGCTAAGCCGGTGGTGCCTTGTACTATTTCTGTAGCTGCGGTAATTCATATGAGCTCTACCCTGCTAGACCCAGAGTTAGACCCATATAATTATTCTCCACTCCTGCTCTTTGGGGTTTGGGATAGGTCATGTACTGCGTGCCCACCTCCAGCGCCCAATAAATTTGCTTTCCTCTACATCTGGCTTCAATGGGTGACTCAATGAAATAAGCATTTCTGCCACAACAATAAAAGTTTCAGGCCATAACCAGCTGATGCCAAGGTAGGGTGGCACATAGCAGAGGGGCAGTGTTTGTGGCAGCAGAAGACAAAAGCAACAAGGGACAGAAACCTTTTTCTGTCCCTTGTATTGTAGGGTGCCACCAGAGGGTGGGTGGAGCACTCACACCCTTAATCCCAGCATTGGGAATCAGATATACTCTTGATTCAGCTACCTCTGAAAAAGCTCCATCTAAAACTGCAGAGGCTTTGGGGGAACATCCAGCCACGGACAGCAATGGACCTGTAGACCTGTTCCTCTGTGCGGGGTCCTGGGTGTGTTGCTGAAGTCCTAATGCACTTTTGGTTTTGATCATTTATTTTTTGTTTGTTTGTTGTTTGGTTCAGGGTCTTGCTATGTGGCTCGGACTCGTAGTAATCCTCTTGTCTCAGCCTCCTCAGCACTGGCATTACAGGCGTGCGCCACCATGTCCGGTTTTGGTGGCTGGCGTGGCACAGGGGGCCAGCACAGCATCTGGGATCAGGGATTGAACCCAAGTCCTTGAGCTTGCTAGGCAGGTGCTTAGACTGCTGAGCTATCTCCCCAACCTGCTTGTACACTCTTGATAGTGTAATACAACCCCAAGTCCAGGTGGTGGTTGGGCTTAAAGGACTGGATATCATGTGAGGTAGGAGCAAGACAGCTTCGTTCATTAAATAGAAAATAAAAAGCAGTCCTGAATACTGATAAATCATTTGGTTTTCAAATACTGTATTAAGTGGTGAGCATAGGAGCCTTCCAAATACTATCATAAGCTTAGTATAACAAAAAGGGAAGGACTGCATACAGACGTGGCTCTGCGCAGAAGGGACGTTCAGGCCTGTGGTTAGGAAGCCTTTCATCCCGGAGAGGGGACTCGGATTACATAGGCAAAGCACCTTAAAAACTGATTTTTCCCAAATGATGCATAGTTAACTTACGAAGTATACTTATTTTATGCTGAGTTAAGGCTAGTTCATTCCTTTTCCTTAACATGGAAAGGGAATCCTTGTTATTGTTATTAGAATTTTTTAATTTAAGAAAATATGCCTTTCTGAGTTGTTATATTGTATAACACTAAGATAAATTTTGTATCTTAAATATTAATAAAATTTAACTATCAGATTAAATAAACACAGTTAGATATATTTTTTATTTTAAAGAGGAAAACAAAAACAAATAACAAGAACAAAGACAGAAAAAAAAGCAACATAAAACAATACAAATGGTACAGAATTTCAAAACCAGAATAGAAAATTAAGAATGGTCATTATATTATGTATTGCTATCATCAGATTTGTAGCTCAGATTACTGGAGATAAGCATGCAAGATTTAGCAAACAAACATTCACTCTTCCTTTTAACAAACCTTATTTTTTTCCTTGTTCTCTTTACTTTTTAGTTTTTATTTTTTTTAAAAAAAGAGTTTAATAAGAATAGATAGGTGGGCCTGGGAGATGTCTCAGTAGAATAAGTGCTTCCCTGGCAAGCGCAAGGGTCTGAGTTCAATCCCCGGTTCTGCAAAATAAATAAATAAATAATAAAAATGGAAAGAATAGATAGGATATTGGTGATGGTACACATTTAAAAGAGCAAGATGAAAGGTATTCAATCGTGGTTGTTACAATGCACATTGCTGTTCTCAGTGTAGTTGCTCAGATTACAGACTCCATTAGATTATAATTATCAAAAGACCATCATTATTTAAAATAGTTAAAACATAAATTATGTTCTTATAATGACATGAAAAAGAACTACAAATGCTGGATATAACATTTTATAAATGACTATATTTTTTTACAGAAAAGATTCATTATTTACTGCTAGCCCAGCGATCAGAAATAATCTGAGACACAAAATTATACTATCCATTAATCCTATTTTCAATCCGTGCTAATAGCATAGTAGAGACAGATTCCCAAAAGCATCTTAAAAGGCAACAACCTTTAGTTATTCTGAAAAGAATGAAAATGTGATTTGAAACCAGAAGACAAAGAGGCATACGATATATAAAAATGGTGTATGTGGCTGTCACAGAGGGAGGGTGAATGAATGTAAAATCGAAGACCTATGCAGAGGCTTTTGTAATTCAAGTTATTAGTCATTATTAGATAGTATGAAGTTACTATTTATTTTCTGCTATTATAATGTAGCTGTCAAATTATCCATTAAAATTTAAGAATGTTAAAAACAGGATAGCAAGAGAAAATTTGAAAGAAATGGTATATTAAAGAACACAGGATGTTATCTCTGTGTATATATTTCAAATTTGCCCATGACATTTATATATTTGAATGTGGACCCTGCTGTTTGTGCAGGGCTTATATTTGACAAAAATGTCAAACATAAATACAATATAAACCCCTGTATAAATCTTCATGACAGATGCTCATTGCTTCATGCAGAGAGTACACGCTATAGATTAACAAGGTCACTGACATCAGTGTATAACATCATGAATTTGATCCTATTATTAAAATTAGCCTTTTACATTATTATACATAAAACAAAAGGTTATCTTTGAATGCATTATTTAATAGACCCCTGTGACTTTGCATTCTGTCTGCAGCCATGTGCAGTGGTCCTGCTTACCTACAATTACAAGCAGTCATCCTGACCCAGGGGTCAGACCCTGAGCTCTCCCATCCTCTAGTACATTTCTGCTGAGATCATTCCCTTCCTGGGCTCTCCCTTATCAGGCTCGGATGAGGTGAAGGATCCTAAGTCAGGCCATTTCCTATGAGGCAGGAGGCTCCTGTGATTTCTGACTTTGCTTTCGGGGTACCCTTACCACTTTGCAGAATTCACCTTAAAACTGCGTGGGGGACTAGGGCATCTTCCCCAGCTTTCTGTCCCTCTCTTGTGCACTCTGGCTGTCTTGCATGAATATCTGAAAATGCTTCCAGAGCTTTCTGGCTCCCCCTCAATTTTCTGTGAGTGGTGCATCCCCTACTAAGATCTTTGTAAGTTATCAGACCCACTTGGGCACATGTGTTATAGACTCTGGCAATTTTGCTCTAACATGTTGGGTCCATGAGTCAAAGTGGTGCATGGATTTTAAAACTCTGGGCTACTAATGAGAGCCTGTAGCCCTGTTCATTTCAGTATGTCACGCAGTCTGAAAGCTCTGTCCCACTGCTGGAATTGTTCAGTGCAAGGAGCCTCCTCAGTGAAGCTTTCTTTAAATTTGTATTCACTCAGTAGTAATCCTTTTCCTCTTAAGCTTCTCCATGAGGTTATGTACTGGTGCGGGAGAGCACCTCGTGCACACTGTGTTGTTCTGATTCCAGGATGCTTCCTGTTAGCCTTTGTGTTCATTTATCAAGCATTTATTGAAAATTGATCTTGTGTCAGGTTGGATCCTAGGCAGTGGAGCACATGTACAGTGTGTTGTGCATAATGACTTATTGGAGAACTGGTATAGTGTCATCTCCTCATAAAAAGCTAAATATTGCCTGTACATAAAGTGAGGGTTCATTTATGATGCAGAAATGAACTAAACATCATTAAAATAAATGAAAATATGAAAATTTTACTTTGTTATATATTAACCTCTAACACTTGATATGTAATTTTTTTTCTAGAGGTGGAGAGTAGCTCATAAAACTTTAAATTCTTGATCATTTTTATTATACTTTATAGAATGTTTAATGTAAAAAGTAAAAATATATAAGCTAAAAACAACAAGAAATTTTTATAATTCCAGCATCTAGAAATATTCACTACTAGCTTTCCACTTCATATCTTTTGAGATTTTAACCATAACACACACACAGACACTCACACACACACACACGCACACACACACACCCTAACACACCACATCAGTCACTTGGTCACGTATCGTGCATCATTTCTGTGCCAGGCATTGGTGGTGAGGGCTGTGGCTTGGAGAACAGCGCAGAACGACATCCCTTCTCTCCTGGACTTGAGACGCACTACTTAGGGGTAGTAGGTGTCTGGGCCCTGATGGAGGCTGCTTGCTCATACAATCATATGATAGCGCCAGAGCAGCTCCGTGTCTTTAAAGTGCATGTTCCTTGTGACTTCCCTTTATTCTCCTCTACCTGGCAGGAAGAGTTGATCCGTCATTGCCGTTAATACCCTGGTACCTGGCACTTCCTAACATTATCTAGGATCTTGGACATAAGGGTAATTAATGATCAGTAATACTCACTACAGATTGCACTAACACCACCTTCAGGACTAAAAGCAGGGCTCATGTCTACAGCATGGCACGAGGCTCATTCTACTACATGGTGTTTTGCAAGGTGTGGGGTTCCTGGAGCATTTGTTAACTCGACTTGAAGCATCTCCAAAACCTGGCTGTGTAACTCATCTATAGGATACGACACCCCCTCCCCAGGGTGCGGTTCTCAAATGGATCTTAGTATTGTCCATTTGACTGCTCCATCCAACGATGTCTTCCAAATTTGATGATGATTTTCCAGGCAGCAACAAATACACAGAAAGTGAACTTATTGCTACCAATTATTATAGCTAATAAAGTTCATAGATTTTAAAAACTTTAAAATAATAGGAAATTCATATGAGATGATAAGAATAGTACATAGAGTCCTGTATATGCTCTGCCCAAATTCTTCTGGTTGGTGATGTTTTGTGTACTCTGGTGCAAAGGCAAAAGCAAAATAATGACGAGACACTTCTGTTAACTGGACAACACATCTCATTCAGTTTTTAACAGTTTTTATGGCACTGTGTGTGTGTGTGTGTGTGTGTGTGTGGTGTGTGTGTGTGTGTGTGTGTAAGTGCGTGTGCATATGTGTATGTAGTTCTGAGCAATGTGGTCATATGATTGAGTTTGTATAATCACCTCCATAATCAAATTCCATCATCCAAAGGAGCTTTCTTGTGCTCTCCTTTACAGAGGGACTGCTCATCTGCTGGTGTCCCTGTCTCCAATCTGTTCTCCGTCATTACAGTTTGTCACTTTAGGAACATTATACAAATTGGATTTTAGAGTCTGTACCCATTCAAAGTGAACTTTATGCCATAAAACACACTTACAATATGCCTTTATATCTCTTGACTGTTTACTTAGACTGTCATGTTAGCTTTCTGTCACTGTAATAGAGTATCTGAAATAATTAAATCATAAAGAGAAGAGTCTACTTTGACTGGCAGCAGTGGAGACGCCACCCCATTCTTGAACAGCTGCTCTGTTTGGGACTGGTGACAGGGCAGCAGACTGTGCCAGGACTGCCAGGTCATGCAAAGCCTGCCATGTGTGCTTCCAGTCTGTGCGTACTTGTGCCTTTGGGACACACTTGCTATCCAGAATACAGAAAATAGCTTTCTAGTTACAGTAGTTTCTCATCCTTCCTTACTGTGCTTTTATGTAGGAAAGGTGCACAAAATGAAGCAAAGCAGTTAACTCAGTGTGTGATGAAGGAAACAAAGGTGCTGGGAGAAAATGAAATATACCGGAGGCACTTGGTTTTAGCTTTCACTTAGTTAACATCTATAAAATAATCTGAAAGCACAAGAGATGTTTGGCCCCAGTTGTCTCCGCCTGCATGTTGGAGTCTGGGGAAAGCAAGTGCCCGCAGAGCCGTGTGGGTCAGAGACACGGAATTCTCATAGCTTTGCAGTTCACAGTGCTCAAAGCCATTTGCCCTGCACTGGAAAACTATTTTCATATTTTTAATGGAATTATAAAGTTTTGGGATGATATTGAAAAGAGGGTTCCAGTACATGGGTGCCTTCTATCCAGCAATTTCAAGTTAAGACTTTCCTTCAAAGTCATTATGAGCACTGAGTATATTTCTAATATTGTTGCATATTCAGTAAGTCATTGATATAAATTCAAGTAATTCAGATGTCAGGCTGAGTCCTCAGTAGTGATTTACATTGCAATGGTTTTATGAGTGCGAATTATTAGTTTGCTGACTTCCCTAATATATAAAGGTTATAAAAAGAATTTTATCTAACAGTTATGAATTTTAACGTTTCATCATGTATATGTAAATACCCAAAAGAATGCATGTGGTTTTAAAATTGCTGCAGAAATTCACAGAGTGATTCAGCTTCTCATATTATGGATACTTTTTTTTCAATCAATGGTATTTGTAACCTTCTCATATAGTGAATGGAAACGTATCTAATAGCTCTTCTGGCAGTATCAGAGAATCCTGTGGTTTATAGATCCACTCACCTCTATTGTACCTCTCTGATACTTCCTGCTACTGCCTTGAGTTTAACTATGTGTGTTTTGAGATTCTGACTTATAAAACCATTGGAATATTTTGAACTACCCATTTAGGAAACTTATCTTTGTAGATTTTACTCAGAGGATATAAGCAGAAACTGAATATGATTAAGTTTGATGGTTTTACTGTCTAAGATTTGATTTATTTTTATGTTTCTAAGCATACAACTCTATTAATTTCCCTAGAATTAATCAGTTGGGTGCCAGACTTAAAATACTGATTTATACAAATAAATGTGATGCATTATTAATTGTGGAATTGTAAATATGTTTTGAAATGGCACACTTTCCTAGTGACAAGTAAGAAATTATCTTCTCAGGAGACTAAAGCATAGAGCAGTTTGCTTTTGGACAAGAAATTAGAGTGACTTCAATGTTTCTTAAGAAACTGGTTTAAGTGGCTGAGGTAGCACACACCTGTAAATACTCTTTATTTAAGTAGTGTGAAGTTACGAGGGGAGGCTGAGGCAGGAGGATCACTGAAGTTTCAAGGCCAGCCTGTGCTATATAGTGAGTCCCCTGCCAGTCTGGAGTAAATAGTGAGACCCTGTTTCAGAAACAGAATAAAGCAAAACAAGAACCTATGTGAGGGAATTTGAAAGATGACATGTTCTTTGCTTCTACTCAAGAAGTTCTGCTTTACCTGATCTTTCTTCTGCTATGGATAAATGGGTATATGAAGATTTTTTCTGTGTGATTATGCAAGATACCCTGCTTTAAACTTACTCTGTTCTTCATCACACTGTTGTAGTTTGTTCAACTTTATTTATTTATTTATTGATTGATTGATTGATTGATTCATTATATTTTATGGAAAGGTCCACAGGTTGTTCAGGGTCTCACTACTAGATCAGTCTCAGAGTGAGCCACCATTTACAGCCTCCCAAGTGCTGGGATTACAGGCTTGTGCCACCATACCCAGTCTTATTCAACTTTAAAGTGTCTATACAGCTATATTCCTATTGGTGGAAGAATCTTTATTCAGACAAAATTTTTTCCTGAAGGGTAATTTTGGTAAAATGCAGCTGAATTCCAATAACAAATAAGTATTGAAAACTGTATAACTTTATTGATAGCCCATTTCCTGTTCTCAAATAGATTCCTTCTTTTTATCCCCCCAGGGATAATGCTCATATCTGTTCTTTGCAAAAATCTGTTCGCTTTCAAGATTTAATTAATAAGGCCAACTAATTCAGATAATTGATTCCAAAGCAGAAATTGTTGACCCAATTATTCACTCAAATTGACCTTTCTTGTGAAATACTACTTAAATTGTAATACCCAGCTTATGTTTAATTGCGGTATCTATGTTTAATTGTTGTATCTGAATAATGTTTAATGAGTTCCCATGTTTAATTACTGTCTCTGACTAATATAATTACTCTTAAGTCATCTCTATCATTATTAGCTAAGCTCCCGAGGCTCTGTGGAGTCTGTCCTCAGCCCAATTCTCCAGGCCCATCTTCCTTACTTTGCCTCTTATGGACTTTCTGTCAGACCCTAGCGTTTTCTCCATTCTATTCATTTTGGGGCATTTATGTTTGCTGACTGATTTCATCTGCTCTGATATTTAGATCTCAGCGCATGGTAGGGGCTACAGCACAATTCCTGTGGTTTGTCAGAATGCTTCATGGCCATTCTTCTTTTGGGACCAGAGATTGAACTCAGGCCCTTGTGCTTGCCAGGGAAGTGCTTATTCCACTGAGCCATTTCCCCAGCTCCTGGCCCCTCTTCTTTTAGAAGGATTTATTTTGTTATTTTTGTATTATTATTATCATTTTTTTTTTTGGCAGGCTCAGGCAGCCCTAAGGCCAGGTCTGGTGTGGCTTGTGGAGCTGGGGATCGAACTGTGGTCCTCTGCGCCTGACTGAGTTTGCCCAAGGAAGTGCTTTATACAACTGAGCTAACCCACAAACCCTCTGGACCAGCTTCTTTTAATGTTACTATGTTAGTGTGCTGTCTTCCATTACATCAAGCAGGGCAATTGACTTTCTGTTTTAAATCTCTGTTTATTTAATTTTGTGCCTCTAGCTCTAGGTGGCAGTTCACTGTTGTATGCCACACAGCGTTTATTGAGCATATAGATAAATGATTATAAACCTATGGCTGGTTCTCTCATTACGTATCATGCCTTCATACATATGGATTTCTAAAGTCATTAGTTCAGTGATCAAAATGAGAAATGCATGATAGAATTAGAAGGTAACAAAAGTGAATGAGGTGTCAGATATAAGCCAGTGTCAAACTTCAATGAGGGCTTGCTGGAAGTTTGTGCAGTGGATAACTTATGCTTGCGGCATTCAGATTCAAGTACTTCTAATACTCTGGAACTGAAAGGGTAACAACCATAAGCCCACAGGACTGGTACATTAGTACTTGGGGTTGGGAGAAATGGTAGCCTCGGGACACTGGTTCAGTCAGAGGGCTAGTTATGGTCACAGAGCTCAGAGCTGCTTCGATACCAGTAAGCCAAAGACTGTGACTGTCACTGTGAATTTGACTGGGAATATTCAAGAATATTTATGCAGTTATGCTTGTTCTGAGAATTACTCTTTATTTAAATTGTGTGAAGTTACGATGTATATGATGCAAGACAGTTCTAAGAGTAATCTCTTTTAAGGAATCTAAATATATAGTTATGATCCCAAACATTATTGAATTTAGCAATTCAGGAGCATTTTAAGGTTAAGTAGGACTGTGTGGTGGCCGTGTCTAAATAGCCTTTATGACGCCCTTATGTTGGTGCTACTGTCATCAGTAACTCCTCCTCTTAAGGTTAGATTGGACTTACTGATTGAATTCTAAGGGAAGCAAGCTGCCATAGTTTTGTGTAAAAATTCATGAGTACTATGTAAAGAAGACACAGAGTTACTCAGAACTTGCTAGAATAAGGAAGGCAAGGATGTCACTATCACTTGAATTTGAGAATGAATTAAAGGGAGCAGAGTGGGGATACTTCATAGAGGAACAAAACGGAATATCCAGGTATCCCCTTATTGGAGCTACTGGCTTGGAGAAGCTGTAGGCAGATGAACTATCTACAGGTAGGGCATTACATGGTTATGGAAGATATCCTGACTCTCCAACTGGGTCTTCAATGGAAGTAGTCAGAAGAAATGAAGGATCATGAGTCATTGCTGAAGTCTTGAAGCTTTGGGGTACAAACTGTGGTTCTAGATGGTTTTCTGAAAAGGTTATTATTTAGCTTCTTAAATGGTTCTAGATGGTTTTCTGAAAAGGTTATTATTTGGCTTCCTCTTCTATTTTATTTACTGAGCATGTGGTTTACCTGGCTTACCTGCACAAAAACCTCATCATGGACTTTTTTTTTTTGTTGTTTTTGAGACAGGGTCTCACGATGCAGTTCGGGATGGCCTTGTGCTCACTTTTGTAGCCCCTAGGCTGGTCTTGAACTTGCAGTGATCCTCCTATCTCAACCTCCTGGGTGCAGGGATTACAGGCATGTGCTACCACACCTGGTTGCAGGGCCTGCATGGCATGTGATGCTGGAGATTGAACTTGGGTCTTTGTGCTTGCTAGGTAGGTGCTTGTGCCTCTGAACTATCTCCCTAGCCCCATCTTTGATTTTTCTTCTTTTTTTTAGTAAATATTTATTCTGTCACTTAAAGTACAGTGATGTTACCTGCCCTTGTGTAACTTGCATTCCACTTAGAAAAGTAAAATAAACAATAATAATAATCCTTATAGGTAGAGAAAGGACAGGTTTCTTTGTGTCTTTATGATTTCTTTATGATGTTTCATAAAGACACTTCTGGAACACATAGTACCCCTGGAGCAGCAAGAGAGGCCCATAGACTGCAGTCCTACAGTTTGACAAGGATTGTTGCTGATGTGCATTGGGTCTGGGTTCCAGTGATGCGACAGCACCTTCTGGCCATTGTCTTTCTGTGAGAACTTGGGAACAAATTTGTTGGGTGCTGGAATGCTGATTTGAGCACCTGGAATACCTGGGCAGCCCCTACTGTCAGGCAAAGTCATCTCCCAGCACCAGGCCTGGGAAGATTTAGCTCTTTATTCTGGCAGAAGAATCCACCAGGTCTATGGGTGTGCATAGAGCCTGAGTTTTGGGGCAGCTCTAGGGCCAGTTTAGGGGACTCCTGTTTCTTTATCATAAGTCCCTAGGCTTACTTCCTGCGGTGCACTTATTGTATTTCTGGAAGTCAGTCATTTATATGAAACATTATGTAATAAGTGCAATGCTGGACAAGAAGTGTGACGTGTTCTATAGGCTTGAGGGTGTTTTGTTTTAAGCAGATCTATGTGAAAGAACCTAATTTAGAAGACCATAGTTGTGGAAGGATTTGGAAGAAGGAGTTAGTCGTGAGGACATGGAAAGAGTGTTTCTAAGAGACAGGGAAAGGGCTCTAAGTCAAGAAGGTGTGTGGTGCACTTACAGAACTGTGAAGAAGCCAACATGACTGGACTGAATGGAGAGGAGGGAGCAGGAGGGGAGGAAACAAGAAAAGAAATCTTATGGGGCTTTTTAAAAAATGCTATTTTTGTTTTGAATGAAGTGAAGAATAGTCAGAGTTGTCAGTAGTGATTGGTTAGGGTCGTATGTTCAGAAATGTTACCGGAGCATTTTCTGTGTATAGTTTGCCATATCTGCAGAGAAGAAAGGAAGGTCAGGTTAGTGCCACGCTATGGGCAGTCATTGACTCACACAGAGCAGAGAACGCCCTGAGCCTGGGTGAGATCAGAAAGTGTGTGGAGGGAGAGAGAGAAAGAAGATAACTGAGGCATGAGCCTTGGGTCCTCCAACCCCAGATGGAAGGAGAAGGGGGTGGGCCACAGAGGCAGCTGGGAAGGATTACCACAGAGGTGGAGTGGAGGAAGAGTGAGCACCTCCAGTGGAGTGAAAGACAGAGGGGAGGTATCAGAGAAGAAAGGGTCGGTGACTGTCCAATATGGATGATAGGTCAACTATAATGGAACTGAAATGTATTTGTGGATTTGGCAGCTAAATAGAGGTCACTAGCAGTTGTCAGAATTAATTTCGTGGGGTCCTGGAGGTGAGAACTTGACAAAAGTGAGTTTTGCAGAGAACTGAAAGAGAGAATTAGAATGATAATAGGTAAATCTTTCTTTTTCTGTACAAAGGTAGCAGAAAATTGAGACAGTAGCTGGTAGCAAAGTAGGAGTATGAAAAAGATTATTATTTTTCTTCAGAATCTAAGCAATAAATTGTTCTTAAGCCCTGGAGACATTTAGATATCAAATTTTGTCCCCTGTTCCACTCTTTATGCTTAACATCATTTTGGTACATCACCTACGATTGTTACCTTGTGGAATGTCACCAGGTACTATATTATCTGTCACTGGATTGTTGCCCTAGTGTCTCACTGTGTCCATTATTATTATATTTCACAATCACCACAATATCTGCCTACATAAAACGAAGGTTTCATTACTCCTGCTAGCATGTTCCCTCCAAAATAGCATTTATGATGTCATTGCTCTATCTGGTCTGGTCATTAAGTAACTTTTCAAACAGCATGGCTGCGCATTTGCTAAATGCACTGAAATTTATGCAACACAGAAAGGAGGAGAAACCAGAACTTTGAGAGGAGGTTGGAACTAGATTTTGGTGGAATTCTAGCCTACAAGATGCAGCAATTGTTGTAATGCAGCAGAAAGTGGGCCCCAGCTAGGATACTTCGGTTTCTTAGTTGCCCAGGTCATAGTTCCTGTTGTAGTTCTGGTTGCTCCTGGCTCTCAGACACTGTTCATTGCGATACACAGCAGGTCACTGTGGTGCACGTTGTATAAAGCCACCCCCAACTGACGAGCCATTCTGCTTCTGCGCTTCCTGCTTGCTTAGCCCTAGTAAGCCCTAGACCACCAGGGATCAGGGCCTGGTATTTGGGGAATGATGCTGAGCAGTGCGCATTAATGTAAATAAATCTGCCTGCAATACCTGGAAGTTATTTTAGGGTTTTTGCATCTGTATTTTTCTCTGCAATCATATGGGCATATTCATTTACATTTTAGCATCATTTTTCTTACCTATAACTTAAAAACTGATTTTATTTATAAAATAATCTAAAATCGTTGTATTTGTTGATGCCTGGATATTGCTGCTTCAATGCCACTTAGAACTTCTACAAATTCCAAATATTTTGGGGCATTTAGTAGGAATAAGGCCCTGATTATATAATTATTATAAATCAGTAGAAAAGATATTTATTTTTAAGGAGATATATGTCTTCAGATCAAAGGTGACTCACAATAATGCCATTACATATTAAAAACAATATTGTACAACACAGTGGAACTGGATAGCTTTTTGTCACTTTTGATGACATTTTTAAAGATGCCAGAATTTTACAGGCTGGTTAGTCATACTGGGAAATATCAGATGCTCCCAATCGAAGGCTCATGGGCTAGTTCTGAGTTTAGGCAGAGGAAAGGCGCTCTGAAGATTTCCATTAAATCACAAGACTCACTTTACAGGGGTCAGTTACCGGTACGTGCTTATGCTATTTACCTAACGTACGCTTAGGTGTATACCAGTTACCTCCCCAGCTATTTTTAAACTGCTTTATTTTTATGTTTTGCATTATGTTTTGTTTTATTTAACACTCATAGAGGCAAGTTACTCTGTGATATTATTTGTCCAGATTTTAAGTAATGGCACTTTTCTAGAGTTGCATCCTGTCACTAAGCAGACTTGTTCATTTCATGCAGACATGACTTGAGTCAC
Organism: Octodon degus; assembly: GCF_000260255.1. NCBI lineage: Eukaryota > Metazoa > Chordata > Mammalia > Rodentia > Octodontidae > Octodon > Octodon degus. The sequence continues at coordinate 4,328,541 of NW_004524589.1, read as the reverse complement.
TAAACATTTCACATGAGTTTTTGTGAAAAAGCAAGACTCAGTACTCTGTGCTCTGCATCGAGTTAAGGTTCTCAATATTGCTTACAGTTTATCATGAGTGAGATGTATACTCTAGGGTTTTTTTTTTTTTTCCACTCTTTAAATTTTACAGGGACTCTCTACCCAGAGGTGACACTAAACTGGGCGTTAACCACAGACTTTTCTTGTAATCCTTAACCTGAAATTCCTCTGTAGTGCAAATAGCTTGCTTTCTGTGATTGATGTGTGTTTTCTGGAATTGAGCTGGAAGATGCCCACTTCATCCTCATATTATGCATATAGTTAATTGGTATTTTGATTGAACCAGCAGAAGAATAAAAATGCCTATGAATCAAAGGAAATTATTCTCATTAGATATGAAACAAAGAAAGCAGTGGTTTCAAGAACAAATATTATTCAAAAATATTCTCATTAAAAGAAATTGCTCTCTTTGGTATAATAAAATTCTTCTAAAGAGAAGCATCTGGCAGAATCATATAACTTACTGTAGCATAACATTTGGGATGAATTAAGTTGCTTCATTCCACAAAATGCTTTCAAGGTTTCTCAATATTTTTTCTTCGGTTTAACTTATCTGTGTCTCACAGTTCTGCAGTTAGGTCATTTTTTAACCTAGTATTTTGTTAAAGGTATCACAGAATGAATATTGCATAGAAGTTACAATCCCTTGAAGCTTAGAATCACTGAATAGAATTAGTTCAGGCTCTTGTGTGGAATGTGAAAGTCTTTCTGTGTTGGATCACTCTTGCAGCTGTCCACATTAATGGTTGGGCAGGTCGAACCACAAGCGGTAAAACAAATGAGCTTTGGAAATGAGGACAGAGCAAGTATTTGAGGTCGTGTGTTGGTTTCCTACCTCTTTCTAAACCTACTATAGATGAAACTTGAGCGTGAGAAAGTTAACAGCACGAAAGTGCTAACATTAGCCTTGTCAATAGGTCTCAGTGTTGGA
>NW_004524589.1:4300596-4301090 GCF_000260255.1 Octodon degus | reverse complement strand
TCTCATTGCTATTTGTTTCTCAATAGAATTATGGAGAAAGAGAAGAGAACTCAAATTTCATAAGTGTTTTCAAATATCTCATGTTTTATGGATATATAGTTAACTTAATGTGTCAAGTTGATTGGTTCACAGGGTGCCTAAATATTTGGTTAAACATTATTTCCGAATGTTTGATATGGATGTTTCTGAAAGAGATTGACATTTGCAGTGATAGTCTGAGGAAGGTAGATTTGCTTTTCTCAATGCAGATGGCACTCATCCAATACCTGGATGGCAGCTGAGTAAGAAATGACAAGTAGCTGAATAAGAAATAATTGTTTCTTTCTACCTGATTATATTTGAGCAAAGAAATGATCTTTTTCCTTGCTTTTGACTCTGTCTTTCACTAGAAGTTACAAAATGAACTGGGTATGGTGGTGCATGCCTGTAATCTCTGTACTTGAGATACTGAGGCAAGAATGTTGCCATGAGTTAGAGGCCTGCCTGTTGGCCAG
>NW_004524589.1:4293334-4299975 GCF_000260255.1 Octodon degus | reverse complement strand
ACAAAGAAATAAATTGTTGGGGCTGGTGAGATGGCTCAGTGGTCTAAAGCACCTACTTAGAACAAGCTCAGCAAAGCACAGGGACCGTGGTTCAATCCCCCAGCACCACATGCCAGCCAGCCCCGCCCCCTGGTGTGCTGAGCGGGCCACACACACACACACACACACACATAAATTAAAAAAAAATTTTTAAAAAAGAAATAAATTGTTGAAGTAAATAATAATGGAAATTCTTGGATCTTTATGCTTGATTTACATTTTGCATGGAATTTCTAGTTGTTAATCATATATAAATGACTCAGTTTAAAATAACGGAAAATTTTAGAACACAATTTCATTTCCACCAAAACTGAAGTTTTTTTCCTATTTGCTTTCTTTCCTCGTCTTTTATACCTTTGTTTCCTTTCTTATCTTCTGTAATTCTACATAATTTTTAATATTGTGTTCGACAACAGACCATGATACTATCGAACATAAATATCACTGACATTCTAAGGCTGGATCATCTTTTCTCCTACAAAGAAATTAGCAGAAATATATAACTACCCATTCAAATTAGGAATATGGCCAATTAGTTTCTTTGAAGATATTGTCCAAGTATATACCAAAATAAGTGAGTCTGTTTTCCTTAAAACAGAATGAAAAATCTCCAACTCGCTTAAATAATTACATAATTCTGTGAATCTTTTTCCTCAAAGTTTTCTTTGTGTCAGACTGCTTGGGAGAGTATTGAGGTGCTTCAGATGAATAAACCCCAACATCTGTCTTCTGAGTGCTCACGGTTCAGTAAGACACATGTATAAACAGATGAGCAAAGTAAAGGTGTCTGAAGTCAAGTGTGAGAAGATATGAGTGCAGCAGAAGACAAAGTAGCTCAGCTGCAGGGTTCTGGAGGAGCAGACATGTCATGGCCTGGGAGACACCTGGGTGGCTGGAAGGGGTGAGGGTGTACCAGACTATACTCAACTGAAAGGTAGGAGAAACAAGACTGAGTTTGCCTGCTAAAGTCCGAGGAAAGAGTCAAGGATTTAGAATTTTTTTTTAGCTAATCTGGCAGCAAAAGATTATGATACCTTCTCTTAGGCAATTTAAAAAGTATTCTATTTCAGTAAAATGTGCCAGAAGAGCTCAGCTATATTATTTGTAATTTATCTTTATCATGTTGAGAACCTTTTGGGAAAGGATAGAAAACAAGAAAATCCTAACAGAAGTCCCTCTTTCCCTGTTCCTCGGGTTTGCTAGATATGTAAATCTGTTTTGACTTCCCAGTGGGTCCTTCAACATTGGTGGGAATGGGGACTGAGACTCCAGGGTAGAGTGCATGAGCAGGCTATGTGACGCATGTTCTATGTAAGCATTGCTGTAGGTTCTAAGAATAGCACCATTGCAGTTACACAGAATTCATAGGCAAGTGAGGAAGATGGCAAAATGAACAGAGCAATGATATAGTTTGGAGTCTCCCTCTGATCTGTTGCCCGGCATGCACATGGTTTCAAGCAGGGAGGTGTTTCTCTGTGAAGGGACAGAGCCCCCTTGCTGCAACTCTCCTGGAATTCTCAAAGAGCTTAAAGTTCATTTGTTCTGTACTCAAATTCACAATTCAAGTTTTACATGTTCCTTCCTTCTATTCGTGGGACAGAGTACTAGGATTGCTTTATAAAAAAGTAAAATCTTTTTGTGTTAAGTGATAAAAATTATAACATTTAATTCCACAGAGTTCATAAGTAATTCTCTAAATAACATTTCATCAGTCTTGTGATCCTATTATTACAAAAATGTAAGAGTTTTATGTTCATGATATGGGAAAATAATCTGATAGCAGATGAAAGCTGCAGTGAAGACATTTTTATTCTCTTTTAATTAAGAAAAAGTCGAATACTATCTTCTGGGAAAACCTATCAAAGTCCTCTAAAAGAGTAACTGACTTAATCCTAATATTAACTTTTCAGATAAATACTATTACTATTACTATTTTATAAAGAATAGGATCATAGAAATGTTAAATAACTTCCTAACCTCAGATGGTATTGTAGGGAGCTATAGATACTTAGATGGAGCTAGGTCCTCCAAGGAGCCAGTGCAGAAGACAAGATGTCCTGTGGGAGAGACAGGCACCTCCTGTGGGCCAGACCTCAAGGCAAATGATGAAAAAAATGCATTCACATACCTCAGAGATTGATATTCTAAATAGTTCTCTTTCACCCTGAGGAAGCCCAGAAGAGTCACCAGCCCAATCACTTATAAAAAAGCCCCTGTTCTGTATGCATGCCTGCTTGCTACGTCACTCACTTCCCTATTTGATCTCAATTTAATTAATTTTACCTGTGCAATTGTACTTATAATCTTATTGGTTGACCATAGTTTTGTCCTCCTTCATGCCCACCTTGAAATTTCCCATCTTGGGCCTCACACTGTGGATGTACTTTATAAAAATCTCTTGAAAATGCAATCCATGGGTCTGTCTGTCTGTCTCTGTCTGTCTGTCTGTCTGTCTGTCTGTCTGTCTGTCTGTCTGTCTGTCTGTCTGTCTCTGTCTGTCTCTCTCAGATAGAAACTTTCTTTTCCCTAATAAATATATTCTGCTTCTACTGTCCGTTGTTCTTAAAATTCATTCTTTGATTTTAGGAAACACAGACTCCTACCAGATATCTATCAGATTGGGGGTTTCTTTCCCCTGTAACAATGGTAGGTGCCAAGATCAGAACTGGAAACACAGTTGTACAGTGGAGATGGTGGACTCCTTGCCATTAGCATCAGTAAGTAAGGTAGACACTACTGATGTTTCCATTTACTTGGTTCACATTTCATTACAATATCCAAATAAAGTATATGAAATGCTTATATAATTGACTAGTAAACTTAGCACCATGCACATGGATTCTAAGTATTCCCAGAGAAATTGGGTTGATATGACCACTCATGGTTCCAGATTCAAACTTAAAATGGCATAGTATTTTAATATAACTCAAATTAGTCCTCCCATGTGCTTTAAATGATCCATAGATTATGTATTATGCACCTCATACAAAGTAAGTGCTCTGTAGTAAGTGCTCTGTTATACTTCATTGTTTAAGGACTAATGCCAAGAAAACAGTGCTGTGTGTTTATAGTACTGATCCTGTGTTTTTGCAAATATTTTTAAAGAGACTTGGTTGATTACACAAATGTATGATCTAAGAACACAAGGGGACAACTGTGCACCTCGCAGACTGAGTGACGAGAGAAACTTTGTGCATATGATGGCTTTTACCCCTGAGTAGGAACATTCTGGATAGGAAAGGTTAGAAGAAGAAAGGGAACACATGATGGCTTGAAAACACAAAGCATTAACTGTATGTGTGCAGATGCTAAACTGGGTGGATAAGAGAGCTGGAGGGCTGAGAGTCATAAGAGTGGAAAAGACAGTGGAAAAGTAGGTTAGACCTTATCCTAGAAAGAAGACGTGTGTCTCCCTTCAGGAAACTCAGGAATCCCAGGCTCAGAAGTTCCCGTGGTTGATGAAAACTTAGATGTATGGACCCCACCCCAAAGCTGCTAGGTCTGAGACTCTTGGTGACACAAATTTAAAGTAACTTATACATATTGGAACTTACAGGGCTTTGACATAGAATGGGAGCCTATTTAATCTTCTAGTCTAGATCATATCAGGCTCTACTGAGCAATATACAGTAATGCATATTATAAATGTATTTAGAGAAATAACAAAAAAATTAGACTTTCATATGGCTTGAAATCTGTTTAACCCACTGCGTAGCAATTTTGATTAGTTTATGTCAAAATACTGTTGGTGAAATTTAACCACATCTTATTTTTTTAATGCTTTCTTTCAAGTACAATAAGTCCTGCTTGAATATCTTAATCATTCTGATCATTGCAGCAGGCTTCATAGTTGGAGGATAACTAAGAATTTTTCATTTTTGCCCAATTGTAATACTTTATTAATTAAATTTATTGGTACATTTTGGATATACATAGTGATTACCTTCATCATAGGGAATTTGTACCTGTAAAAGGCATGTTTTATCCTTTTTTCCCCATTCCCTCCTCGAACTCCTCTTCCTCTTCTTATTTATAAAAGTTTTTCTTAACTGTATCATATATTGCTACAAATTATACATGGGGGATCATGTGATATTATTTAAACTACTGAGATAACTGTCAGCTTCATCCAGAGAATTATTTTGAAAAGGAGCTGTTCTTGAATATGACTTGAGTGAGAAGTGTGCTGGCCCATGAATGTGTAAGGCTTAAACACCAGGACCAAGACCTGTGCATGTTCTGTATGTGGGCAGAGAGTATATGTTTGCATTTGTAGAAGTAGCATCTTCATGAAATCTGAGCATAGAAAACTGAAGAGAATAACAGTTATGGAGATCATGGACTATAACATGAATGAAGTGGAAAAACCTGGTTAAAAAATAATTCTTATGATTGTATTAGAAACCACTATAAAAATAACATAAGCAACATCATGGATAATTCTTGCAAATTGAAAGAAAATTGGGAATCAAAAGTGGGAGTGCAATACAGAATGTTTCAGTTTCCCTTCTCTCATTGCTAGGACAAAACACCCAACACCCAGAATTAAGGAAGGAGAGGTTTATTTAGCTAACAGTTTGTGGAGTTTTCAGTCTATACTCAGATGGCTCTAAGACAGAGAACAGCAGTTCCTGGTGGAAGAAAATAGCAAAGAGCAAAGGGAGGGGCAACAGCTGCAAGGCTTCTAGCAAGCCTCTCTCTCCTCCTTACATCTTAAGCAGGTTAACCTGAGGTGGGAGGAGGTAGAACTCACACAGTGTGTCATTATGTGAAATCCTCTCCTTGTCAATTTGACAAGAAGACACATTTCTTCCAGATACAAAGACATGCTTATTCTTAACATTTCACAACTTGGATATTGTAACACAGCTTTAATAATCCTTAAGACCCAGCTAAGTCTATCAATATTGTATTACGTTAGAACTATAACATTTTACCTTTAGGCTCCCAAAAGACTCATGCACATCCCTTTATGCAAATGACATTTAGTCTGTCTGCAAAAGTTGCCAAAGTCCTAACAGCTTAAGTATTGCTAAAAAGCCCAAGTCCCAAGTTAAACACTTCCAACATTTAATGGCACAAGAAAAATATTACCATCCCAAAAGATACAAGTAGAAGGATACAAAACATTGGAACCAAAACAAGTCCCAAATCCCACGGGTAAACATTAAGTCTGGTAGTTCTACTTTCAACATCCAAGGTAATCTGTGGCAAACTGTGACCTCCACGTGGCTCCACCTCTATGGCATTTCTGCTGGTTTTAGCTCCCATGACTTTTCTCTGGTGTTGGCTTTGCTCCCTCCTTGCAGCTTTCCTCAGACAATTCACATTCCTGGCTTTTTCAAACTTCTGGGATTTCCACCAAATAGGCTTCTCACTCTCAGCTTTACACATTGCCCTTCCAGTGCACACTGCCTGGCCTCCCAGGCCTTCTAAAATCTAGGTGGAAACTAGAACTCCTGCATTCTGCATGCACCTAAAATTAATGCCACGTGGATGATGCTAAGGTCTGCTGCATGTTTGAGCAGTAGGCAAGTTTTCTTCTCTCTTGGCTGTAGGGGTTGAGTACCTGGATTGCTGAGCATTCTGACCCTGATTCTGAGGAACAAATTCTCTATGCTGCCACCATGATGGAAACTGCTTGGTCACTGCTTCCATTCTTGAACATGGGGCTCTGTGGCTTTCTCCTCAAAGCAAAGTCCCTCACCCTGGCAGTTCTGAGGCTGCAAAGGGTGGAGAGCTGCCACCTCCTGTGATGCCCTCAGGACATCTTTCCTATTTTCTGGTTCCCCTGAACAATGGAGAATTCAGGTCTTTCTTTGCATCCCACAGCCTTCCTGGCATTTCCTTTCTAGACAGAACTACAATATTTCAAATCATACTGATGGGCTCTTTACTCTTGATTCTCAACATAAGTCTGAATAAAAGCTCCTGGCAATAACCATGCCATTGCTTTAATGTTCGACTGCCTTGAATTTTCTTTTTCAAGATTAATGAGTCCACTGTACTTAAACTCAGTCTCAGGCAAAGTCTCTGTACAGAAGCAAAGTGCAGACAAACTTTCAGCCAAGCCACAACAAAAATCATCTAGAGCCCAACAACCAATACAGTCCTTCCTTCCAGCAGAAACATCCCCAGCCTGGTCTTTACAGGCAGGCTTTCTATCAGCATTCTGGTCTTCTGAGCTCTGACCAGAATCTCCCATACAGAACAGCCAAAGACATTCCAGTGTTTCTCTTTTCAACAGTATCTCCAAACCTTGCCTATTGCAAATTGAAAGAGAATTTAAAATCAAAAGTAGGAGTGAAGGGCCTGGGAGATAGCTTGGTGATGTAAGCATTTGCTTGGAGGGCCCTAGTTAGATCCTCAGTACCATATGCTGTGCCAGCCCTGCCTCTGGCACATTGAGGTGGCCACCCAGACTGGGTGTGGTGGTGCATGCCTGTAATCCCAGCTCTGGGCAGGCTGAAAATAGGAGGATCACTATGTCTGAGCTGCATAGTGAGACCCTGTACCAAATACATAAAATTAAAAAAAGAAGAAGTGCAATACAGAGGTGTCATTATTCACGGGTTCCATGAAAAAAATTATATATATATATA
>NW_004524589.1:4269673-4293232 GCF_000260255.1 Octodon degus | reverse complement strand
CCACTGAGCTATCTCCCCAGTCCAAAGCTCTATATTACTTGGCACCTCCCTAAATGATGCTTTCTACTTTTTAAATATTTTTGATGCTTTCTCCTTTTTAATTAGTTTTGTAATGTGAACTAATATTCATTTCCAACAAAATAATTCATATTTTGGGAGATAGCTCAGTGGAGTAAGTGCTTGCCTGGCAAGCACAAGCTCCTAAGTTTGGTCCCTGGCACCACCAAAAAGAAATAAATTTTATCTCTAATTTTATGTAATTTGGTGTATTAGCTACAAAACCCTGTGGTTTGACTATTAAATACAACTTTGGAACCCTGAGAAAGGTTTTTAATTTGTTTTTTTTTTTAAATTTGGTTTAACAGAAGAAAGACTTGACTGCAGAGCTAGTTATGGAGATATCTGGGAGATGAAAATTAGTTTAATCTGTCAAGTTCTTTTTCATTGCTAATACAGTGATATTCCAAATGCTTTGACCTTGTTCAGGAAAATTGCAGCAATGTGGTGTTCTACTCTTGTTTTTTTATGTAAAAAGATAAAACAAAATTTCATAATGAAATAATATAATAGCAATAGTTAATACTATATATATATATATTATTTTTTATTTTTTATTTTTTTTGTATTCTAGGGAAAGGTCCATAGGATGTGCAGGGTCTCACTACTAGGATAGACTCATAGTCATCAGCCTGTTTACAGCCTCCCAAGTGCTGGGATTACAGGTACATGCCACCACACCCAGTCTCAATTGCCATCTCAGTGTGCCCTGGGAGTAGGTCTGCCATGGCAGACCTGGGGATTGAATGCCTGACCCCTGCGCCTGTTTGTGGGCACTTTAATATGCTGAGCTATTTGGCCGGCTCATTGCATTATATGTTGTTATTTTTAAAGTAACAATATATCTTGCTCAGGGTACAAGATATAGGCATTAAAATTTCTTCAATTGATGTTAGCACAAACCTTCATTTTAAATGATCTAAGAGACACTAATAGTATAACTGATTTCTATTTTTCCATTTGTCCTACTGTCCTTCCCCTTTCTGCCTCTTGTTTTAAATCTTTTACACAAGGTACACAATTTATTTTTGATTGGGAGATGTCCACAAAAATTTTTTATAATTTAATGTCTTTGAATTAATAGTTATCTGAAATGTTCATTCCTCAATGTCATGTCTTTGCAGCACTTTGATTTTAAATTTAGATTTCTTGTGAATTTAGAATGGACAGCTGTCATTCTATGGCTCAATCCCATAGTTGTTACACCCTATTCCTTCTAGTTTTGACTGTGTTACTGTTGCAGTACAGTCTGTTAACAGCCATGAGAGTGGGAATGGAGGTTGTAGTAAGACGAACTCTTCCTGTTCTGATTGATTTTGTGCTTTATAACCTATTACAACTATCAGAAAGTATTGCAAGTTTTCCTCCTGCTATTGGGAAAGAATTCAATGGTCTAAAAGATTGCCTACTTTCTGAAGAAGGTTCTTTCTTGTGAAGGTAAGAACAGTACATTTATCAAGCTGTCTGTAACTTTAGGCCAAATACTTTAATTTCCTTCTGTTTGCCACATTGTAACTAACCAACACACAAGCATGCCCATTGGCAGTGTGACCCAGCAGGTATTTAGGACCATGATAAGGTTGTTCAATTGTTTCCTGAGTGGAATCAAAGTAGTTTATTTATTCTCAGTTGTCATATGTCAAAGCATATGGTAGTAAGAATTCATCAATATTAGTACAAGTTTATATGACTTAGACAATATACTTCTGTGGTTCAGTGAAATTCTTTGCTATTACTATAGAGCTAATAGAGGCAGATGTATTTTAAATATGATACTGTTAGAAATTATTCCAACAGCCATAACACAAGGGAGATTTAAGAAGCAGTAATACATATGAATATATTGTTCTTGGGAAAAAATTGTAAAAATTTATGGGTGCTTAGAAGAGCCAGTGAATTAATGAGAATTCACAGAATGATACATATGATCAAAATGACTTGTCATGAATTCATATAATAAAAGATTAATTATAGTCAAGGAAACTAAATCAGTATAGTTCCTTAGAGGATGTTAAAATTTTTAGCTAGAGACTTTGTTTTGTACATCTATGGATTTTATAGAACTGACTTTTAAAGAAAGATTGTGGTTAGTTATCATTATGTAGTTAGAGGAATGATAAGCCAGTTAATTCATTTCAGTTTAGAATGCCACGTGCTGGTTAAGAAAACTGCATTCTAGCTTCTGGTTATCAGTGTAGGTGTGTTTTAGAGACTTCATCATGCATACAAAATGCTCTTGGCTTCCTCAATTATATGAGGTTTGGATTTACTCCTGGAGTGAACAATGTGCTTACATAAACAGGTGAAAATAATAGAAACATTTCACATGTTCAGAATTGGAGAGAAACAAATGAGCTCAAAAATCAGCAGGAGCCCTCTTAGTAGTCTTCCAAATTGGTGAGATAAGTGTCAATCTTCTAGCGATGAAAGATTAAGAGAAAAATTTAAAAGAATAATTATCGGTGACTAATTAGACATTGGAAATGCAGGCTTCAGACCCTGAATCTTGATGCCAAGAGGCCTGATGTTAGTGCTCAGAAGAACGAAGTTGGAAAGGTGCTTAGAAAACAGAGAATAGTTGGTAAAAGGGATAGAGGTTGATATGTGTGATGGTTGGTACATTGTGTCAACTTGAGAAGTTTAGAAGTTTAAGCCATTTAGCAGAGATCCAGGGTGTTTATTTTGCAAATATCTTCATCCTGTGCAAGAGAAGGGCACAGAGATGGCACGAGTACAACACTCAGGCCCGGAGGAGTAGCCTGCTTACGATATAAGGGAGGAAAAGAAGCCCCTCCCCCTTTGCTCTTGCTGGTTTTGATGACTTTTGCTGCCTCGGACTGTTGCCCCTGTGCTATGCCACCCTGCATTATTATGGACTGAAAACCCCACAAACTGTGAGCTAAGTAAACCTTTCCTTCCTTAATTTCGGGTTCAGGTATTTTGTCCCAGTGATGAGAGAAAAGTAACTGTCTACTCATTGCTGGGACAAAATACCCGACATCCGAAATTAAGAAATAAAGGTTTACTTAGCTCACCGTCAGTAGAGGTTTTAGTCTATACTCGGTTGGTTCCCAGGCAGATTGGCACGTGGCAGAGGCCAGCAGTTTATGGCAGCAGAAAACAGTGAAGAGCAAACGGAAGGGCAGCAGCCGCAGCTTCTAGCCAGCCTCTCTCCCCTCCTTAGATTATGAATAAGCTGCCCTGGGCTGGGGGTGTAGAACTCACACAATGTCCATGCCCTCTTCTTCTTTTTTTAAAAAATCAAATTGGTAGGACAGTTTCAATAATTAACACATTGCATACATTTTTCCTAGTGGTTAATTGCTGTACAAGATGCGAACATGATATCCTAACACCATTAGAACAAATCACTATTCATTAGGAGAATGTAGCTATATATCTATCCTGACTACTTTGAATACACAGATACAAAATGGACATTCATCTGTATCCCCCTTTTTGGTTAAGTTCCGTTATTTGAACATTATAGGTGTTTAAACTCAGCAAAATATTCTAAAAGAGCCCAGTAGCCCATAATAGTATTGGGTCTTCAGCTTTACTGGCAATGTCAGAAATTGTTGACCTGAGTCCCCTACAGCTCAACATAACAGCATGGCTTTACTTCTTTTATTTCATTTTTATACTTTTCTGCTGGATGGTTAAGACCAAGGTAAAGCAGGACCTACACAACAAGAGTTGTAGCTTTTGCGTTTGATAAGGTCAGTGAAATCCCCTCAGGATTTATCCTGAGATCCTGTACCTCAGATTGTAGAACCTTTGTCAGTGTCAGCCATGTGGATGAGTCACAGTCATTGCTTGGCCACTGTGCTCTCTGTGAAAGCCTGAGAGAATGTTTTCTCTCCATGTGACTCTCCTTAGGTACACTTTACATCATCGATCACTTTCCTCTTTGGCCCCATAATCTCCTTGATCAGAAAATTTGGGACACTACTGAGTTACATGACATTACAGTACAAGTTCTCATACGTCTTTCACAGAGAACCCAGTGAAAGAAGTAAAACTTTCACTCATCTGGAGGAGAAGCAAATCAGCAACATCTGACATGGAGGCTTGAGCAGATATGGAGAAACTTTAGTGCTGTCAGTGCTAGCAACAGCATGCAGGCCTCAGCCTCTTCCCTCCTGGGCTGGAGCAACTGGGATTCTGGACTCTTGAGGAGAAGCCCTTACCTGTAGTTAGAAAGGGGTTAGTGGGAACTTCTGAGCCATTCCCAAGCTCAGCACAACCAATAGTCTGAACTAATCAGTTGCCTCTCCCCACCTACTCAGGTCTGCTGCAATTCTCTAGTGGAATTTATGCACCTTAACCAGGAGCCTTGCATTTGTCCTCATTTCTTTAAAATGAGCTTTTCTTTCTTTCTTTCTTTCTTTCTTTCTTTCTTTCTTTCTTTCTTTCTTTCTTTCTTTCTTTCTTTCTTTCTTTTTGCCTTTTAGGGAAGGGTCTACAGGATGTTCAGGTTCTCACTACTAGATCAGACTCATAGTGATCTGCCTGTTTACAGCCTCCTAAGAGCTGGGATTACAGGCACATGCCACCATGCCCAGTTCACCTTCTTGTTCTAACTAAAATTAATACCATTGCAGGTTCACTCTTATTCTTTTCTGATACAATTTTTTGTTGGGGGTGATAGAAGAGCCAGAGTATTTATTTCTCAGCAATTTGTTCAAGGCTAAGGAATGCAAGTGGCATCTTCTTTCCTGAAGGTTAGGATACTTTTGGCAGTTCATAATTCCAAACTATAAGAAATTCTCAGCCCACTCAGCTTCGGCATAGCACACACAGGTCTTCTGTTGTAGATGAGTGGTGGTCCTTGCTGCCCCCTTTAGTTTTAATGCTGGTTCTTTTATTGGATCTAGGAAACCAATATAAGAACTAATTAACAAGAACATGGAAGGTTTAGTCATTTTAAATTACATGTACACTCTTCACAAGAGAAAGACATCCAAAGATATGACCAATGTATGATGCTTTTTAGACAAGAACAATAGTAAAGGAATAAGAACACTGCAGGCAGCTGAGTTAGAAATATTATAGGTAGCCAGCCAGGGTTAGGCCCTTGAAGGAGCCAGTGCTGAAGATGGGACTCCTTGCAAATGGAAAAGACAAGCACCACAGCTGTGGGCCAGCCCGCAAGGCAAAAGATGAAACAAATGTACCCACATAACTCCCTAAGGGTATATCTCTGGGACTGATGCTCTAACTGGGTCTCTATCACCTTGAGGAAGCCAGGACAAGTCACAGACCCAGTCCCTACAGGAAAAGTCCCTGTTCTGTGTTCATGTCCACTTGCTCTGCGACTTGCTTCCCTATTTGATCCTGATTGAATCCATTTACCTTGGCAACTGGTTGACCATATTTCTGTCCCACCCCAGGCCCACCTGTGAGTCTTCGTATTTTCCACGTTGGACCCACCTCATGCCATGGAATTGCTCTATAAATATCTCTAGAAAGGCAGAGTCATTGGCCGGCCAATCGGGTGCCCTTTCTGTCCCTCTCTCAGAATCCTTCTTTCCATCAGAACTATATCCTCCTCTGTTGTTCCTAACATCCATTTTTCTGTTTAGAGAACATGAACTCATCTGGATTCATTTCATCTAGAGAATTGCTTTCCTGTATATCAAGAGAACAAATGATTCTTTAGCCTAGGCTAGTAAATTCTAGAACTATTACCTTGAGTAACGTGTGGGGCAATGTATATCCTAGTGAGCAGCAGGGGTTACTCCAGAGTTTGTTTATTCAGGTTCATTGTTCTCCAATTACCACTCTATAAGTGATTACGCTACTTTGTATTCTCAGTACAGGAAGAATACCCCTCCCCCAACAATATCACTGCTGCACATGGAAGAAAGGCAATGAAACGAAGCTATAGTTTCTAAAGTACCTTGAACTTGAAATAATTAATATATCAATTCAAGTGATCAATCTATGAGTAGGTCTGAAAAGACCTATTGTTAATTCCCTCTTTATTCTTTTCGTTTATTTTCATCATATTAATGTGAGTTAGTTTTTAAAACTGAGGACAACTTCAATAGCTAATTTGATTATTCCATATGATGTCTTAGTATACTAAATTAAGAGTGACCGCTGAATTTTGTTCAGTGATATACAATTTTATCTTGTTTTATTTTGACATACACTTACCCCCAAATGGCCCATTCTCAACTCATGTATAATGGTCTTTAAAAGAGGTCACACAAGGAGACTTCATGCACACACATGCAAATACTCACTCACCCAGAGTCAGAAGAAGACTGTGACTGGAGATGCAGACTGGAGCGATGTGGCATAAACCAGACAACTGTAAGGCCTCTAAAAGCTGGAAGAAGGGAATAAACTCTGTCCTCTAGAACTATTGGAGGAAGTGTAGTCCATCTGCACTTAGATTTTGGCCTCGAGATGCTAAGATTGGATTTTGGCACCAAGAATAATTGCTAATTTCTGGTGCCGAAAACATCACATTGTGGCAATTTGTATTGGCAGCAACAAGGAAGTGAGGCAGGTACCCTCTGTGGTTGAGCAGGGGTGTTCCTTGGACCACAGTCTGTCCTACCCTATGGCCTTGCACGCTGCCATTTACCAGGTTTCTGATCATGTCTCTTTACCAAGTTCGCCTTTCCTTACTGCACTCACTTCCTCTTCACCTCTATGGCCTTCTTTAGGGAAGGGTCTACAGGGTGTTCAGGGTCTCACTACTAGATCAGACTTGTAGAGGTCCGCCTGTTTACAGCCTCCCAAGAGCTGGGATTACAGGCATGCGCCACCACGCCCAGTCTCAGTTGCAGTCTCAGCTTGCCCAGGAGGCAGGGCTGGGGTCCACACGACAGGCCCTAGGATCGAACCCCTGGCCCCTGCTTGCAGGAGCTTTAGTCCACTGAGATATTTGGTCATCATTCTTGACTCTACAGTGTGCCATATTCTCATCTTCACCAGCTCCCTGGATCACGCCCTTTTGCTTCTTCTTGGTTTTTCTTCCAACAATTCCTACTTTCCCTGCTTGGGCATTAATTTATTGCTACCTGATCATCTGGTAAATTCTCCCTCCTCCAAAAATCGCAAAACTTTGTTTCCAGTGTCCACTTTGTTTCCCTGACTCCACTGTATTCAGCGTTCCTAAGAAGTTGTCCATGCGTCGCCCTGGCTCCTGTGCTGCTGTGTGCTCTCATTCGCGGAGGCGCGCTGTCACTGGCAAGCAGCATCCTCAACGGCCTTCCTGTCCCTTTTAAGGACACCACTGCGCATGTAGCGGCTGAGCCCGTGCAGCCAGTCTCCCTCGGTCCATGTCCCTACATCCCCAACCGTACAACAGCATGTGCGATGGGCTGGATTTCCACGCACTTGTGCAACGTGATTATTTCTTTTTCCTTCTTCCAGTACTACAGTGCATCCCGCCACACCGGTCAACCCGACTGTTTTCATAGCCTTTGAGCTGGCTCCCTGCTTTCACTTGCCCCTGCCCCAACACTGCCCTCTCCACAGCGCAGCTGCTGCCACTCGTGAAGACGCAGACCAGATCCCAAGGAGCCCATTTTCAGAGCTGTCTGGTAGCTTCCCACCCCACGTATGTTGTCTCAGTGCGAGGTCCTCGAGGCCCTTCCTGCTCCTCCTTCCCCTTTCTCCCCTCCTCCAGCTGGGCTCCCGTGGCCCGCGTTCCCGCTTTCCTCCAAGTCCCCAGCTTCCTCGGGCCTCCTGGCCCCGGATTCCACTTTCTGTGCGCGCAGGAGCCGCTCGCCTCCCAAGGCTGGCTCTTTTCCTCCCAGAAGTCTCTGCCCAGGAGTTGCTTCCTCAGAAATCCTTTTCTTGGTCATTTTATCTAAAACGGCCTATCCGTAAAGCATTTTCCCTCAAACAATTTGCCTAAGTACATTTTAAAATTTGTCACAGAAACCAATATTATATGTAGGTTAGAGATATTCGCTAAATTTACACAATTTCCTGTTGGCCATAAGGTTAATCAGTTGATTTAATTTGATTATCTTTTAATGAATGGGTTATGGACAAATGGACCTAGAGTTGTGTGAAACAGTATTTCATACCTCGCTGTTTATTTGCTGTCTTTTGTGCCCTTATTCATTTCCTTGCTGGTACACTTTTTCCTACTACCCTGAGTACCTAAATGAAGGACTAATTCTGAGATAAACAAGGTGACAACAGAAACAAAAGTACAGATCATTTTATTTTTTTTATGGGTCAAAAAAAAATGAAAATAAAGGCAGGAATTATGAAATAGAATGAAGCTTTTATTTAATTAAGTAAACAAGACCCATATGTTAAAATGTGAAATTAACTAAAAATAGGAAAAACCAAAGGAGAAGGAGACGCACCAATAAAGGGTTTTGATTTACTTGTTCTTTTTGAAAATAGATGGTTATTTAAGTTAGTCAACAACTGTTCTATATGCTGTTTTCTATTTCTGGATTGTATTTTAGTTTTTCTTAAAAGTCTATGAAGGAATCTGATTTAAAAGCTTTACCCTACAATAATTTGTGAAATAATTTGCAGTTTGCTGTTCAGCACTGATTTTGTGTTACATACATGCTTAATTGAGTTGAAATTTATACTAAAATCTATATTGATTTTTAGAACATAAATGATTATAAAGCTATATTAGAAATAAATGTGATGCATTATGATGCTCAAATTAATGAAGAGAGAAATGAGGGTAAAGAAAACTTGAGAAAGCATTTTGCTATGCAGTGCTTCTCTTAGCAGACTAGATTAACTACCAACATGCTAATTTTCAGAGATACAGATTAATATCTCACTATTTACTTGGATAGATGACTAATTTCTGAAGAATTATAATATAAATTATACTGCCTAACATTAAAATATGTCGTTAAATTAATATTCCGGAGAAATTTTATTATACATTTTACTTTCTGAAAAAAAGGTGAGGCAATGTGCAAATAAATGAGATGAATTCAGCATAATCACATCTAGGTTAGAAAAATACAAAATTATTTCTTTTATTTAAATATACATATCTTCAGCATGGCTGTAATGGGATGCTGATGATTGGATGAGCTGTTAAATGTGTTGCTATTAAAATCATGGCAAGCATTTTTTAAAGCTAGATGGTGTGGTCATTTATTATAATATATGGGGCAATGAAAACTGAGAAATAACTTTTCATGTGATCTCTTCTCTATCTTTCTGTCATTTAATGCATGGAACACCCCATGTCATACTCAAAGTAGCTTTGAAGTAGCACAGTAACCGTGCAATAGCTGGTGCAGTAACAAGGTCTATGACCTAAGAGTTGTAATGAGCAAAAATATAATTTGCCTTTGAAAATGTCTATTAAACCTATATATACATTGTAAAATCATCTGATTATCTATGGTTGATATAATTTGAATTTTTCATTTATTTCATTGTTATGTTTGAAGCTGTCTATGACACTAAATTGATATGGATGCTTAATATTTTCTATTTTAAAATGTTCACAAATCAAAAATACAAAAATGTATTATAAGAATCATAAATGTCTATTCGTGTCACGGTGGAGAAGTTACTATAACTGTTATTTCATGATCATTACTTTTGGAGTCAATTTTTATCTTTAAACCCATAAAAGCCCTATAAATACTAAGTTTCGCCCCCTGTAAAATCGTACTTGCATAGGAATCTTTACTGACTTTGCAATTTGTTAAATTGAATTTTAAATCACTACCACCTAGTTTTACCTCCAGCAGAAATTCATAAGTCCAGGGTCAGTGATCACTTTTCTGTATGATAAAAAGTTTGCAAAGGAATAAAGTTTTAAAAAGTTGAAATAATGCTTCTCATCTTGTGCTTTGTCTTGAAATTTTCACAGAATGTTAATATTGACAATTGAAATAGATACTTAGAAATGTGAGAACTTCATGCCAATTTCACTTTTTAGTGAGATTATACAAAAGCAGTTTTATTTATGGATTAAATAAATTTTCCATTACAATGAGAAATATTATAATTTTTTATTCAAATAGATTAGAGCCTTTCATTTCAATTGTGACTCAGGCATTCAGAGTGAAGCTGGAAATTTTTCTGTTTTGATAGATTTAACCTGCTATTCCTAAAAGAAAAACTTATTGAAATTATCAATGACAAACATGTAGAAGTATTTTTTTTATATGTTGTTCCCTAAGTCCCTTAAGCAAACCTGGGAAATATTTATTTTCAATGCTTTATCTTTAGCACATGTGTAGATGGCTACTGCTTGTATGATTTAATTGGGGGTCACTTGTTATGCATTTAAACTTTTTCTTTAATAATTAGATAGGCAAATGACAGCACCTAATTTACCCTGGATTAATAAAAACTGATTGTACCTGTGGATTATTTTTTTGAACAGCATTTTCATTTGATAACTATTATGAATGTTTAAATTCTTGCTAATATTATAATGTTATTTCCAGAAATGTTTACTCAACTCATTGATAAACACGATCAGAGGGCAACTAATTTTAGTAAATATGATTCCTGATTTTCTCCACTTTTACATTAAAATTATTAAGAAAATTAATAAGTGATTTGGATTCTAAATTGTTAATTTTGGTGTGTTCATGTATTAAAATTTTATGAGGAAATCAAGACTAAAAATTCACAAAATTGTGTTTACCCTCTTTTTTTTTTTTTTGGCTGGCTCCGCTCTGCCCTTAGGGTAGGGCTGGCAAGGCCTGTGGTTTGGGAACCAAGCCACGTCCCTTGCACCTGGCTAAGCTTGCCTAAGCAGGCACTTTAGACTGCTGAGCTATCTTGCTGGCCCCATGCTTACCCTTAAGTGCAAAAATAGTGTGTATCCAGAGCAATAGGAGTTTATAGTTTTCTGTGATTGAATTTAAGAAACTTTTATGATCACAAATAAATACACACCTAACATGTTTGCATAGTCCAGTTAAGTGGAATGTTGCAACATTAAATTTAACACATATTAACATTAAATGTATCTTTAAATACTGATAAGATAGTAGCATATTGAATAGCTATCACAATAAGCCTATTTTTACAATCTATTTTTGTTTAGACATTCAAAATATCATAAGAATGTTAATACTTGAAAAACATGTAGTCTCTCCTGCTAAGTTAACAAAATCAAAACACAGTTATGAAAGCTAAACTTACGTATATTATATGAAGTTTTAAAATTTCATGACTATGATCTTTTTATAATTTATTTATTTAGTCCAAGGTCTCACTATGCAGCTCGGGCTTGTAGTAATCCTCCTGTCGCAGCCTCCTCAGCAGTGGGACTACAGGCATGGGCCACCGTGCCTGATCTTGGTGGCTGGTTCAGTGTGAGGCTGGCAAGGCAAGTGGTACCTGGGATCGAATTTGGGTCCTACGCTTGCAGGCAGGTGCTTAGTCCACTGAGCTGTCTCCCTGACTGGTGAGATGTTTGTTCATTTTGCTTCCGAAAAGAATAAGACCTAATCAGAGGAAGACTAGTCTGAATTAAAACACATTTATTTTTGTTTTATTTTATTTTATTTTATTTTAGACAACTCATACAGAATTTTACTTAACAAAGTAATATGAATTTCACAGTATTTGTTGTAATACATGGTATTGTCTTGCAACCAGCTATTCATATTACCAGATATTGGAAGAAGAAGAAACTGGAGCAATTTATAAGAAATTAAGAAAAGAAAAAAGTACAAACAATTGAAAAAAAAAGGAGACGAAGCTAATTAGAGCATTGACTGCTTCTTTCTATTTCCATTTTTTTTTCTTTTTAAAAAATTATTTATTTATTTATTTATTTTTTTGTCCTGTCAGAGGTTAAATGCAGAAGGGTTTTTTTTTTTTTTTTTTTTTTTTTTTGGCGGCTCCAGATCGCCTCCAGCGCTGGCCTGGTTTGCCTTGAGTCTCTGGGAATTGAACCACCGCTCCCAGAGACTGACTGCTTCCTTCGTTTAAGCAGGCACTTAAACATAAAACACATTTATAACATTAGACTTTGGACAAAAATATATTTTTAAATTGTAAACTCAGTGAATAATTAGAATTAATTTATTATGGTTAGTGTGAGTGGACTTTGGAAAGAAATAATGATATTTGGAAATACTATATTAATTTTTATATTGAATAGATATTTCCAAGTATCAAATGTATTATCTAATAATTTCATTTTCACAAAATGAAAACATATTTATGGTTACTTAAATAAATTAAAAACATATTTATGGTTACTGAAAGATAAATTCTGTATGTTTCATAGTCACTATATTTTAACTTACTGGTTTGGGATACATACAAAGCAGCCTAGTTTTGACTTTTAAAAGAATGCAGGGCCAGGGAGATGGCTCAGTAGAATAAGTGCTTCCCTGGCAAGCACAAGGGTCTGAGTGCAATCCCTGGTTCCACCAAAAAATTAATAAATAAGTAAAAGAATGCATATTTAGGGCCAGCCAGATAGCTCAGTGGATTAAAGCTCCTGATTAGACAGCTGCCCGGACTGGGGTTCGATGCCCTGATATTTGCCATGCCGGCCCCACCCCTGAGGTGCGATGAGATGGCAATTGAGACTGGGCATGGTGGCACGTGCCTGTAATTCCAGCGCTTGGGAGGCTGAAAGCAGGAGGATCATTACGAGTCAGATCTGTGTAGTGAGACCCTGTAGACTCTGTATTAAATACCTTTAAAAAAACCCAGTTATATCTCAGTAATATGGTCACTTTAAAGAATGCATATTTAAGCATCATTTAGAGTTGACAGAAACTGGTTAGAATGTTTGTATTTCCAGAGTCAGCAACATTCAAAGTTCATTCCAGAAGGAATACTAGGCAGACGTTAATTGCATGAACACATGATAGCACCCACCCTAGAAGCCGACTGGAAAGCATGTAAGAATGTGTGCGATACAGGGATACTTTGAAACCAGCCTTGTTAATTTTAATAAATCTGTTACTCTGAAACTTTACATTTTAGCTGTTATTGATAAATAAAATCATTTGTGACCCAACAATAGCTACCCACATGCAGATGAAGAAAATGAGCCTTACTATGGTGCAAAATATAAGTGTTAAGTTTTGGTTCAATCCATAGCAGTGCAATTTAGGTTTCACAGAATTGGTCGATTTGCGACCCACCCTCTTAAGAGCAGAGGGAACATTTTTCTGTATCTGCAGCTACAGTATGCCTCATTGGCTGTGTCAAAAGAATCACCTGGGTTGCTCAGCAAATATAGATTCCTGGATCAAGAAAGACCTTCAAAGAAAAAAAGGAAAAGAAAGAAAGACCTTCCAAGTTAGAAGGGGCCTAGAAATCTGTGTTTTCTCTCATGCGTCCAGTGATCAGGCCAGTTGCTGGCAGCTGGGTGTTAATGCTAGCAAACTTGGCAGAGCAGTGAATCTCAACTGAAGCATTCAGATACCATCTCATTGATATTCTTTTGCATTTTGATTCATTTTCTGTTATGGAGTCATTGATGAAGACATGTTCCCCCAGGTTGGGCGTGACTATGATAAAAGACAACGAATCTTAAGTTTTGTTATATGTACGTACTTACTGCACTTTATAATTACATACAGCCTAACAATTCCTCTTCACTCAGTGTTGCCAAGCCAGATATGGGATGTCCAAACCCCAGGCTGCAGGGCGAGCACGTCTGTGGGCCCAGTGTTCACTGGCAAAGCATAGACACACAAGAGTCCTGCTGTGTCTCCAGACTTTCCAGGCCCCGTGCTCTAGCAGATCTGTAGTGGCCTTACACTTTGCTGCCCGTGGTTGTGGGATGGACGCCCCTCGTTATATCACCCTAAAGCCTGGAGCCCAGCAGGAAGGAGTCACAGACAGAGCCAAACGAAAACTCATGAGATTGAATTCATCTGTGCTTCTTATTAAAAATGAGGTTTCTCTTGCTGCTTGTTTTCTTTTGTTTCTGTGAAAATGATGTAACAAATTATTATCCAGTTCTATTTCATTAGCAGCTTTTCCTGAATCTTGCTTTTATTATTTCATTTTATTTTTTTTTCTACAGTCTTTTCCTTTCTTTGTATAATGTACCTGGTGAGTTGAATACTGAATTATGATGTGGTCTTCTACAGCCTAATTAAAAATAACTACAACATCAGTGTCCTGGGAGATAATTTTATTGATTCTATTTTATAATTAATTACATGGTGATACAATCCTGGTGTCATTATTTGGGTTAATGATAAAATATAATTACTAGTATATCCAAGGTAACTTACTGCTGTTTAGTGCCATCATTTTGCAATATCGTTTTAGCTTGCTGAATACTCCAATCCTATTTTAAACGTTTTCCCCCTTAATTTGCTGATAAATTATTCTCAGTTCTTTCTGGGGATAAATAGATTTGAGAGCATCAATAAGTTAGGTGTGAAATAAAATACTCGTCAGTACTCTTTGAAGATAAGATGACAGGAACAGCACAGCATAATTGATAAGGGGGTCATTATTATTTACTATCATCATATAAAATCCCTCATAATTTTCCCACTGCTTAATGAGGTCTGATAATTTGCAGGTAGTCTAATTATGAAGTATCTTACTTACCTTTTAGTTTGAGCATGTTAAAAGGTGGAAGAATTGTTAATTTGTTTAGAATTTAATTTCTCTTTGTAGCAACTAGTGTGTAGTCTACTTACATTCTGAAAATGAGATGAAAGAAAACTATAAAAATACAGTATTTAAATAAATATTTAATGTCATCTTTTATAAATAATGAACTCAGGATATGAGATGCATTTATCATTAGTGAGTTATGAGTGATTATAAAATAAGATCAGTAAAAAAACTATCCATACATAGACTTATTTTTTGATTTCTGGATTTACTAGACTTGGCTTGTAAGAAACATGCTACTATGAATCTTGTGTGAGGTAATGCCCATTGCCATGCAGCCAACATCCTTGGAAAACTACATTTGGCCTTGTGATGGACCCTAAGATTAGTTAGGGGGCTCTGAACTCACTTTTGCCAACTGGAGCGAAGGGGAAGCTTCTAATGTGCATGCTCAGCCTGAGCAACCTTTACCTTTGCTGTGTTGCAGAAACCCTCGAAACTCTCATCAGACAAGCAGAAAACTACACCAGCATACTTTTCTGCAACACCTACAGGAACATGGCCTTAGAAGCTGCTTCTTCCGTTCAGGAGTTCTTCACAGATGTGGGACTTTATTTATTTGGGGCAGATGTCAATCCTGAAGAATTCGTGAACAGATTTTTTAACAGTCTTTTTCCTCTGGTCTATAACCATCTCATTAGTCCTGGTGTGACTGACGGTTCCCTGGAATATGCACAATGTATCCGCATGGCTCAGCAGGATATCCGTCCATTTGGCAATATTCCCAAAAGAGTGATGGCGCAAATGGGGAGGTCGCTGCTGCCCAGCCGCACGTTTCTGCAGGCCCTCAATCTGGCCATTGAAGTCATCAACACCACAGACCATCTGCGCTTCTCCAAAGAGTGCAGCAGAGCCTTCCTGAAGATGCAGTACTGCCCGCACTGCCAGGGCCTGACTCCCAGTAAGCCGTGCATGGGATACTGCCTTAACGTCGCCAGGGGCTGCCTGGCACACATGGCCGAGCTTAACCCACACTGGCATACGTACATCCGGGCCTTGGAAGAGCTGTCGAATGCGATGCACGGCACTTTCGATGTGGAACATGTGCTCCTGAACTTCCACTTGCTGGTCAGTGACGCTGTGCTGCAGGCTCACATCAATGCACACAAGTTACTGGAACAGGTAAGCAGCACCGCATGCTTCCTGTCCGATTTCACAGAATCCGGCATTAACCGTGACCTGCGTAAACGTAATGGGTTATGCAAGTTGTGAGGGACTCAAGAATTATGTCTCCCAACAGGTTTGTACTTTAGGTAGTGGTAGGAGAGTGCATGTGTTGTCATATTTGATTCAAGATATTACATTTTACAAATGTCATAAAAATTTTTGATCAGCTAAACTTCCTGTTTCCTCTAAATAGACTTCTCGGAGCATTCAGTGAGCTGGCAAAAACTCCAGTTTAAATCTTCAGGGATATAAATCAGGCATACTTGTTTAAGTATGATAGTGTTTCTCCTGTGAAAGTCAGAGTGTAAATAAAAGGCAAAATGGAAGGTAGATTTTAGAAGTGGAAGAACTCATTCAAATGTGAAGGGAAATAAGAGATGGGGATGGAAGGGGGAAGCCAGAAAAAGTGACTTACAGGAAAAACTGAAGGAAAAAATAGAAGCAGAGCTTTTATAAAGGGGGAGGGGAAGATAGGTTGGAGTACAAGAGGGGAATGGAACAAGAAGCAAAAAGTAAGTTGTGTTATGTACGTGCGCAGATCCCCCGTGCTGAACGGGATCATTATGGGCTGCAAACATGTACCCATAAGAAAATAAATTTAAAAAACTCAGCAACATAGATTGAAATCTAAAATCAGCAATAGTTAGTTACAAGAAGGTAGCCAAGTTGTTTAGTTCCTTTGAACCTTGATCTCTTCATTGAAAAAAGGAAATAGTAACACAAAACTTGTATTTTTTTTGGGGGGGGGGTGGAGTGAGCATTTATAGAAACCATCTAGGATGGTGCCTGTACTAAATAGGTGCATGGCTACTAGAATTTCATCAGTAAAGCCTGATGATGTGGCTTTAAAATAGAAAATGCCATGGTATCTTCATGAAGTAAAGGTATGATAAGTTGATGTTCAAGAAATTTCTTTACAGTCTCCAAAATTTTTCCAAGCAACAGTGTGATGACTTTTTCAAATGTAACATAACATGAACATGCTGTTTTATTTCTAGTAGACTAAATATTTTTTGAAAAGGAACAATCAAATCAAGGATGTGAGGATTTCTTTTTTAAATTACACTTTTTGGGAGCCATTTGAAAATATTCACAGGGTCCCGTGGTAATGCTTCTCATGCGCCATGCTGTGAAACAGGACATGTTGCTGGTGGCTCTTCTGAAATAAAATTATATTCCTCAGGACCAACTGAATGCAACTGCCTACTCTGGCACTGATTTATTGAATTAGTACATTTTCTCCTCCTGAGCACTACATGTCAGATCTTTTCTTTCTGATGGAAATGGAAATGAAAATCTCCGCATTTAACGCCTTCCTTTCCTTCAGGTCTTTTCAGATCCTCAACCATCCCTGTAAGCAAGTTAGAAATTGCCCCTCTGGGTGGACTCAGCACTGAGATAGCAGAGGGTGTGCTGGATTTCACTACCTATTTTCAGCCCCATTCAGCTGGGTTGCCACCCAACCAGAAGCTTCCTGCCTTAACCTGGTAGTCCTGGCTTTCCCTGTCCTTCCCCTCTCCCTTTCCTCTGTCCTCTAGTATAAGTCATACTAGACCACCTCTTTATGAAAATCAAATGTGAGTCAGATGGCACATAATAGGGCTGAGGATATAGCTCTGCAGTATATGCCCCTGCTGGTAAGCACAAAGTCCTGAGTTTGATCCCTAGTAATGCAAAGTAAAACACCATTTTGGAAATATTTTGGGCTGGGGAGATAGCTCAGCAGTGTAAGTGCCTGCTGGCAAGTGCAAGGTTCTGAGTTTAATCTCTGGTACCGTAAAAAGAGGAGGAGGAGAAAAGACATAAACTCAAAATGGAGGTATGAAAAGTTACTGTACTTTCAAGTATCTCATAGTTATAAGGAATAAACATTTAGATCCAGGAAATAAAGTGTCCATGTTATTGCATCACATATCTCCAAAAAGGAAAATAGGCACAAGAAATCTGAGGGCCAGTACAAAGTTGATCATTATTTTCATACATGCTGTTTAAAACCTTGAGCCAAAGCTTTCTGGTGTATGTAAGTAAATAGATTTCCAAGATCATTTTAATTATATTAGTTTGGAGGCCTGCAGAATCTTTTTATGTCCTTATAATCCGTTCACACAATGATCTATTTTTCCTTTTTCAAAAACTGAAACAGCACAGGACTATAGACAACAGCCATGTTTCCAATTCCCAAATACTTTTTAACTTCTTAGTGTCTTTGGCAAGCTAGTAAGAGTGTTGGAGCCTGTTTTGTCTTGTTTGAAAAAAAAAACAAAAACGGAGTAATGGTTTAAGTGGGGCACATGGGGTCAGAGTCTCAGCTTAGCTGGCATTGCATGCCGGATGACTTCCTTGTTTTCTGCCCTATGCTAAGGCCAGCCTGGAGCAGAATTTCCACTTTGATATCTCAAAGAGTTAAAATTTAGGAGGCAGTTTAGTAATAAGTTTTACTTAAGCTTGTGGCATGTGAAACTCTTTGGTAAAGGATCAAAAAACACTGTTTTTTTAAAAAAAGCAAATAGTTTGATTTCACGTAATAAATAGTCCATGACTTTTGAGCGACACCAATTATTACGAATAAATTGTAGATTCTTTTCTAAATAAATCTCCTTTTCTACTTATGGGTAAATAAAAGGGAAAAAACTTGACTTTAAATTCCTTAAAAATTGACTCATTAATATTTATTTCTGCCAACTGCAAAGTGATTTGTAAACTGTTTATTAAGCTTTGGTAACAAGTTTACACACGAGAAATACAATAAATTCAAACTAAATTACTGGAAAGCTAACAAATAATGACTTACTCACATCTCCAAGCAATCTGTGAAATCAAGTACTTCCAAGCCTGGTCCTAAATACATTATTTTCACTTGAAGAAATCCAGAGAGATTCATCATAGTTCTGCTGGATGCATTTCAACTGGAAAAGAAAAAATGTTCTTCACTTTTTGAGAAAATCATGAATATTTTATATTTGGAAAACCTTTAAAGAAACAAAAGCTAATATGCAAGAAACTTTTTTTTTTTAATTTGGCAGCTATTTGGGGGGTTCAGAAAGCCTTGTTTCAGTAGAAGCAGAGCAGAGGAGGGTGGAGACCCAAGGCGCAGGGTGAAGTTTCACTCCCCACTCTGTGTTGCTAATCAGCGGCGAGTTTGGGCTTCTCATTGTTTAATCTCTGCTTCTGTTTCCTCTTTGCTTAATGCAGCAATGGCAAGCCCTTACCGTAGAGTTTTTGAGAGGATAAAATAAGTTTTCAAGCTTGGACTAGCACCGCGTATGTGGGAAGTCTCAGGCATTACTCGTTATTAGTGTATTATATTAGAAAGAGTTCATTGAATTACTTGGTGTCTTAAATGCCCTCAAAATAAACATCTCATTAGAGTGTAGAGTTTAAAGAAAGTTTTGATGGTATAGAGCTCCACATAGTTTAAATAAGGATTTGTTGTAAGCATATAGTTGCAAAGATTTTCCTTAAATAACAAAAACTGGGGTTTTCACAAAGTATGTAAGGTGCTACAGTGTTTAACATTGGTGAATATGCATATATGTGAGTGTGTGTATGATTCGCCATATACACACATAAAGAAGTCAGATTCCAGTTAATAAATTATTCATGTTGTAAGTAAAATATAGTATATGATTTTGAAATTAAATTTGATATTAATCATATTTAATGTATAATTTGTTGTTACAGTTTATTAATTTAATTTATCAAAGATGCAAAAACACAGATTTTATGTTAATTTCAGCTCTCCAACATGTTATAATTGAAATAGCCATTATTATTATTATTGGAGTTTTTTTTTCTCTCCCTCTGTATTTTAGGGAAGGGTCTACATGGTGTTCAGGGTCTCACTACTAGATAGGACTCATAGTGATTCTCTTGTTTACAGCCTCCCAAGCGCTGGGATTACAGGCACTTGCCACTATGCCTAGTCTCAATCTTAGTCTCATTGCATCCTGGGGGCAGGGCTGTCATGGCAGGCCTGGGGAATCCAACACCTGGCCCCTGCGCCTGCTTCTAGATGCTTTAATCCACTGAGCTATTTGTGAAATAGCTATTATAAGGAAACTCAGCTGAGCCTTGGTTCTATATAATTTTAGAAAAAAGAGGTTTTGTAAAGTTTGTAAAATCAGGCGCACGATTCCCCAGAATAAATGTCCAGCTCAACATTTTCTTAATAGATAATCTTTGTTTCACCTCTTCTATACATGATACATAAGTCAATATTCAGCTGGTTGCATCCAAATTACTTTATAAGCAGGATACACTCTAAAATCCTAGATCCTGTCAAATTTGAATTTAAGTGGATTATACATATGAAAATGCTTTGGCTACTAAGAAAATGAATATCTATATCTATATCTATCTATCTATTTATCTATACCAACATTTACCTAAATATGTCAAAAGTAAGCACAGGAAATTTTTAATGTATTATAGGCATTTCAACTATATGTTTTATAAAAGTTGAAAGCAAAAATAAAACTGGTAGGCTAGATTAATTAGATATTGGCAAAAATTTTGTTGTATTTCTTATACAATGTGTATGTTTTCCTGAGATATTATTGTGCATTGGGTTTTGTTTTTCATAAATCCAGACTGACAAGTGGAAAACCCAGGACTATTATGGACTACTGGACTCTTAGAACATTTTGCTGAGTTTACACATGTATAATATTCAAATAACGGAACTTAACACAAAAGGGGGATACAGATGAATGTCCATTTTGTATCTGTGTATTCAAAGTGGTTAGGATAAATATATAGTTACATTCTCTTAATGAATAGAGTGATTTGTTCTAATGGTGTTTGTAAATAGGATATCATGTCCGCATCTTGTACAGCAATTAACCACTAGGAAGAACGTATGCAGTAAGTTAATTATTGAAACTGTCCTACCAATTTGATTTGAAACTGTCTCATTGCTATTTGTTTCTCAATAAAATTATGAAAATAAATAAATAAGCAAAAAAGGACAGACCAAAAAAATAAAAAATAAAACA
The DNA here is from genome assembly GCF_000260255.1 of Octodon degus. Taxonomy (NCBI): domain Eukaryota; kingdom Metazoa; phylum Chordata; class Mammalia; order Rodentia; family Octodontidae; genus Octodon; species Octodon degus. The sequence continues at coordinate 4,272,422 of NW_004524589.1, read as the reverse complement.
GTTCAGTAAAAATCAATCAATCAATCAATCAATCAATCAATCAATCGATCCAGACTGGGAAACCAAGAAATCTGGGGTGAAATATAAGCTCAGTAGCTGAACTAACCCCATTAAAATACAATGCCATTCCAATTTAGAATAGTTTACATTAATTACCCAAAATGTAATATATTCTGTAGTAACTATGGCTATTGAACTCCACATAAGCTAATGATAGCTTAGTGCCAGTCAGGGCAGTGCATTGTGAGGAGTTTTGAATGATAAAAAAAAGGCACACTATATCCATGCATAGGGACCAATGCACTCTCACAGCCATAAAAAGTGCAGTAAGCTTTTCTTCCTTGGAAAATGATACAGACACATAAACATGTACAAAATATTGCATGTGGTCTTATGAACTTTACAACTCCTTCTTCTGAGATCACAGACCACAAGGTAAAGACTGTGAGAAAGAAAGGGCTTTCTTACTTGTAGGGTGAAATATGTTGCTGTGACAGTCAGCTCCCATAGTGACTTAAAAGTGACTAATTAACTTGAAATTTATGTTGTATGTGTACTTTGTTATTTTGTCACTTGCACAGGTCAGCATACCTAAACTTCAGGCAGACAGGAGATCAGAATAAATAACACAAAACCTCTCGAGTTGCCCCAGGATCCACAGTATACATAGCTGAGAAGGAGTTATTGCTGAAAGACACTTTTTAAAAGTGGTCTTATTTGTGTACATATTTGTACTTTGGCCACCATGAAGGAAAAGGCAATGATCAAAGGTTATACATCAGCCACTTTGTGGGTGGAATCTATGCATGGTTTGAAGATATCATTTTTACTTTTACCTAAATATTTTAAACTTCTTTGGTTTGATGATATTGTGATTATGGGAGTAGTACAGTCCTGAAATCCCAGTGCTGTTCTGCGAAATAAGATGGGAACTAGACAGACAAAAAGGAAAAGGAGTAAGAACTGTGGTAACAGTCGGGGAGGGGGGCAGAGATTAGCTTGTAGAGGAAGAGGCAGATCAAAGTGAACTCACTCTCCATAGCCTGACTCCAGATAGAAAAGTCTGTAAACTTGGAGGAAGTGTCCCCAGACCATGAGAGGTCATCTGGTCCATGACAGCATTCCATGCAGAGATAACTTTGAAAGCTTTTATGCAGTGATTTCCGGGGACTCAATAGTGATGGGGAACTTGGTCTCCAGAAGTGCCCATGTGCAGTTTGTAGACTAATTAGTGTTTTCTCTTTTCAATTTTTTTTTCCAGTATGGAATGAGCTGGTTTTTGGTGGAAGACAAGGCAAGGGTAATTTTACTGTCCACTGGTTTTCTGTTCAAATGAATGCTGTAATGTGTTGAGCTAGTTCTATAATATTTTCACTCTCTGCCGGAAGGGATTTTCTTTTCTAGTTTAACTAAATGTGAATCCTTCATCTTCTGGAGATTGGTCCCCTCATGTCACATGTCATGAGGTAGACAGGAGCTGGTTTTTGGTGGAAGACAAGGCAAGGGTAATTTTACTGTCCACTGATTTTCTGTTCAAATGAAAGCTGTAATGTGTTGAGCTAGTTCTATAATATTTTTACTCTCTGCTGGAAGGGATTTTCTTTTCTAGTTTGACTAAATGTGAATCCTTCATCTTCTGGAGATTGGTCGCCTCATGTCACATGTCATGAGGTAGACAGATGGTGATGGTGGGTGGATTCAACCAGGCCCTTTCCTAGCCTCTCCTGAGGTTGAAATGATTGACAGTGCTGAGAATCAGTTAAGAGCCATGTAGCATGTGTAAGGAGAGTCCAGCATCCCTTAAGAACACATTCTAGCTTCAATCATTTTTGGATAAATATTTCAATGGACTTCAAAAATCTTGCATGTTTAATTTTTTATTTTATTCTTCTGAGAAAGATTGACATGAATTAGATGAGAACCAGTGCTGGTTATTATACTTTTTCTACTTTATTTTTTTTAAGACAAGAAAATTATTCCAGGTTTTGTGAATGACTCTGGGTCTATATGGCAGAATCTGGGTAAAGTTCTCCTGGAACGGTGACTCACCATGTTTGTGGACAGCTTTAGTCAGTGGAAAGTTCTGAATGCTTATAATTGCTGTCTATCTTACGCTAGAATGTAATGCCTGAGGCCAGGGGGCAAGTCACAGATCACAGACATCTTAACCTGCGTGCATTTGAGGGTCATTATTCTGTTCCTTCCTAAACTTTTCTTCTGTTCTGACCCCTCAGGACATATGAATGACCCTGAAAGAAATATCTGCAGGCTAAGATGCCCATGACTCACTATCTGTCTCCAAGGCATTATATTCTAGTACACCTGGGAGAACAGCTACAGGTATCAGTAGTCAGATGAGAAGGGGAACAAGGCCATGGGGAGGGGGAAAAGAAGGAAGGGACAAGAAAAAAAGAAACAAAAAAGGCAAAAATGGAAACAAAGCTTTTGTAAATAAGGAGGGAAGGAGTAGTTGAAGGAATAGGAGGTGAATGGGCAAAACAGAATCAATATAAATCATGTACAGGCACAAATTCCCTATGAAGAATGTGATCATTACATATATCTAAAGTGTATCCTGAGGGGATTTCACTGACCTTCTCAGACCAAAAAGCTGCAACTCTTATTACACAGGTCCTGTTTTACCTTGGTCTTATCCATCCAGTAGAAAAGTATGAAGACGAAATATAGGAAGTAAAGCCATGCTGTTATGTTGAGCTGTGGGGGACTCAGGTCAATAATTTCTGACATT
>NW_004524589.1:4262730-4269563 GCF_000260255.1 Octodon degus | reverse complement strand
TAGGATACATATATAGTTGCATTCTCTTAATGAATAGAATGATTTGTTCTAATGGTGTTTGTAAATAGGATCTCAAGTCTGCATCTTGTACAGCAATTAACCACTAAGAAGAATATATGCAGTGTGTTATTTGTTGAAACTGTACTTCCAATTTGATTTGAAACTGTCTCATTACTGTTTATCAATAAAATTTTGGAAAAAAAGAAGAAAAAAATAAATGTACCAATAAAAATGCAAAAAAAAAAAAAAAAAAAAAACCAACCAAAGACAAAAACAAGTACTGCTACAAAAACAAGTACTGCTACAAAAACTCACTTCTATTTTTCCTTACTTAATTGTGTCAGATGTGTGTTTGCTTTTGTTAACTTACTGAGGTTTCTGGGAGCTAACAGAGCTCTTGCTGCATGGTCAGGAGTTTTGGTCTACTGGGACTTAAAGTTTTGAATTATACCCCATTATTCTCTTGAGATTTTCTGAAAACTTCTGCTTGAACTTAATAAATGTGTAACTCTTCATATGCATCATTGATATTGTCAGCTGATTTGGAAATATCTGCTGCTATTTTTGTGGGCTAAATTGATAATGCACACAAATTTTTGTGATTTTTGCATAATTTAATTTTTTTTAAAGTTCATTGATATCAATTAACAAAATTATGTGTACTTCTGGTAAGTGTGATGTTTTGATGTTTATATACTCTGGAATGACTAGATCATCTAATTAACTTACCCACAACTCATGTATTTTTCATTGTAAGAACATTTAAAATATTTCTGGAGGTTTCAGATACATGAGATGGTGCTTGCTTCAGTGGCACATGTATTGAAATGTCAAAGACACAAGACATAAGTAGTTACAGTAAAAATGCTGCAAAATACATCTGTTGATGGTATTGCTCCGGCACAACTGGAGCTCCTTACCCTTTGGTCAATGTATTTCTACAGTTCCTCCTCCCTGCTCCATGCCTCAGTCCCTGGCATTCTACTCTCTGCCCCTTTTGAGATATTTGTTGGGTTGAGAAAATGGACACATTTATTGCTTTATTTACCTGAACAAACACTAAATAGAATATTAGAATAACAGGCCCATGTTTCATCTTTCAAATACAATGGTAGTAATCTCAAGCACTTAACCTTCAAGCAGCTTTATGATGCTCTGAAGAAGTTAAATCTTTCACATCTGCTCATTATATATTTGTTTTGGAGCCACATGTTGTGCTTTTTCTAAAAGCCATACTTTGACCTAACACATTAAGAGTCATGAGAACATGTATTGCCTAGAGTGGATGAGATTTGTTGCTGTTGTTGTTTTTTGGGAAGAAAAATTTAATTTATTGAAGAAAATTAAATTGATTTTACCATCCCACCCACCAGTAAGTTTTTAATTATGTAAAGGAGTAATTATGAATTCCCAAGACTGAAAAGCCTAAGAGGGTCAGATGACTGAAGGTCTGCCTTTGGTTGGCTTCTCAGAAATCTTACCAGGATTGTCCTTCACCTCCCAACAGTGCATTTGTCTGTGCTATTTTCTGAGGGACACTGTCCTGCAGGGATACCTAGGTAGGCTGTTTTATTTTTTTAAAGTTTCAAAACTGATTAATAGGACAGTTTCAATAATTAATACATTGCACATTGTTATCTTCTTAGTGGTTATGCATGGTACAAGATACAGACATGATATCCTGTCCAAACACTATTAGTACAAATCTTTCTTCTCATGAATTAAGCAAAAGTATCTGTATATCTATCCTAACAATTCTGTATATACAGATACAAAATGGTCTTTCCTTTGTATCCCTTTTCTTTTGTTTAGTCCTGTCAGAGATGCGTATTCCATTGGCACTTAAATACTATAGGTGTGTAAATTCAGCAAAACAATCCAACACAGACCAGCAGTCCACAATAGTAGTGGGTTATCCACAGAAGTTGTTGACTTGAGCCTTTCACAGCTCAGCATATTAATATGGCTTTACTTTATATACCTCATTTTTATACTTTTCTGCTGGATTGTTAAGACCAAATGAAGACTGTTGAAACTGCCCTGCTAACCTGTTTTGAAACTGTATCATGCTATTTGTTTCTCAATAAAATTAATAAAAAAAGAAAAAAATAAAATAAAAATAAAAATGTTAAAAAAAGAAGACACTGATAAAAAATAGAGATTAGAAAAATGATGGAATCCTTGAATGCATAATATAGGAAAGAAATAGATCACATGAAGCAGAGGCAAGGAGATATAGAAGGACTAAAAATCTCAATCACAAGCTTACAAAACCGTTTGGGTGAAAGTGAAGATAGAGTTTCAGATCTTGAAGATGCTGTCACAGCTAGTGAAAAGGTAAGAAAAGATCTCTTTAAAACAACTAGAATGCAGGAAAAAATAATCCATCACCTGCAAGATGATGCAAAGATGAACAACATGATACTACTAGGCATCAATGAGAAGAGAGTCAATATAAATGATATAAAAAGAATATGGGCAGAAGAAATGGCAGAAAACTTCCTAAATGTGGAGAAACAACATGACATTCAGGTAATCAAAACATACAGAACTTCAAAGAACATCAATCCAATTAAAAAAACACCAAGACATGTAATACTTAAGAGCCCAGAAATCCAGCACAAGAACAGTATACTGAAAGCTGCTAGAGAAAAGAAACAGATCACTTTTAGAGGAAAACCAATCAGAATAATGGCTGACTTTTCTGCACAAGCCGTAAAGTCAAGATGACCATGGAGCAGAGTACTTCAAGTCCTCTATGAAAACAAATTCCAGCCTAGACTACTATACCCTGCAAAACTCTCTTTCAAGTTGGATGGAAAAGTGAAATATTTCCATGACAAAGAACAACTAAAGAATTTCATGACAAAGCCAAGCCTGCACAGACAACTAAAAGATGTTGTAGAGAGGGACAATAATGACCAGAACTCCATGAATGAGAACAGAAGGAACCCAGTAACTATGGCAAACAATTAGACACAGGAGAAAAAAGAGTAAACAGCAGATAAATAACATGTCAATCATAAGTCAATACATCTCAATTATAACCATCAATGTAAATGGACTCAATTCACCAATTAAAAGAAATAGATTGGCACAGTGGATTAGGAAACAAAATCCAACAATACGCAGTATACAAGAAACACACTTAACTCATAAAGAAATTCATAGGCTGAAAGTCAAAGGATGGAAAACAATACTACACACCCCAGCACCTCAGAAAAAAGCAGGGGTAGCAATCCTGTTCTCAGACAGTTTCAACTTCAAACCATGAATGATCAAATGAAATAAAGAAGGCCACTATGTACTGGTGGGAGGGAAAACTCAAGAGGAAGTGGTAATACTCATAAATATGTAGGCACCAAACACCACGGGACCACACAACTATATAAGACAAATCTTAATGGACACAAAAAAATCTAATATCAACTACCATCATCTTAAGAGGAGACCTTAACACTCCCTTATCCCTAAAATATAGGTCAACCAGACAAAACCTTAGCAAAGAAGTGGCAGAACTGAACCAAAGCCTGGAACAAATGGACTTAGTGGACATATACAGAGTGTTCCACTGAACCACACCTGAATACACATTTTTTTCAGCTGTACATTGGTTATTTTCTAAAATGGACCACATACTAGCCCATAGACCATGCTGAAGTATATGTAAGAAAACAGAAATTATCCCTTGCATATTATCTGACCACAGTGCAATGAAACTGGAAATAAATGACAAAAGAAACCAAATCTCATGAATACTTGGAAATTAAACAACACCCTACTTAGTAAACAATGGGTCACAGATGAGATTAACGAAGAAATAGAACAGTATCTACAATTCAATGAAAATTCAACCACAACTTATTGGAACTTATGGGAAGTGATGAAAGCAGTTCTCAGAGGAAAATTTATAGCTGTGAGCTCACACATTAGGAAAACTGAATGGAAACAAATATTGTAATGTTGCACCTCCAACTTCAAGAAAAGGAATAGCAAACCAAACCCAGAACTCAAAGATGGGAAGAAATCATAAAGATTAGAGCAGAAATTAATTCAACTGAGATGAAGAAAACAGGTCATAGAATTAAAAAATCAAATATCTGGTTCTTTGAAAGATTAAGTAAAATTGATAAGCCCCTAACTAATCTCATCAAAAAGAGGAAAGAAAAAATTCAAATACAAGCAATAAGGAATGGAAAATGTGTAGTTACTGCAGACCCAGTGGAAATTCAGAATATCAACAAGAGCTACTTTGAGAATCTTTACTCTCACACAATAGAAGACACAGAAGACATGGACAGATTTCTAGAACGGTACAAATTACCAAAACTGAATCAAGGAATTATAACAACTCTCAATAACCCAATAACAGTCAATGAAATAAGAACTGTAATAAAAAACCTACCGACAAAGAAAGATCCAGGTCCTGATGAATTCACAGCTGAATTCTATAAGAAATTTACGGAAGATATAATCTCTACACTCCTCAGACTCCAATGAAATTGAAAATGAAGCAATCCTCCAAAAATCATCACTTGAGGCAAGTATTATACTGATGCCAAAACCAGGGAAAGACACAACTAAAAAAGGGAACTACAGGCCAATCACCCTCATGAACCTAGATGCAAATATCCTCAATAAAATACTATCAAGTAGAATACAGCAAATCATCAAGAAGATCATACATCATGACCAGGTAGGATTCATCCCAGGGATGCAAGGATGACTTAATATACACATATCTATAAATGTAATACACTATCTTAATAGAACAAAATCTAAAAATCACATCATCATCTCAGTTGATGTATGAAAGCATTTTGACAAAGTCCAACACTCATTCACATTCCAAGTCCTACAGAAAATTGGAATAGATTGTCCTCTATTTCAATCTGATAAAAACCATTTATGAAAACTCAATGGCTAGCAAAATTCTAAATGGGGAAAAACTGAAATCTTTTACTCTTAGATCTGATACAAGACAAGGATGTCCTCTATCACCACTCCTATTCAATGCAGTTCTGAATCATTAACTACAGCCATTAGACAAGAGAGAGAGAGAAAGAAAAGGAATAAGAATAGATAAAGAAGAAGTTAAATTATCATTATTTACAGATGACATGATACTTTACTTGGAAGACCCCAAAGAACTACACCAAGAAGCTACTAGAATTGATACACAAATTCAGTAGCTTAGCAAGATACAAAGTCAATACCCAAAAGTCAGTAGCATTCCTCTACACAGATAACAAACACACTGAGAGGGAAATTATAGAAACAATACCTTTTACAATAGCACCAAGGAAAATGAAATACCTTGAATTCATCTAACTAAAGAAGTCAAAGATCTTTTCAAGGGAAATTACAGTACTCTGAAAAAAGAGATCATAGAGGATTTCAGAAGATGGAAAGATATTCCATGCTCCTGGATAGGAAGAACCAACATTGTAAAGATGGGTATACTCCCAGAACTGGTGTACTGATTTTGTGCAATCCCTATCAAACTACCAGCAACATAACTCACAGACCTAGAGAAATTGTTCCTAAAATACATTTGGTACCATAATAGAACTAGAATGGCAAAGGCGATCCTGGGCAACAAAGACAAGGCAGGAGGCATTATAATTCCTGACTTGAAATTATACTGCAATACTACTGTGTTAAAATCAGCATAGTATTGGCAACAAAATAGACCTGAGAATCAATTGAATAGAATAGAATAGAAGGTGCAGAAGTCCTTACAAACACACTCAGCCACCTTATCTTCAACAAAGGGGCCAAACATGCTTATTGGAAGAAAGATAGCCTGTTTAACAATTGGTGCTGGGATAACTGGCTCTCCACATGCTGAAAACTAAAACTTGACTCAGGTCTGTAACAATGCACTAAGCTAAAGTCAAAATGGGTTAAAGATCTAAATATTAAAACAGAAACAATAAATTTGGTACAGAAAATAGGAGGAACTCTTGGGGTAGACAAAGAGTTCAAGAACAAAAATCAAATCGCATGAGTAATACTTGAAAGAGTTACCAACTGGGACCTCCTCTTATTGAGAAGTTTTTGCATGTGAAAATATATTGCCTACAAAGTGAAAAGACAACCTACATATTTGGAAAAAATTCTTGACTAATAAGCACTCAGACAAAGGTCTGCTCTCTAGAATTTATAAAGAACTGAAAAACATTAGGCCCCAAAATTTAAAGACCCAATCCAGAAATGGGTATTTGAGATGAACACACACTTCTCAGAAAATGAAAATAAAGATGCAAATAAATATATGAAAAAATGCCCCACATCAAGAGCCCTCTGTGAAATGCAAATTAAAACAACACTGAGATACCATCTTACCCCACAAAAAATGGCTACCATAAAGAAATCAACCAAAAACAAATGTTGGAGAAGCTGTGGGGAAAAAGGAACCCTTCTCCATTGCTGGTGGGAATGTAGACTGGTGCAACCATTATGGAAGTTGTGGAGACTCCTTAAAAAAACTAAGCATGAAAATCCCATTCAAACCAGCTATCCCCCTACTGGGAATTTTCCCAGAGGAACTGAAAACGTCATATCATAATGACATATGTGTACCTATGTAACAGCATAATATGTGATAGCCAAATCTTGGAAACAACCAAGATACCCTTCATCTGAGGAATGGATGAAAAGATGTGGTATTTTTTTTGACAACTCATACAGAATTTTACTTAACAAAGTAATATGAATTTCACAGTATTTGTTGTAATACATGGTATTGTCTTACAACCAACTATTCATATTACCAGATATTGGAAGAAGAAGAAACTGGAGCAATGTATAAGAAATTAAGAAAAGAAAAA
>NW_004524589.1:4254613-4255684 GCF_000260255.1 Octodon degus | reverse complement strand
CACTCTGTGTATGTCTACCAAGTCCATTTGTTCCAAGCTCTGGTTCAGTTGTGCTACTTGTTTGCTAATTTTTTGTCTGGTTGATCTATCTATTTGGGATAAGGGGGTGTTAAGGTCTCCTGTTAGGATTGTTGTATTGGACATTACATTTTCATGTCTATTAAAGTTTGTCTTATATAGTTGGGTGCTCCCGTGTTTGTTGCATGCATATTTATGATTGTTATTTCTTCCTCTTCAATTTTTCCTCTAACTAGTATGTAGTGGCCTTCTTTATTTTGTTTGATCATTCTTGGTTTGAAGTTGAGACTTTCTGAGAATAGGATTCCTACCCTTGCTTTTTTCTGAAATGCTGGGGCATGAAGTATTGTTTTCTATCCTTTGACTTTCAGCCTGTGAGTTTCTTTATGGGTTAAATGTGTTTCTTGTATGCAACATATTGCTGGGTTCTGTTTCCTAATCCACTGTACCAATCTATTTCTCTTAATTGGTGAATTGAGTCCATTTACATTGATGGTTATTATCGAGATGTGTTGACTTATGATTGACATGTTATTTGAATGCTATTTTTAAATTGTTTTTTCTCCTGTGTTTAATTGTTTGTCCTGTTTAATGGGTTTCTTCCATTCTCATTGGTGGAGTTCTGATCATTTTGATCCTTCTCTAGAACATCTTTCAATAATCTGTGTAGGGTTGGATTTGCCATCATGAAATTTTTTAGTTGTTCTTTGTCATGAAAGTATTTCGCTTCTCCATTAAACTTGAAAGAAAGTTTTGCAGGGTATAGTAGTCTGGGTTGGAATTTGTTTTCGTAGAGGACTTGAAGTACTCTGCTCCATGCTTTTCTTGCCTTCATGGTTTGTGAAGAGAAGTCGGCCGTAATTCTGATGGGTTTTCATTTGAATGTGATCTCCTTTTCTCTAGCAGATTTCAGTATGATATTCTTGTGTTGGATTTCTGGGATCTTGACTATTATATGTGTCGGTGTGTTTTTAATTGAGTTGAAGTTATTTGGAGTTCTGTATGCTTCAGTTACATGAGTATCAGATTGTTTCCTCATATTTGGGAAGTTTT
>NW_004524589.1:4245745-4253656 GCF_000260255.1 Octodon degus | reverse complement strand
GTAAGATGATCTGTTCCTGGATTAGCTGTGTGGATTTGACCCTAGTCTCTCACTGCAGGGACTTTAGCTGCAGGGTTTTACCTCAAGCTTGTATGCTAGATCTGGGCTGGGTCCAGAGGGGTATGAGAAGCGGGGGGTGAGAGAGCCCAGAAGCTCTCCCACACACTCACCAGTGTTGTGTTTTGGTGGTCTGCAGGACTCCCAAGAGCGCAGCAGCAGTTCTTACTCAGATGGCAAGCTGTGCTGGGTCTGGTCAGGTGGGGGTGGTCTGGGGTGGTCTGAAGAATGCAGGGAAGTACTCTCTCACACAGCGGGCATGGGCCTGGAGTGGTGGGCTGGTGCAGGACAGAGCAGAAGCTCTCCCCCACACTCGCAGGGCCTGGGGTCGGTTGGACATGGAGGGCCCAAGGTGCTGGGGTAGTTCTCAATCAGAGGGCAGACTACGCTGTGTCTGGCGGGCTGCGCTGGGTCTGGCTGGGTGGGAGAGGTCTGGAGAACGCAGGAAATTGACTCTGTCACGCGATGGGCCTGGGCCTGGAGCGGCGGGCTGGCGCAGGACAGAGCAGAAGCTCTCTCCCACATTCGCAGGGCCTGGGGTTGGTCGGATATGAAGGTGTGGTATTTTTATACAATAGACTATTACTCAGCTATAAAGAATGATAAACTCAGATCTTTATATTTAAGTGAATACTACTGAAAGATATACTCATAAGTGGAATAAACCAGACCCACATGTATAAATATCATATATTCTCCCTAGTGTAAGAACTCAGAAGAAGAAATAAAAATAGAAGGGTATAACACATTTAAAGGAATACGAGTACTTAAGGATTAGACAAGGAAGAGAGGGCAAGGAGAAAAGCTAGGAAACATGACAGAGGCAAAGCAATACACTTATATGCAAAAGATTTTTAAGGCAATGATCCTGAGAATCTTCAGCAGGTTTTTAAAACTAGCAGTTAATTGGTAGAATTCTCGCTCTGACTATATATGCTGATACCTGTGAACTAAGCAACTGCACTGAAGACAGCAATGTGTAATGGTAGGGTCATCCTTGGAATGCCTATCATTCTGGTCTTCTGAATACACACTGCTAGTCATGTCATACTGAGTACTGCCGTACTGTCTCTTAGGTAAATGTTTGTTCAAAAAATAGGGTTAATGAATGAAAACAAGAGACAAGAAAAAAAGAAGTCCTGCTACAATGTTGTATATGGTTAGATTTCTAAATTTCTTTACAGCAATATGTAATGGTTTATTCCTATTTTTAATTTTTTAAAATTTTTTATTTGTTTTTCTTTATATTCTGTAGGGACTTAAAGTTTAACATATCAATACTTGATGGAAAATACCTTTTGTACGTTCTGTCTCAGATATTTGATATTCAGACAGATAGTGACATCAGGCTCAACTGCCTGTGTTGTAGGTAATAATAATAAGTTTCTCTTCTGGAGGGTTAACAACCTAAGTTTGCAGACCAAAAATTAGAGAAAAAGAAGGGCTTCAAGGACATCCAACATTTTGGCCCTAGCCTTTCAAGGTCAGTGAGGACTCAGGACATATGAGAACCTGTACTTAAACATCATGTAACTCAGTTGTGTCCCAAATTTTCTGATCAAGAAGATTGTAGAGTCACAGAGGAAAGTGATTGATGATGTAGGGTGTGCCTAAGGAGAGTCACATGGAGAGAAAACATTCCCTCAGGCTTTCACAGAGAACAAATTTTTCAGGCAATGGCCGTGACTCATCCATATGACTGACACTGACAAAGGATCTATGAACTGCGGTATAGGGTTTCAGGATAAGTACTGAGGTGATTTGACTGACCTTTTCAGATACAAAAGTTACATTTCTTGTTATATAGGTCTTGATTTATCTTGGTCTTAACCATCCAGCAGAAAAGTGTAAAAACAAAGTAAAAAAAGTAAAGCCATATCAAATGCTGAGCTGTAAAAAGCTCAAGTGAACAACTTCTGGCTTTGCCAGTCTTATGGAAAACCCACTACTATTATGGACTACTGGACTATATTGGAATATTTTGCTGAATTCATGCACCTACATATGTAAATGACAATGGAATACCCTTCTCTGACAAAACTAAACAAAAAAAGGAGATACAAATGAAGGGCCCTTTTGTATCTGCATATTCAAAATAGTTGGGATAGATATATAGCTACTTTCTCTTAATTCAATGAATAGAAAGATTTATTCTAATAGTGTTTTGAACAGGATATAATGTCTGCATCTTGTACTATGAATATCCACTATGAAGATGGCATTATGCAATGTATTAATTACTGAAACTGTTGTTCTAATCAGTTTTGAAACTGTCTCATTGCTATTTGTTTCTCAATAAAATTAATAAAAAATAAAAAATAACAATAAGAAGAAAAATGGAAGACAGAACATGGTAGAATACAAAACAATTAGAAATACAATCCAACAGCATAGTAGAATTCTAGAATCTTGCTGCAAAAAAAGAAAACTTCTCAAATATTGTACACTCTAAATTAATGTCTACATCTAACTTACAATGTTGTTGATTAACATAATTATATAATTCTTAAAACCAGTCAAGAAAGAATAGTCAAAAAATTCAAATAAATATTCTTCAAAGAAGGTCTACAAATGACTAATAAGCACATGAAAAGATGTTCAACATCCTTCCTCATGAGGGATATCAAAATGAAAACCACAACAAAATAATGAATTATCACTCCACATTCTGCAGCCTGGCTTAGTAAAAAAAATATAGTCAAAGAGAAACACTGGTGAAGCTGTGGATATTTTGAATTCCTACCTGTGTGGAAAAAGTACAAAATGGTGTAGACATTTTGGGAAATGGTGGCATATCCTACAAATGTTAAATCTGGAGGTCCCCTATGACTCAGAAATTCCATATCAATTTATGTGTACAAAGTAATGTATATGTCCATGAAGAGTATGCATTGGTGTTTATCACAGCATTCTTTAGAAAAAAATCAAGCTGTAGGAACTACCTAAATGTCTGTCAACTGAATAATTGATAAACTGACTATTTTATATCCATATCATTTTACAAAATGTGATACCAACACATGATATAATTAGACCTTGAAAACATAGGGGTAAAGATCAACATGGGTATTTTAGAATTCTAAGGAGGTTATTTGAGCAGAAAAGTGCAGAATGCAAGCAGTCCAGGTTCCACTCAAAGTCTGAAGAAAATTTTCATCACAAAAATAGGACAAAGAAAATATTTGTTGATGGTGGATCAGTAGGCCCAGAAGTTAGTTGACCATTTTTCATTGATCATACTTAAGTTTCATTTTTTAAGCATGTGAAATTCACTGAGTTGGGTTTTGAACTGTTCATACAGAACAGGAGGCTGGACGTTCTGCGGCAACAATGCACCTCCTACTTAACTATTTTGACTCAAAGATAGGCGAAGTAAGTCTGCCTCCAAATCCTACACATTGTATCCTTCTAATTATTTTTTAAAAAATCAAGAATAGAAAATCTGCTGAAGCAGTAATTTAGCGATTCCCGAGAGCTGAGGGGACACAGCAAGGAAAATAGTATCTCTGTGGTGCCATGTGGGTGGGGGAGGTGTGCCAAAATTACTGTAAAATTATTATAAAATTCAAAAATGTAAATTGTATGATACATAAACTATAAAACAATAGCATTTATGAAAATAATAATAGTAAAGATATCCTTTAAGAAGTTATAACATATAATTTTGAAAATTAAATTATATAAATGGAAAACCAATATATTCCAGTGAATGATTTCTATTTGTAGGTTTGTTCTTTTGTTCCTCTCCTTGGCATGTTTTCTGGAACTTTGGGAACCCTGGAGGAACAATGTGTCTTTCTTTGTCATCCACAATGACACATCAAATATGTTTTTAGAAACATTTTTTATCTAATGCTACAGTGTCCTTCAGAGAAAAATCTTCCCATAGAGTAAAGGTCTTGTTTTCCCCACAGATGGTGAACTTTCAGACCTTGAAAAACTGTTTCTGTCATTTAAGAATTTTGGGATAAGACAAAAATAAATAAAAGGGAAATCTCAATTATTTATTCATTCATTAATTTATTCAGCTAATACATATTGAGTGTTTTTAATGTATGAAGCAGAGTTAAATATTGGATATTTACTAGGCAGTTTTTTGTTTTTTGTTTTTGTTTTTTTTTTTTCTTTTTGGTTGGCTGGCTCGGCCCACCCTGGGGGCATGGCTGGTATGGGCATGTGGTACTAGGGATTGAACCGTGGTCCCTGCACGCTTGCCTAAGCTCGCTTAATTGGGCATTGTAGACCATTGAGCTATCTTGCTGACCCTAGTCTAGTCTTTACAGAGAAGTCCAAATGGTCTTCCCCAAATGTGAACCAATTCAGCCTAACATCTTTCAGTGGCCTCTTGCGGACATTGGAGTAAAAGCTAAAAGTTTATTGGCCTTCAGAACTTTGCAGAGTTTAGAGTCTGCCACCACTTCCCAGTCGTCTTAATAATTAGCTGTGCTGGGGTCTCCTTGCTCCTTCATTGTGCAGTCGTCTCTCCTGAATCTTGTTTTGTCTTTCTGAATGAAATAGTCTTTCCACTGATGACCCAGTCCAGCATCTGTAATGGTAATACTCATTTCTGGTCTCGTTGTCCATGCAACTTACTACAGAGAATATTCCTTGAGTTTAAAATTAAGGTAACTTTAATGCACTCTAGTAATGATGTGCCTTTGCCTTCATATTTTGTGGGTATGAAGTTATGATTTGCTTATATGTTATGTTGAATTGTAGGTGCCACAAGGCAGACATGTTTGCACATGTCTCTGTGTCCCTTGAGTTTGTGTTGGCATATGAGCTTCTAAATAAGTATCTGTTGATCCGCTGAACAAATCTTCCCTGTATCATGTATTACATAGACTGTAGGCATTGGTTTTCTATTCATCATTTGCTACTTCCTTGATCTTATATGTGTCCGTGTGAAAGAATATAAGCTCCCTAACATGGTATACAAATTCTCCATGTGGGGATTGCACTCCTCACTTATCCATCTCATCCCTTGCCCACTGACTTTCCTGCACTGAATGCATCTTCCAAGCACACTAAAATGCACTGAGTGCTTCAGGATCCCACTTTGCCCAGTGTTACATTGAATTTTGTTCTACTATGTGCACCTCACCGAGAGAACCAGAAGTTTGTCTAGAGAACTCACTGTGTCTTTTTCATTCTTTATCCCTGATTCCTATTAACACGTCTGGGGATAGTTGCTGAACTGAAGTGACCTCAAATTGGACATTTGAAACTTCTTGATTTAATGCACCAAATTAGATTTAATTTCAGTCATTTATACTCTTATCAAAAACTGAAATTACTAACATTTCAGACCTCCCATGAGGACACAGCAAGACAACTGCAATAATCTATGATTCTTTTAATGAATGCATAAAATATTTCCATTTAATCTTTTATACAGATAAATGCTTTGACATCAATAATATTATATCTGCATTTATATTAAGCTCAGACAAAATCCCATTTATCAAGTTAGGTTATTGGAAATAGGGGCAAAAAAAAATAAACATTAAAAGCAAATCATGATAAAAGTGCATATAATTTAGTATGAGTAATTCTGGAACTGGTCCAGTACCATACCGTCCATCTATCTCTGAGTTCTCTGTTTAAAAATACAATCGTTGAGTATTTGGGCTTTTCTTTGCATGTGCAAATCTGTCTGTAGGACAACCAGAGGCTTCTGTGGGGACTAGGACAGGTCTGAGTCTCCATTGTCAACTTAAATGTTCTTTAGATTCTGTAAGATTGTACCTCAGTTATAGAATCCCCCTGGTTCATCTAATAAATTCCTTTTTTTTTCAGAACTAGGGATTGAACTCAGACCTTTGTGCTTGCCAGGGAAGCACTTATTCTACTGAGCCATCTCCCCAGCCCCTAAGAAATTCTTAAAACTATTGTTTTTGGCAGTTCATTAGTGGTCTTTTATATGTTAGTAAGTTTGTTTGGAAAAAGTGCTGCCTGATCTTAAGTTTGGGTAGAAAATATAATATCTATCTCCTGGAAGGTACTACAGGTTCTCTTCCTGAAAGTTAAATCCAAAACTGTAATAATCTGCTCTTTGGAACTCTATTACATGCATTGAGTACATCATTTCCAATATATTGTATTAGAACAAGAAACCCCTTTTTTTCTTTCCCTGGACACAATATGCATTGTTTTGCTAAAAAATTGCTTTAGAAAGTACTCCTCAGCACTTTTTGTCATTTTTCTGAGATGATGATCTTAACTGGGCTTCATTCAATGCTTTGGACCCAAGCACATTACTTTTGCTTGTTGGCAGTGCAGGCTGCTGACCTCTCCATTAGCTTCACGTTGAGCTAGGGATTTGGCCTCAGTGATCACCTCAGACCAGTCTCTAACATCAGGGAATTATTTCCCTTAAAAGTTACGCTGGGCTCTGGGACACAGTCCTGAAACTGATTCCTGTGACAAACCCATGTGTATTGATTTAATTACAATTATTTTGCATGAAATCCTATGAAAATAGAAGGATAAACATGCTCTTCACTTTTAAAATCCAGAAAT
The DNA here is from genome assembly GCF_000260255.1 of Octodon degus. Lineage (NCBI taxonomy): Eukaryota > Metazoa > Chordata > Mammalia > Rodentia > Octodontidae > Octodon > Octodon degus. Next base: position 4,247,077 of record NW_004524589.1, on the reverse strand, counting down.
GACAGGAAGCATAGCTGAGGAAAACATTTGTATATCTGGTATTCTTGATGTACACCAGCAATTTTTAGTTAGCTCATTATCCATACAAACTGATAGTTACAGAGCAAAAACACCATTGGAATGAATCCTCTAGTTAATGGAATCATTCATTTCCCTACACTTTTGACCTTGACAGTCTTTAAATTTTTTTCTATTTGGGTGGATTAGATGGTATTTTTTAATTTCAAAGGTAAGTACTGAAGCTTTCCTATGCTTACTGCCTTTATATATTCTTTGTTACTTAGCTATTCAAATCTTTGCCCATTTAGTTATTTTCCATTCAGTTACCCATCTTCTTAGTTTTTCAAATATTCTGAATGTTAAGAATTTTCCTATGAAATACATTGAAATTATTTTCCCATTTACTGTGTCTCTTTTAAACACCTTTTATGAATGCTACATGGAGGGTTAGCAACATACATCAATGGATGTGAGAAATAAGAAAAGGAGAGAAATTTAGAAGTCCTCAGTGTGGCAAGTAGAAATACACAATATTATACTTTGAGTTCTCTAGGAAAAGCAATATGTATTTGTTCTCTGAATTGTTGTTTTACTATTCCCAAGAAATGGGCAAATATTAATTCCTTTGCATAAATATATATGACCTGTGTGGGATGGAGGATTGATAGCTATGGAGAACAACTGAAAACCGAGAGTGGAAGTAAACCATTCCTGTGCTGGACTCCAGACAATCGTAAGGCAAATCCTGCTGGGCCTGTGCAAATAAAGTGCTTATAAGCTTGATAAATAACCTCCAATTGAGAGTCGAAAGGCAATTTAATTTCACAGGTGATATTTTAACGGGAACTTGAAAGGCTGTAATATTTAGGCAGGTTCAAAAGAGGAAATGCACACAGACTGAGAAGTACAGGCTGGCTCTGGAGATGTACGCAACATAATTTAGCTGAAGCACAGCACATTTACAGTGGAGTGCTGGGAAATTTCATAGCTCAGCTGTAGATGCACATCAGCAAAGGCAAGAACCACCAAAGGCTTGGGAGCAGAGAACTGGTACCATCAGAACCCTGCTGGGAGCCTGAAGGGAAGAAGCAGGGCTACTGTGAATGCTGGGAGAGTCAGCAAGCAGGCTTTTGCAGGAAGAGCCCCTGAGATCACTCGAGTGACAGAAATGTCAGGACGGGTGGGACCGCAGAAGAGCAGGACACAGCTGAAAGCAGCCCTTGCTTTACTGTTTTCCACTCATGACATTTCTAAAATATCTTTAGACTTTTTCAGCTTTCAAAAAGGAAAAGGATGGTCAATATTGACATAGTCTCCTGTATTTTATTTATT
>NW_004524589.1:4230378-4245645 GCF_000260255.1 Octodon degus | reverse complement strand
TTTTTTTTGTGGAACCGGGGATTGAACTCAGGCCCTTGCACTTGCCAGGGAAGCGCTTATTCCATTGAGCCATCTCCCTGGCCCTAATCTATTTATTTTTTAATTTACCTTTTCAAATAGGTATTCTTACTTTCAAAAGTAAATGGAATGGTCAAGTTTCTATTCTGCTTGTGCACCATCTCGATATAGCCTGTTATTACACTCGACGCCCAATTTGCTCTCCTTCCTCTTCTGCGGGTTGGTTTAGGCCGTCAGCCACTTCTGTCACAGCGCTTGGTGGATTGTGGAGTATCATATTGTCTAACTAGTGGGTACTTTGTGTCTCATAAATCCCAAAGTTCACATAAGAGAAAAATACTTATTTTCCCGGAATCCAAATTGCAAAGTGCAATGGAATCAGCCTTTCCTCACAGAGCCAGGCCAACACCCACTTTTTGGACTGCTGTGCGATCCCCAGTCCTTCTTTCAAAGTGGGTTGCTTTCCTTTTCTTCTCCAGTATTCACAGTTTTTATAAAGGTGCTTGCTGTGCCCCTTGTCTGTGGTTACTTTATGAATGCTGCTGTACATCTCATGGCACATAACAGCCACTTGGCAAGTCCCTTGTGCCCTATCTGGCCATCATTTGTACTGTACTGAATTTATGTGTTTATCAATTTGTGTCTCACTTGGAAGTCAACCCCCCCAAATGGATTATAAACTCCTTGAAGAAAGGCAATTAGAGACTTGGGAAAATGTATTCGAATTTAGTTTTTATTGCCATTATCAATGATCCGACACACAACTTAGAGAAAAAATAATTATATTTTAGAGGTTTTCAAAATATAAAATCATCCTACGTTCACAGTTAATTAAGTATGCTCATTTTACAAGTGTTAAGAAATAGGCAGGGACCAGTTTACGGTGAATTGCTTAAATCCAGACAATATATTTTCTCTGGAAATCTGACATGGCCAAAGGCTCTTGATTTCCACGACTGACCCTACTCCACCTTGCTTTCACGTTTCCAATATTTGGCCAGCAAGACACCAAAACTGCTGGATTATCTAAACTTCTTAGTCTGAGCTGCATACCCGGCCACTTCAGCCTAGTTTTAATTTCTTCCATCTTCCTCAACCCATTCCCCATACTTGAAATATCTCTGAAACATGCAAACCAAATACTGCAAGTTATGACCTTCTTTTCCAATTATTTCAGGTGATTTGTTCTTGTGCTTTTCATCCAGAATAACTTTATTCTATAGAAATATTCAGAACCCTTAGTCTTGTGCCTCACTTTCTATGTTTTGCTTTTGCTTCAGTCTTAGACTCATGTGTGATGGTTTGCCTGCCACATTCAATTCCTGTGGACACAATGCTGAGAGCTATGGATGACTGCAGAAGGAAAAATATTCCACATTCACCTTTCTTTCTTTTTTTAACCTCATGTCGCATTGGCATTTCTACACTCTGAAAAATTTTACCTCACTTTTTTTTTGAAATAAAAAAATCTTGGATCAAAGCCAAAATAGTATCTGTGTTATTAAAAATATAATCACATGACAATAGCTTGGGTCCTAAAATAAAACAAAATGAGGACTTACTCATTTCCACACCTCTGGAGCCCTATAAACACAGACTCTCTTTGCATATTTACTAATATCCATTTATTTATTCCCTTTGACCCGTGACAGCCTCAAGGTTGATTATACAACATTGCAGTCTGTATGAATCATCGGTGATTCTCTTCCTCACTAGATACAGTGATTAATTTCACTCCTCATCTTACTTGAATTGTCAGTGCCTTTGACATATTTAATCATTTTCTCTTTATATAAGAATATTTTCTTCATTTGTCTTTTGAGGTTCCCTCTCTCCTGGGATTCCACTTCCTGCTTGACAGCTTCTCTGAGTCCTTCTTAAATCCTTCTTAACCTTCTTTTCCCTTGTCATCTGAGTGCTGGCATTCCCAGCAAGCCATTCTCAGCATCGCTCCTCCATGTCTTCCCATCCTAACTGTACACACTTGATAACAGCATTTACTTGTCTTGTTTGACTTCTCCCTTGAGTTTTTAATTCATACAACTGACAACCTCCTTGACAGCTCATCCTGGAGGAATACTATTCATAGGAATCTATACGTGTCCAAGAAAGACTTTTAATTTCTCCCCAATTCCTCTCATCCCTTAATCTTCTTCATATTATTTAATGATGCTCCCACTTGCCTTGTTGCTTCAGACAAGATACCCGAAGTCAGTTCTTAGATCCATGCTGTTTTCAGCATCTATATTCTACTCCTGGTACCTCCATCTTCAGAACACCTATACCTTTTAGTTGAATCTCAGTCCTCATGGACCACCTAGCAAGGCCAGCGTTATCTGCTGCCTGATACATCACAAAGCCTTGCATATCTGACCTCAACATTTCTCTCATGCCATTGCTTTCTTATGTCCAGCCCAGACTTCTCTCCAAACAATAGCCAGTGTGTTGGTTTTAAAAGATAAAAAGCTCAAACTATTGCCACGCTCAATACTCTTCAAGCCCTCCTCCCTCTCATGGCACGCAAACTCACCCTTTGGCAGAGCATTCCATCAGCTCCAGGATGGCCACTCTTCCTGACCTCAGCCCCCTCAGTCCTGGCAGTAGGCGTTTTCCATCTGCAGTTGACCTCTTTTGCTCTATTTGCCGACCTGTTCTAATTTTTGTCTGCTTATGGGCCTTTCCCTGCAATTTCTCACTGCTTCTGTTTATCTTCATTTACAGCACAATTGAAATACTATTTTCTAAAAGTCTTTCTTGACTATTCAGTGGAAGCATTTGATGCCCATTGCAAACCATCCTGTATCAGTGACCTCTTTTGAACTGAATACCATTACTGAAGACATAAGTAAATCATTTATTGCTAGAATTTCAATTTTCCCCATTAGAATATAAACTCTCTATAAGCAGATTCACTGTTGTATTCCTAACTCTTAGAATAATGCTTTACAAACAATAGGTGTTCAATTGATTTGACAATAATGTAATCCTTAGTTAAATAAGGATAAAAATCTGCATGATTGGTTTACTCTCCTCAGAACTTGCTAAACTACTGTTTTCCTACTAATGAAGAAAGGAAGGAGAAAAGGAAAAAGATAGAAAAAGAAGGGAAAGAAAAGTGATTGTGGTTTAAATGTGAGGTGTCCCTCAAGGACTCATTAACTACACTAATCCTTTGGCAGGGCTAATAGCTAGATGAACTTATTAGAAGGTAAATCCTAATAGCAAGAAACAATTTGCTTGAGCAGTGACTTTGAAGGTCATATTTTGTCTTTGTTTCTGGCTCTGTCATGTTCTCTCTTCCTGGATATCATGAGGTAGGCAGCATTCCTGTGTGACACCTGTCAGCCGTAAGTCCCTGCCTTGCCCTATAGGTTCAGACAGTGAAACCAAGTGATCATGGGCTGAAATCTCTGAAACTGTGAGCCAAAATAAATGTTTTGTCTTTTATTGAATGTAAGGTCATAGGAATGAAAACCTAACACTGACAGGAACTGGGAGGAAGGGCTCGTTGGAAATGCTAGTGAGATTTTCAGAATCTACTCTTAAGTAGGACATACCTGACTCAGGACATGTTGCACTGTAGTTACGGGTTGGTTTTCCATTTTTCATTAGAACGTATTTGCCCTAAAGCACTGATATTATAGTTTCATTAAAAGACATGATTTTTATAAAGATTTTTTGTACCTGAATATTTTCAGTATGATCAATAAATATAGTGAATATTAAAATTAAAAAGTTAAAAAGTTATAGCAAAAAATACAAGGCTATTAATCTGCACCAAAATGATTTTCATTTTAAGCACACCTATCCCAGAGTTCTTGCTACTTTCTGAAGCAGTTCTGGAAGATTTCTTTCTTGAGTGGCTTTTCATAGTTGCTTTGTTATCCCAAATTGATTAAAAAGTTTGTGGCAATTCCTGTAAAATGAAAACATTATAGTGTATCCTCAACTGTATATTCATTAGATCTGGCACCTTTTAACTTGTGGGTCTCCCCTGAAGCCAAGCTGCTTCCAAAAGGTCAACATTTTTTGTCACTTCAGAGCATTCAGTGAGCCATAAGAGCGCAATGAAAGATCCTCAGAAGAGAGAACTTCCAACATGGTTTCCATGTGGTCACTGGAGAATGAGAATTTCGAGCGAGTAATGGCTAGTGTCTCTATACTGTAATATATATTTTAAATAGTCACTGTATTTTTTGTCACACCATCTATTTATTTCTGCTAACAAGATTTTTTTTAGGGGTCCTGAACTTAATGGTTTTCATGGGGCCCACACCTAAGTTCAATTAATGATGAGGAGTAGGGCTGAAATGCACAAGCTCCCTGATTAGGTTTTAGGTGTACAAAATGAGTATCACAGAACGCAATCTCTGCTCAGTAGAAGAGGAGTAGACCCAATGGAAGATTATTGAAATAGTCTTCTCATCTTCCTGTCCTGCCCTGCTTCTCTTTTTCTACCTCCTTCTTCTCACTTTGACATTGTATAGGAGTTGGAGAGCTTTTATAAAGATCACTAGCAGAAAACCTATTTGGAGACTACTGGAGAATTGGATGGAGATGAGAGAAGACAAAGAGCGTCCAGCAACTGAAGCATCTAAGTTCATGCCTCCAAGAAAATATTTTTAAAAGCCTCCTCCTACACTCTTTGCTAAATGCAAATTAAATATATCTGTAGCTCTTCCAAGCGTGAGACATTATTTTCTCTCACATTCAGCTTTACCAATGCCCTATTTATTTGTCCCTGAGAACTGGGTACATTGTATAAATTTAACGTTCTCCCATGGATGGTGTGTGTTTAAAGATCATGCTGTGTGGGTTCTTGATCGCTTATAGCTCCCTACGCATATATTCCCTGTTGCAGTTCTAGCATTTAAAAGTGCTTTAAAAGTGGTATTAAGAATCTTACAGGTACAATAGATATTGTGAAAGAGAAAGAATCTGTTCAAAGGGAAGAAACCACTGGGATGAGGAAAAGGACAAAAGAAAGAAAGAAGGAAGGGAAGCAGATATATTTATGTATGTATACAGGAGAGCTTGGATAATTGTACTGCTGACTTCTGCTGGTCTATCGAGAGGAGCAGTTAATGCTTAATTTCTTCTCTTCTCCTTTTTAATTTCTTATAACTTTTCTGACCAATTTTGCATGCTTATATCTGGTAATCTAATCAACTAATTTGAAGACAACATTTTGCAATACAACAAACATTGTTGAATCCCTATTATTTTATTTAGTGAAATTCTATGTCATTTCTAATGTTTTTAAACTCTTTTTATTCTCCTTAAAAAGTTGTATTATAGTTATTATTTAATATCTTTTCCACTGCCAGCTTCTGCAGTTATTTGTACCTTGTGCATGTAAGTAGCTCCTGCATCATTTGCACAGTTTCTATAGCTTTAGCACATAATTCTGTAATCACTTATTTTCAATTAGTTTTCACTTTTATTGATATAAACAGCAGACATTCTTTCTCTTCTTCATATTTGTTTTAGGCAGGGGAAGGAGGTACGCTATCTGACTTCTCTTTCTCCTGCCTCTTAAGTTTGCTTTTCTGAACAGTTTTACATTCTACATACAATTTTTTAATTTTCATTTAAATTTAAAACAGAAAAATATAAAACAGAAAAATTGCAAAAGATACAGAATTTCACTAAACAAAATAATATGAATTTCACAGTATTTGTTGTGTTGCATAGTGTTGTCTTTAAATTAGTTGTTTACATTATGCATGCAAACTTAGAAGAAGAAAGAAAAGAAAAAAGAAATATATAAGAAATGAAGGAGAGAAAAAGGGAAAAAATGAAAAAAAGAGACGAAACAAATTAAGCATTTTGTATTGTCATCCATTTCCACAGGTTTAACTATTGGGTCTTATTGATGATTCTTATGTTAACTGACTTTTAAAATCTCTAATCCATTGTTTAGAATTGTTTTCTAAAAATTCCTCCGAAGAAAAACTCTAAAGAGAATAAGCCAGTCTCTCTTAGTACAGATACAGTTTCTAAATTGCACGTATCAAGTGTGAGTTCTGTAATGTTCCGGTTATCATGTTCAAAACCGCCAACAGCCTTGGCTTCTCCTTTCTCACCTTGTACCAGTAGCTAACTCTTATCCATTTTTCTATAAAAGAGCTGTATCATCCCATTCCTTTCTAATTCCATTGTTTTCTTCCTCAGTCATATTATCCTATGTATAGGACAACTACCGTTCTATTGGAATAATCCTGCTAAATTTTCTGAAAACAAGACCTTGGTAATTTTGTTCATTTTCTCATTAATCATTAATATATGACCAGAGTCTGCAAAATGAAGTCTAAACATAATGATTCTGGCAGTTAGCCACTGTCCTTCCCCTTATCTTCTGAGCCTACTTCTTTCCTAATTTGATGTATTGAATAAAGCTAAGAACATAGATTACATCTCTATCTTGGCAACTTTTCTTCACTCTGAGCTTTGTTGATGGATACTACCCTTAACTTACTTCTAAAACCATAAAGGTAGCCAGGCATGGAGGGGTGTGTGTGTAATCCAGCACTTCGGGCAGGCTGAGGCAGGAGGATCACAAGTTTGAGCCCACCCTCATAGACTTAATGAGTCCATGAATCTTACTGTTTTAAAAAAAGGCTGAGCATGTAGCTCAGTGCACATGTCCTGTGTTCATCTCCAGTACTGTGCAAACAAACAAACAACAAAATCATAAGAGCACTGATCATGAGAAAACATATAAAAACCTATTAAAATTGGGAAAAAATGTCCAGTAGTATTTTCTCCTGACAGTTTAAAAGTAGCTGTTCATATATTGGAGCAAAATATACTTGATCATGAACTACTGGGTTCCTTATTTTAGTTATTATTTCACTTTCAGAGTGACCCCCTACACAGTTTTTGCTGATGTGCTAGCGATAAGTTTATACTTTGCGTGTGATGCCAAGATTTCTTTGAGAACGAGGAAAGCCAGCTAAGCAACAAGGAGTTGTTCAGACCAACACTTAATGGGAGAAGTGATATGGGTTATGAGCAACTCAAGAGTAATTTCAAGGTGAGATGAGAACTTGAAAATCAGTGGGAAGCCGGAGAGAGGACTTCCAGTAGGAATTGATAAGCATTAGGGAGGAAAACAATTTTGCTTTAGAGACACTTCAGATTGATTGCAGGAGAGAGGGCTAGAGACCAGGGAGAAGAAGAAGGAAGAAATTGCAGTATGAGTCACAGAAGAAAAATTGTCAATGTAAGTGTGAGGATTTTTTTTTTTAATAGCAAGAAGATACTAGTATTGAAATAGGTTGTCCAAATTGACTCACCTCAGGGGAGTTAAGGTGACAAACTAACCTCCTGGTGACAGATGGTTTGCTGTTGCCTTTCAAATAAAATGTGAAGCAGATCTCTTTGGTAGGAACAAATATAAGAATTTGAAATTCACTTGGATTTCTGGAATGAAGCTTAAGTTCTTGGGTCTTTAGACACATTGGAGATACCTTATAAGTCCTTGATTAATGTATTTGCTTTTGTATTTGTAAACCAAATTATAAGTGATAATGAAAACAGCAATCATGTGAAGCTGGTATTCTTCAGCTTTCCATCTTTCTACCTGGATGCTCGATAGCAGATATGGTGTTAGGTCCAACAAGGGAGGGTCATGGTGGGAGAGGATTTCTCTTAACTCACAATGGCAAAGTTGTGTCATTTTCTTGAACTTCAGGGATGAGGAAGCTGAGATTAATAGGGTTTCCATGACCTGGCTGAGGCCCTGGGGCTAGTAACGTGGGATCTTGATCACAGATTCTCATTGCCTTTCTCTGTACTGTTCTATTTCAGAATGGCTCATGGCAGTTGGACATTTCCACTTGCAAAGACCTCACCATCTTCTTGTTAGTGGGAGCTATTAACAAGGGGGTTTCTTCCCCCTTTCACTTTTTGAATATTTAGCACCTTGCCAATGTGTTTACACTCTGCTGTCACTGAGTTGTAGCTTCAGGGTTTAGAAATTCCCTTGTAGTCCTTTAACACCCCAACTTCACAGTGCCCTCATTTCTCACAACAATCACTCTCCAAGTCTTGTTGGTTTTACTTCTGTTTGCTGTCTATGAACACTGCCATGACTGTAGCTCAGAGTTAAAATTCCTTTCTTTGGGAATACTGGAGGGGTCTGTTCATACATTACCTGTTTTGAAGAGGTTTTTTATTTTCTCTAGTTCAACATTTATATTGCTGCCAGATGCATTTGCTAATATCAGATTTGGTGTTTTGTGTTTCTACTCAGTAACCCACAGGGACTTCTGTCTAATAAATAAACCTTAGCCTAATGTTCAGAGATTTCTATCCAAACTCCCCGGCATGATCTGTCTCCAACTACACCTAAAACACCATTTCCTTTTGCTGTTACCTATCATGACCCCTTCTTTCCAGGCAAATTGAACTCTGAGCCATTTTCTGTATCAGATCCATATTCTTTGGCAGTTTCCTCTCTGATTTTTCCCTCTGCCTTACATAATCATTCTTGGCTCTGAGATTGTTCACCTTGTCAGTTTCCAGGTGCTTCTGTCTGCCTCTCTTCAGTATCTTTCACATCTGCTTCCTTTTTTTGGCTTCTGTCTGTCATTGACCTTGAGCCCCAGGTCTCTTCTCTCATGCTGCTGCTCTGATCATTTTGCTCTTGTAGCAATTATTTCCCAGCTTAGAAACTTTCCTCTCCACTCCATTTGCTGTCGCGAGCTCTTTAGCAGTGGCAGTTGAGTCATGGCTTTGTCTTTTTCGTGTCCTCCGCATGCTTATTTCTTGGTCTAGTATTCTTTTGTACTGAGTGCCCTGGTTCTATATGTGTAGTTACATTGTTGCTGTCTGCTACATTACTCTTCTAGAATTTTCTCCCCTGCCTCTTTCACCTTACACACTTCCAGTTTATTATTTTTCCTGCTATTCAAGCATGAAGCATTTTCCTGAGCAACACAGACAGTGAATCTGCCATTTGTGTGTGTGTGTGTGTGTGTGTATTTGTGCATGTTACAATGTTACTGGCTTTCTTATAATGCATGCAATAGTACAATGGCTGTTTTGCATGTATAGCTTTCATTTCAACTGGATGCATGTGGGGTGACATCGTATACCTACTTATAGCGCTAGCACTTATAGTGAAGTACAATAAATATTCATTTATGATTTGATGGAATTTAAATAAGCCTCAGCGTATTCAAGTCCAACAGATGCTTGCAGCCTCATCTCCACAGAGTGCTCTTTCCTGGGACAGCCTGTAGACACGTCTTTTCTTCTGCCACCAGCAACTGGGGAGGATCCCACCTTCCTGTGATGTCTAGACTTACACACATAATTTCCATTTTGATGACTGGGGGAAACCTTTTGTTGTTTGTTTTAGGTTATAAAATCTGTTAGGAAAAAATTTAGTTAATCATCTTTTATCTCGTAACATTGAGTATGTGTGGTGTATGATGGTTAGAATGCAAATGTGTGAATAAAACGAATGGAATGTACATCATTAATGGATATTGTCTGGAAAACTCAGAGAAATGGAAAACTTTGGACTAATTTATCTTTTTCATTTTTCATAAGTTTAATAGATAAGAGTTCAAAGATAATAGGTTTCCTGACTCTGGGACAATGTTTGCTATATTTTCAGGTATGTTACTCTTTGTCTTCAAGTGCATATTACCATACAAGTCTTTTTGATATATTATATGGTGAATTAATAACTTAATTTTTGCAGTATTAATCATGTACATTATATTTGTTACATAGGTATTTTAAATATATCAAAATAACACCCTAGAAAATCTCTCCAGATAAGGAAGAAACCATAGAATTATTACAGAATAAAATTTTCATATTAAACATACTCACTGATATTTTTAAGAAGGAACTGTAAAAAGAAACTACACAGATATTTGCATCTCTTCCTAGACTCATTTAGAAAAGTAGTGCATGTTTGATACTCTTTTAAATTTCAAAATCAACACATGATTATACACAAAAATATAAACCATCGGGGCTGGTGAGATGGCTCAGTGGTCTAAAGCACCTACTTAGAACAAGCTTAGCAAAGCACAGGGACCACGGTTCAATCCCCCAGCACCACATGCCAGCCAGCCCTGTCCCCTGGTGGGCTGAGCCGGCCCCCCCCACAAATAAATAAATAAAGATATTTAAAAAAATATATATAAACCATAAATAGTGTCCATTTTAGCCAAGTAGTTATATTTTTATAAGGAGATCACATTGTTAATTTGTTTCTCTAACTTTACATGTTTTCCCCATGAATACTACATTCATGAATAATATGAATTTGCTATCATTCACATTTAATATAGATAATTTGATCTATTCTTTATGAAAAACTGGGAATTGTCGAATGTTGAAAGGTTATTATTTGAGATAAAAGCAAGAACATGTCATTGTTTTCAACTGCATAAAGTGTTACATTCTCAGAAAATCTGAAGCATAGTTTCTAAGTGCCTTTTAATGTTTTCTGCTTAAAAGGTGAATAAGATTTGTGGCCGTCCAGTGAGAACACCCACACAAAGCCCTCCTTGTTCTTTTGATCCAAATAAAGAGACACACGGAATGAAGATCCCTGTAAGGAATGGTGAAGAGACGCTTGCCAACAGAAGAAAGTAAGACATTTGTTTTACAACCAGAAAGAGAAAAGAAAGTAAGCCATTAATTTTACAACAGAATAGAATGTATTCATTAAGTAGACACTAATACAGAATGGAAGGAGAAGATTTCTTTAAAATCCAGGGGTTCCACCTGCTCCATTACTCTGGAAGATAGATTCAGCTTATAAGGCCAGTAACTATTCCTATGAGAACAGAAGTGATTCTGTATTATAATACGGCAGATTGTGATCAAAGTGTGTTTAAAATGATTAATATGACTCAGGATTGAATTCTCAAGTTTACCTTTAGTTAATTGTGATCTAAATTCTACCTATGGCTGATGATAACTGTATTGGACAGTGTAAGACAAAATATATTTATGTGATATAATAAGTACAGCTGAATATTTAGGATTTCTTAAATATGTTTGGATGAAAAGAAATTTTCATAGTTTTAACCTAGAATGATGAAAATGATTGCTTATCCGAAATAATAAGGATTAGTTAGGGCTTGCTTCTATAACTCACTTTTCCATTATTATGCCCATAATTATTTCACAGTTAAATTAAAGCCTTCATCATGTTCATTTTCTTCATAATTGGTGCTTAAGCTCAAAAACCTTGAAACGCTAGGAAATGTTACTTTTTTCTGTTTTAGGGAAGGGTCTACAGGGTGTTCCGGGTCTCACTACTAGATTGGACTCATAGTGATCCACCTGTTTACAGCTTCCCAAGTGCTGGGATTACAGATGTGCATCACCATGCCCAGTCTCAATTGCCCTCTCAGTGCACCCTGGGGGTGGGTCCGGCACAGCAGGCCCAGGGATCAAACCTCTGGCCCTTGTTCCTGCTTGGAGGCACTTTAATCTGCTGAGCTATTTGGCTGGTCCTTACTTTTTATATTTAGTAAACCAATGTATGCCCTGGAAATACTAGGTTCTGAGTGTTTCTTGAACTGAACTGCAATTCAGAATTTATGTATTTATTTATTTGTTGAAATAATCACTCATGATAATAACATAGAGATGATTCATACCTGAAATATTTTATTACCTTAATGTCTATTGTCCAAAGCAGATTTCTTTCACTTTTGGAGATAGCACATTGAATGTCTCATTTGTCCCTCAGACAGTCTATAAGCACTGGATCCAGATGAGTCTGGGGCTATTTGTGAACCGCAGAAAGGAACTGACACTTTGTGTGCACTACAGCTTCACTCCTCCTCCTCCTCCTCCTCTACCTTCTCCTGCTCCTCATCTCCTTCCTCCTCCTCTTCCTTTTCCCCTCTCCTTCTTCTTCCAAACACCTATAATGAATGATCACCAGTTATTTCTTGCATTTGAAAAATCATTGAATTTTGTCTAGGGTGGTTCCTTATCATCAACAACAACCCCAGCTGAGGAAGATTTTGAAGGAGATCTTGCAGTTTCACTCTTCTATGTCTCCAAGTAGTCAGCAACCATCATCCACCATCCATGAATCAGGACAAATATGCCACTAGCCCAACTTGTACCACCCAAAGTACATGACGAGGAAGACTGCTCTTAAGCCCATTTAATCATTGCAGTGTCACACTACTTTTTAAGTTATCACTATTTAAATTATCACTAGTAGGTAGTGGTCAGTTGTCATGGCAACATATTTTGGCTTTTGTTTATATGTTGTGCAGACCTATCCATATCCTAGCTCTGAACTTTATTTATTCCTCATCAACTGATTATTTCCCAAGAGGTAATAAATTTCCACTGAAGTAGGTGGTATGGTACAGGAAACGAGGAACTCAGTGTGGGCTTCATTTTTATGCATCTGACTGGTGCTTTGTCCACTCTCTTAAGCCTAATCGTGAACAGATCACCTCTGCTTGATCCACTGTTTCTCCATTAACTAACTGAGTCTTATAGCCTGGCATATCGAACAAAATTTAGTTCATCACAGGCCTCTCAGGTTGCACATTTAGTTCTGTGATTGTTCCAAATGCGTAGTTTCTAGGCAGGCTCAGTTGTTGCCAACTTGCCTAACCAACAACCCAGCCACCAAACTGAATGAGCAATTTCATAGATGTACCTGGGTCATCTGACTCCAGGTCAGAGCCACTTGGCAATGAGCAAGCAACAGAAACTTTTCTTTCTCTCATGAAACTTTTGGGGCCTATAAATAGGCTACAGGAACAGCTCAGGTGTGTAGTTGTTTTCTCCAGTATGCAATGGGACACAGAGAGCATGTTACTTCTTCCTGAGAATTGGCTCACCTTAGATGTAGAGGATAGTTCAAGGAAATCCGGAGTCTATGAAATCCTGATGACTTGTCAAGCACCAGAAATGTCAGTATTTTTCACCACCAGAGGCATGTCTATGTGTACTGTTATCTAGAATGATGTGATCAATATGTTGTTTCAACACAGTGCCCTGCAAGGTGTCTTGGCATTCGTGGTGCCCGTCTGTCATGGGCTGGGCGAACTGTCCCAAGGTATAGCAGTGAAGGAGCACTGTTGGCCTGGCCAGGTGAAAGCTTGATTATCTTTTTTTTTTTTCTTTCTGCATTTGGTATAAGATCTCACTATGCAGATCAGAAATCTCCTGTTTTCAGCCTCCCCAGCGCTGGGATTACAGGCTTGTGTCAACACACCCAAACTTTGCGGCTGGTTCAGCCTGCCCAGGCATGGGGCTGGTGTAGCATGTGGTGTTGGGGATCAAATAAGTCAGGCATTAGCTGGATGTCAGGTGTCAGTACTTATTTTGATATGCCCTAGTGGACACCACATAAAGGAACATCTGCGATGGTAGTTGACCTGTGACCTTGTTTATCATACACCAACCATCCTCTAGTTTTCAAAGACCAGCCAAGCAGGTGAGGTAAGTGCTAAAACTTAGGAAACACCACCTTCACATTTCTTAAAACTTTTAGGTGGTCCTAACTTCATCGGCTCTTAGGGATCAATTATTCTTTTGTTTTACTACTTTTGTAGGGAGAGGTGATTTTAGTGATTTCCATTTGGCCTTCATGGCATGAGTTGGGGAAGCAATGTGGAGACTTACAAGGGACAAGTCAGACCCTTACAAATTTGTGTTCAAAAGGATGAAATAAATACAGGAAGGACCTCTGGCCACATTAGCCCAGTGACACTGAAGGTGAACCTAGAACCCTATCTTCACTGGATTTCTGCAGGCTTCCATTTGGCCTGACAGAGGCCAATGGTGCTCTGGATCTACAGAATAAATGTCAACTCAGAGCTAGTGTGTGGGAATTCCTGACAGAGTAGGATTACATTGTACCAATTTGGACTTATGCAGGGCTCCTTCTGAAGGGAACCTATCTCCTCCCCCCACCCCCGACCCTTGGGGGTTCCTGAACCTGTTAATAGGAAAGGAGTTGAGAGACCAAATTCCTTTTGAAACAGATAAAGTAGTTCCTTTCTTCTATCTGTAATTAATTTCTAAGTATTTTTCTTGTTCTTTTTTCCCTATAAGTTCATGTTTCAATTTCATCTCATATATGCATTCATTACTTTGTCACTATAAAAGTATTAGCTTTTTGCCTTTAAAATTTATATTATTTCACATAACTCTCTGAGTTTCCTCTGGGTTTATTTGGTTAACTGGACTTCTCATTAGAGTCCTCTTAAAATATATTTAGCCATTTGTAGGAATTACTTTTCTTATGTTCTATATACTACTTGTTAGGTTTTTGATTTGCAAACACTGTCTAAGGTAAAATTTCACTTGAATGCAAATAAAATTATTTCATGAGTAACTTAAGCTGAAATTGCCTTTAAGATCATGCTTCCCAGGATCAGCGAGATAGCTCAGTGGACTAAGTGCCTGCTTAGGCAAGAGCAAAGACCAGGGTTTGATCCCCAGCACTACATGCGGCACCAGCCCCATCCCTAGGCACACTGAGCAGGCCATGGAGATCAGGCAAGGTGGGACATATCTGTAATCCCAGTGCTGAGGAGGCTGAAAACAGGAGGATCACTAGGAGTCTGATCTGTGTAGTTAGACACTATATCAAATACATATAAAAATAAAATAAAATAAAATCAGGCTTCCCTAAGTAGAAAATAGTTAATTAATGTATCTCTATAGCCAAAATTTTCATAAAGCTGATAATATTCAAATTTTCATTAATCTTTTTCCATTTCATGTATTAAGATCATTTTCATTATAATTTACAGTATATATAGTAGCTATGTAGATGGAGATAAAATATAATTGAATAAATATTTCTATGGGTATGTTATTTCCTATTATATATTAATTAAAATGAAAATTATAAAAGATAGAGAGAAGGAATAACTCAATAACCTACCCAAATCATTAACTAAACCACCATGTCGTGCAATTCACAAAAAGTGAAGCTAAAAAATGTATGTTAATATTTCCTTAGTTAACTTGTATAAATTAGTTAATATAATATACATATATACATATATATATTTATAGAAAGGCAGTTTTAAAAAATTGTATCTATGTCTGTAATTTTTCAAAATACTCAACATGAAGTAATCAACAGCAAAAGAGTTATAGCTTGGGTAGTATATTCTTGTCTCTACAGTCATATTTTGGGGTGTTATGTCCTATACCCTAAAATAACCATGTTGACTTATTATTTCACCTTCCTTTGTTTTGTTTTGCAGCCAATAGTATTGT
>NW_004524589.1:4213977-4230268 GCF_000260255.1 Octodon degus | reverse complement strand
TGGGATTACAGGCACACACCACCATGCTCAGTCTCAATTGCTATCTCGGTTCACCCCAGGGGCAGGGCCTGCACTGCAGACCCAGGGATCAAAGCCTGGCTCCTGTGCCTGCTTTCAGGCACTTTAATCTGCTGAGCTATTTGGCCAGCCCAGTACTGTGATGATTAATCAGTCTTGGGATATTTAAGTCATTTTTTTAAGTGATATATAGTATTTGAAGTGGTTCATCCTAGACAGTCATCTTGCTTTTGTTCTTGCCTTGCTTTGAATTAAACAGATACTTGTTTTTATTCTTTTATATCTTTTTAGATTTGTCTTCATTATTTTCTAAAAATGAACAGGGCTCAGGGATATAGCTCAGCAGCACAAGCTCCTGCCAGGCAAGTACAAAGTCCTGAGTTCAATTCCCAGTACCAAAAAAGTGTACAACATGTAGTTTTAATTTGTATTGCAACTTTCACCACTTTATTAAATACTATAAACAGCTTAGAACAGATTCCAGATTCATCCCATTTATTTCTTCCCTTTTTTATGCTATTATATCAGCAAATGTTTTACTGCCACCAATGTTTTCATAACCCTGAAGACATTGTTATTATCTTTATTTTTAGATAATAAGTATTCACTTTTATTTACTCATATGCCATATTTTCTCTGGTGCTTACTTCCCTCACTTCCATATCTCTGTCTAGAATAAGTATCTTTTTTACCTTAGTGTTGTGTATCTTTCATTGATTTTTTTTCTTCTCTTGGTGCTGGGGTTGCAGTCCAGGGCACTACACTTGCTAGCTAGACAAGCATTCTACTACTGAGCTACTTTCTAGCCCTCACTGATTATTGCTGGCAGTGAATTCTTTCAGCCTTTGTTAGGCTATACAATAGTTTTGAAAAATATTTTCAATGGGCCCAGAATTCTAGATTGCTGTCAACTGACCATTTTTAAAACTATCAATAGCCAAGCCACAATTAAGTTCCTGACATGATGCTTTGTGTAAGTACCAGAGTATAGAAAGTTTTGTGCATCATATTTAATGATTGATAACAAAGGTAGAAGATACAACTGTTGCTCTATCTCTTCTCCTTTCCCTGGACAGTTTTTCTCTTCCTCCTCACTACCTATAACTCATGGCTCCTGTATTCTTTGGGAGACTGCCTTTAACAAATAGAAACCATCTGTAGTCCTCATCTATTGCTACCTAACAAATCACTCTGAAATTTAGTGCTTAATGTGACAATCAGGATAGATTATGTAGTTTTCGGTGGGTTAGGAATTATGGAGTTGGTTAGCTGTGGAATTTTTGGCTAAGTCCCTAGGGCATTTGCTGTCCAAAAGGCTTCAGTCATCTGAAGACCTAGAACGTTGTCTCTCTGATGGTTCAGTGATGTGGTTTCTGGCAGGAGGACTCAGTTTCTTGTTACAGTGATGTCTCCGAGGAGCTTCCTGAGTGTACCTACATCAGTGTGACTAGTTTCTTTCAGGGTAAACATGTAGGAGAGAGTCAGGCAAAGGTTATAGCCTTATGATCCAGCCTCAGCAATTACACACTATGATTATTGCAATTTACCTCAGGCTAGACAGCTCAGCTCTTTTCATTGTAGAAGGGGACATACAAAGTCATAGAAGGGAAGCTATGTGTGGGAGTCATGCTGGAGTCCAGCCAACACCCAATAGCCCTCTCACTCTGGAGGAGAGGGCTAGACACCTGTGAACTTCCCCTGCTTTTCAGCAGCTGACAGGTAGCGATTGGCTTCACCTTGCTTCAGGGTGGTGGGAAGCAATGCCTGTAGAAATGTGTGTGGAAACACTTCCGCTCTCCCTATAGTCTCTGTCCATCTACCTCCTTGCTTAAATTTTCTTTTGCTTTCTCCTGCTTCCTCTTAAGAGGACTCTTTCAAAGAATTATTGTCTTTCTCCAAATTCCTGTCTCAGGCGCTGCTTCTAGGGAATTTGACCTAGAGATGCCTGCACTTAAAAAAATGCCAAAATAAATGAAGAACAAGTGTGAGCTAAATAAAATTTGTAGTACAAGGTCCTAAGTATAGATATCTTCTTAGTCCCAGGTTCCTAGCCAGTTTTTGGTTTTTCTCCCTCATCCTTCTTTGTATTCAGTTCATAGAAAACTATTCTATTAGGTACATGCTTTTTCTTTGCTCTAACATTTGAGAAAGGACAATTTTCTTATTTAAATATGTTCTTGAATAAGGGATGAGCTGAGCTTCTTTGTGCACTGTGTAAATCATCTTTCCACTCAGGGAGAAGGGAACTAAGCCGTAGGGTTGGATTATTTTGGAGATGTAATTGTACTGGTTCAAGACTAACCTTATTTCATCTATTTGCATAGCATGCTAACAACCAGCTAATTGAAGACTCTGGATGATTGCTCCATGCTGCTTGTAGACGTCTTCAGAGTTGAACAAGGCAAGGAAGAGCTACTGATCCTTTAAACAGCTTGCAAAGCATCCCTGTGTTTCCTTTTTGGGCAGAAAGCAAAGGACACAGCTGTATGGGACATTGTACTCAGATAGTTGTCTAAACTATCCCAGACAGAGCAATTTCCCTGTGGCAGTTCCTTTTCCCTGCTTGATTTCTTGAAGTTAGCTGGTAAGAATAAGCTATTAGCAAGCTTAAATCGGTGATAATTAGCTGTACATTATTATTTCAAAGTGGTGTGGCTGTGCCAATTAAGTGGGTAATTAGGAAAACCCCAGGACAATAAATTAAGACAGAGCTTCAACACCAGGGCCCCATCTGTTCTGTGGCAAGCATTCCAATTAGCTGAGCCTCTCATGGAGGAGTGTGTGCTGAAAGGAATTGGCCGCATGGATGAGTGTGTAGTATTTGGGAGCAGGGATGTCCCAGGTGCTTACTGAAAATAAGATGTTTTTAATATCACATAGAATCTAGATGCCAAGGTAGGGAAAGGAAGTGTTTGAGAAATATTCAATTCTTAAATGATTGAAACCAAACATGATTTTAGTTGTTTTATGAGATTTTTCTCAATTTTATCTTTGGAAATTAATTGCAACATAGTATCATCAGGCATTTCCATTTTATTCCAATGTGTTTATTAAAATGTTATTTGAAAGAGAATCTTAGCACTTGGAAAAAATTTTATTCACTGAGAGTAGAAATGAAAGAGAATTTTTGAAATTGTAAGAGTTTAAGGTGGCAAATGAGGTAAGGAATAATTCTGACTCAGGACTAAAACAAGTTAATTATCTATCACATATACACAAGCGCATGCACACACACACATATACACACAGAACCAAAGTGATTAAAATAATGAGTTTAATGTAAGGAAAAATTTATGCATAAATTATGTAAGAAAGCATCATCTTATTTAGGATTATTACATAGATGGAATAGGTTCATCATAAATGGGATAAGTTAACTTAAAATACATGACTTCATGATTACAGTATTTTATCCTATTTATCACAATGATTTAATCATGAAACAAAATGAGCTAATTTAAAGATTCTTGATATAGTATATGGGATGTATGAGTTTGTATGAGATGTATTGGGCTCAATAACATACTAAAAATTCAAATAGTCTATTGGTAGTATTCACAGGTCAGAAGAAGTCAGCTCTTTGAGAAAAATTTAGTGTCTCCTATAGTACTAAAGGAAGCAATTTACAATTCATTGCCTACTCAGAAGCTGATACTTCTTTGAGGTGCCATTATGATTTATTACCTTCAGTTTTAATTTACTAATGAAAGGTCATGTTCTCTTCAATGGCAAAATATCGGTTTAATTTAAAACAGCGGTTAGTGAGTGGTGGTAGCTAGTGCTTCTGTGGCACAGCAGCCCAGAGCAGAGCTCCAGAGAGGGCAGGAGAGGTGAGGCCAGAGCTGCCACTGAGGGAATGTGGGGCTCAAGGCAGGCTACAGCCAAGACCTACAGCAATAATGAGGACCAGGCCCTGCAGGAGGTCAAAAGCCAGGCACACAGGAAGCACAAATGCCAGAAGGCAGAGCAAACATATGGCAAAAGTTTAGTCAAGTGATTCTTAACCTTTGGGGATTGTGTGTCCCAACAGTACATAACTGAGAATCTGATCAAACATTTCCAGAAAAAGCAAGTTCATAAACAGATACACGTGGAATTGTGCGGCATCAGAAGACAATTTGCTCTTCCTGATACTAATATTAGATATAACGCTAAAAATGTTCATTTTTGTTTTCTAGGAATTCATGTAATAATTAATGGTCACTTCATGGAATATCTTAATTGAACACTGCTTGTCCTGAAAGGAATTATAGCTCCAACTGTGTGGTGTGAACTACAAATTGAGATGGTGATCGCTCTTAGACATGGCTGTGTGCACATAGGTTTGGGATCCAACCCATTCCTGTATTTTTTGCTTTCATCAAGACAATTATTGAAAATTATGGGAAACTTTTGCTAACCATTACTGCCTGCAATTTACTTGTAGCTATTCCATACTTAGATAAGAAAAGATCATTTGAGAGAACATGAGATTAACAGTACATAACTTAAATTGCATTAGTGTCCCCTAAACATCGGTCCTCAAATTAATCTATGACATCTGTAATATGGAGACTGTCAAAAATTTAGCACAATGTGAGTAGAAATAAATCTTGGAGACTGGGTGTGGTGGCGCTCCTGTAATCCCAACTCCTGGGAGGCTGTAGACAGGCGGATCACTACGAGTCTGATCTAGTAGTGAGACCCTGAGCACCCTGTAGACCCTTCCCTAAAATACAGGAAAAAAAAAAAAAGAAAGAAAAAAAAAAAGAAAGAAATCTTGGCAAATTTCTCACTACAGAAAAAAATAAGATCTATTTTTTCTAAGCAATAGGAACAATGACTTAAATTAGACAGTTTTCTAACTTGTTCTCCAGAAAAAGCTTTCTATTTATGAGTAGGTTTTGACAAATGGAGGTAGGAGGAGTTTCCTGTAGTGCTTTTGATGGTGACTGTACAGCTCTGTCATCTAGATGGCTCTCTCTCCGCCTCCACCCAGGAAGCCAGACAGTAAGTGAAATTCTTCCCAAATAATAGACCTGAGAATTTATTTTCTATTTTTTTCCTCACAGAAAAGACCTTTTCTTTTTTCCTTTGGAATATAAATAAATAGCTTCAGAATTGGAAAGAACGCCTCAAATTTAGCTCCCTCGAGTTTTTTTCAAGGTCACGTGCCTTGTTAAAATTGGCTGTTTTAATGAGTACATAAAATTATTTCTGAAGTGTTCAATAGTTAAAATGAAAAGGGAAGCCTGTTGCATTTACAGACACAGAAAAATTAATTTGCGTTTGGAAGCATCAGTTTCTCCAGCCACAGTGAGAATATTAAGCACTATCTTTCAATTTGTTTTGCCTGGGAAAGAACATTTCCAATATCGTAAGTCTTAAATGGCACTTGAAGCACCTTCAGGATGTGAACACATGCAGGGGGAGATGGAAAGCAGGCGGGACCTAAAGTGACTGACATCTATGTCCACGTGCACGTTCAGGGAAAAGGACAAAGCTGCCATTTGCACACAGTTGTCCTCAGACGAGCAGAAGACATGTGTTTTTAATGGATTATTCCATGTGATAGAGACACTTTTTTAAATCTTCATTCTAAGACCAAAATCCAAATGATTCATTTTCAGAGTGCTCGTTTTCACCACTATCTTCAGCATTGGCTTGAAGGACAGTAAATGAGATTTGAAGGAACCTTCTGGATAACTTTATTTATGCCTCTTCTTGTAGAGCTATAGACTTTTACTTCCTACTGCTTCAAAATATGATTTGTTATATCTGACTTTTATAAAGTCAACACAACTAAGGTTCTACTGTGTTGATACTACCTTTGATCAGCAAAGATCTAGTTGTGTAGGGAACATTGCAACTTAGACATCTTGCAAATTAAGTCAACTCAATAGGCATATAATCTTCATTTTATCTGATTTGTCTACATTGTTTAATTTAAGCAAATACTAATATAAATAAGCATATACATGAATAAACATAATGAAAGACTATAGTACACTAATTCCTATTGCTTGGAAGTTGTAGTTGTTATAGTCGAGTAAAAGTGATTACATATTACATAATCCTGGTCTGTAAAACTCTACACCACCCAACAGAAATTGGGACTAAAACAATATTGAAGTCTCAGGTAATAATAAAAACAATATTTTCCAAAATGAGAAATACTAGGGTAGGAATAAAATTAAAGACTAAAATAGCTTATCATGATTGAGCTCTATTAATTATAGATTTCCTCATCTCAAAATCCATCTTTATAGTAGACTCTAGAGACACAAGTATTTGGTCTGAAAGATAATAGAGTATCTGAAAATGCAATATGTGTAGCTATGTCCATCAATCACTTGTGAGTAGAGGTAACTGGGAATATTTTATAATAGCAAAATAAAAATATAAATAAGTGGGAAATGAAGTTCATCCATTGACAGATTAGTAAAACATTTTAGGAGTGGTCTGCTGATTCTGAGAGGAAAACATTAATTAGAACATATTTTTGTTCCCTAAGTCATGATAATTTTCATTCAAATGTTAGTAACCACAGAAAATATCTTATGGAAAAAGAAAGAAATGCTTAAGATTTGATGTAAACTACTGAATATCAAAATAGAAGTACAATAATGATTCTTTATGTGAATAACATATTAAAATCAACATATGTATAAATATTGTATTTGACTTAACTTTCTTGTTGGTTTTGACCCAGTCATGAAAAACTAATGTGGTGCTTCTGTAATCTCTTAGAACTGAACAATTAGCTTCACATTTTAATTAAAATGAACAAAATGTTAAGCAGTAGAAACATTATATCACATCTCATTTTAAATGGATCACCAGTTTCCTTATTACTATCTTAGCTAGTTGGTGGAGTGTTTATTCTCGTAAAAGGCTTAACACCTTTGTTTAAAATCTTTCTCAGTGGAGCATAGAGTCGGTGCTTTTAAAGGTATTTTTTACAACATGGGGAAATGACATTAGAGATAGTTCTGAAATTCTAGTTCAAACAACGGGTTTAAATCACTTTAGAGGAGAATGCCTTCAAAAGATGTACGTTGTACTGGGACACTAATGGTAATATATTGAGTTTGGAAAACTACTAAAAAAGTGAGGAATCCAGATATCTATCCTCATTGTATAAATGGCTTCAGATGCACAGCTCAGACTGGTACAAAATTTGAAGAGTACTCAATGGGAAGCATTTGTCTGCAAAGAAG
The DNA here is from genome assembly GCF_000260255.1 of Octodon degus. Lineage (NCBI taxonomy): Eukaryota > Metazoa > Chordata > Mammalia > Rodentia > Octodontidae > Octodon > Octodon degus. Next base: position 4,223,051 of record NW_004524589.1, on the reverse strand, counting down.
CCGCTGCGAAGGGTGCCTGAGGATGTATTTTCTGGACGCGTGTTCCTTTCTCCTTTTCATTATTTTTCCTGTTGCTCCTCAAAGTACTTTCCAATCTTAGCTCTTTTATCTGCGTTGAGAGATCACAGTCAATCCTCTCGGAGGGGAAAGCACGTCTCATGAAAAACAAGAGTTGCTAAGACGAAAGAAAAACCTTGGATCACTTAACCAGAGGGAAAAGTTCTGAGAAGAGATGGCACCTTAGGTCACAGTTCCTGTAGTGAGCAGTGGATCTGGGGGTTCTGAAAGCAGAGTTCATGAGTTCCTTTTCTTCCCCCTTTAGAACAAATACACCCTTTTCCTTTTTGATGAAATATAAATGTGGTGTGGTAGAAACACATTTGTGTTTGTGATAAACGTGCCTTGTACCATATTTTGCATTTATTCTCGGTGGAGTATTCACTCCTCCTATCTCCCTGAGACCATGAAACTAGACTTTAGGTCTCCCCATAGTCCATCTAACTACATGAATTTAATTATTTTCAATGAGAACTGCTACAGCTGCAGAATACAAAATCTGAAAATATTTTGTCAAAGAGACTGACTTAGGTGAGAATAAAGTTAAATGATTAAATATAGATTCCAAACAGCAAGAAAAAATAGTTCTTGTCTAGAAACACGCAATTATGTGTTTCTTGTGCGGAGCAGGGGCCTGGCATTTCCAGCGTCCGTGTCTGCCGCTGGTGGTCTGCGGCTGTACACGGCCAGCCTGCTCGTTAGCGCCGCGGTCACCTCAACTTTGCCTCAGGCCCTTAACTAGCGAACTGCACATTTGACCTTTGTTCTACAGATATTTTCAAGCAGTGCACTAGGCCCTGTTTTTAATTTGGGTTCTCCATTATGTGTGGACTGACTTTGGGGGTAGGCAAAGAAATCAATACATGCCATTAAAGAAAGAAACGTAGCTTGAGACATTCCACAGAGGAGAAAAGCTCTGTTTGAAAATAAGATTCCTCTCTAATGCTTTTCCAGATAATTAGCTTTGGCCAAAATTAGAAATGGCCTCTTCTGTGTTGTGCTCAAAGGAGAAAAAAAGACAGGAAGTACAATATGTGACAATTTATAAATGTTTTAAGTGAAATATATTGCCACTGGATGCAGGAATCAGATGGGGAGGTGTGCCTTTTGAACATATCTCTGTTTCTAACAATGCCTAATTAAATAAAACACAAAATCAAATGTAGATAACAGCCATATGCTCAAAAGCAAACAGTCCCCTAGGATATCAGTGAAGTTTGAAACTTTTGTGATTGACATGCTTCAAACCACAAGTGTAAAATGTGCCTCAGACTTATAAATTAAAACATAAACTAGCTTAAGGAAATATTTTATTAGACAATGCTAGTATTGCTGTATCCAATTTATGAAATATTATACAGCTTTGCAAAAATAAGTAGAACTCATTTTCAGGAAATTCTCATGATGGACTGTGAAGTGGGAGATTCCTGTTTCATCCGTGGGAATAACTAGGGACCAGTCTTTTTTTTTTTTTTTCCCTGTATTTTAGGGAAGGGTCAAATCCAAACCATCTCTATACCGCTGTCTGTCTTTCTGCATCTTGCTGCCTGCCTCTGTCAGGTGGCTTGGTAGTGGAATGTAGAAAAGTGAGAAAGGATAAACAACAGCCTGTCAATGTTGGTTACTTCATTTTTTTAATATTAATTTTATTGAGAAAGAAGTAGCAATGAGACAGTTTCAAAACAGGTTAGTAGGACAGTTATAGTAACAATTCATTGCATATTGTTGTCTTCGTACTAAAGACAGAGATCACCATGAAAGGACAGATACTGTCTTAGCCTTCATATTTCTTTTAATTATTTTACTATGTTGTAAAAGGTATATTACTTTGATAATTAAAAGTAAGGTCAGTTATTTAAAAAGTCGGTGATAACAGAGCCAGTTGAAAATGTTGCTCAACTTTACAGGAGTAATTGGGCATTTTTATTGTCAACAGACCCAGAGAGAAAAACCTTGGGGGGTTGCTGCATTTTCTTGTACAGTTCTTAGCCACGTGATAGATCAGGAGCCCTTACTGGTGCTCGGCCTCAAGGGCATGGGAAGCAACGAAGCGATAACTATGCTAGTCCATGCTTCTTCCTTGCCTTCAGAGAGCTCGGGGCAAACAAGGCTGCAGGCTCAGAATGAGCAATTGTGCTCTAGGCTTTCCCCACTTTGCTGTGCTGGCGCAGTGCGCAAAGCTGGCCAGCAGCCAGGGAGTAGCCTTCACCCCACTCCCTAACTCCTGCAATGGGCATTTGGCCTGGTCTAAATGTATACATTACTTCCGCCTGGACATACTGCATGCGAAGTGAGAACTTGGCAGGAGCAAATGATATGTCCTTATTCCTACTAGAGCAATTTATAAAGAGGTGTGTTTTGTTAAAAATTTGATGAATCCATAAAATTTTAAAAACAGGTGGATACATTTTTCTATCTAAAAATTCTTTCAAATTTTGATTTACCAATCATTCAATATTATCCTGATATTGGTGTCATGGGATTTTTAATTAATAAATGCTATAATGAAATACGTATTGACTCAATGCCTCACTAAATGATAATTAACTTTGGGTTAACATTCACAAGCCATACCACATTATTAGATTTCACTTGGCTTATTTATAAAACCAGAGAGTTGAACTAAATCACTGATTCTCAATCTCAGCTGCTGAAAGATTTTAGATAATCATCCCTACTCCTCCAGATCAATAAATCTGAGTGTCTGAGGGAATAATCTAGCTGTACAACTTGAAATATGTCCTCAGAGATGATGATATGCAGATAGGGGAGAGCGCTGAAGGAATGGATGAAATCTTCAGGTTCTTTCTAGTATATCCACATGTATTCACTGTCACTGCGTCTTATATGGTGGAACTGCTAAATATTAATACATCTTATGTGTTGTTTTCAATATGCTACACATAAGAACTATCCCATCCCGAGTCTGGCATAACTTACAGTTCTGCCCCTTCAATATCTTCTGTTTTCTAATGCACTATGCCAGGAAGGCCCAATATTTCCTCATAATTTGGAAATGGGACATTTAGTTTCAAGTTTTCAAAAGACATCTTTGCTCTTTAGCATGGTATCACTGACTTGAAACACTGAATGTACACACGCGGCTGTCCCATTTGGTGGCTTGTGCTGCTGGTGGTACATGCGTGAGTACTCATGCAATGGAACTGTTCCATGCCGCTGGAGAGACAGTCATGTATCACTGGTGGTTCGGGACCATCTTTGGCAGTAAGACATAGGAGTTATGGCACTGTCATAAGCGTGTGAAGGACTTAAGATTCTCAGTGTTTTAAAGAATATATATCTTGCAGGAATTTCTAATTGTAGAAGCCATTACAAGGTAAAAATATATATGGAGTAACTGAATAAAGGCTTGGGTGCCTGAGTCACCATCCAATGTAAAAGCAAGCTCATGAAAGAATATTATGTCGTGTCTTCATTCATCTCATTCACTAGATGTCACGCTGTGTGAATTTTGGCTCTTTCCCAAAGTCAAAATGACCATATTTTTAATTATTCAGGACATTGAGGTAGCCAGGACAGCACAGCTAAGACACAATACACAAGTCCTGGAAATGCTTGTGAAAGGGGCAAGCCTAGTATAAACTGTGATGCAAGCCCTGGGGTAAGAAGATGTGGCTCTTGATTTAGAGCAGGTATCTACCAGAGCAAATTGACAGACACAGGAGGTACAATGTCAGATAGCACGGGCTGTGGAGCAAAGAGTAGTGCTGGATGTGCAACAGGGAATGAACCTACAGGTGCTGCGCAAGTTAATCAGGGAAGGAATTAGCGAGGGGGAGGTGTTGAAGGGAGATGTCCCAGACAGGTAGAAAGAGTGAAGTAGGAGTTGAAAGCAATTTTAAGTGGAGGAAATGATGTATGATAAGCCTAGAAACTTGTACAGGAATCTTGATAAATGGGATGTGATTGAAATATATGGTGAGTGGTTACATTTTAAAAATTGCAATAGGACATACCTTGTGGTTGAGCCCCTCACAATATGTCCCCTCACTTTGAGCACACAATCACAATTCTTGCCACTTGTGGAAGCAGTTCTAGAAGTCCTCCTCAGAGTCTTTACAAGGTATAATCAACGCTACAGCAAATGCTGCTGTGAGTCACCATCCAATGTAAAAGCAAGCTCATGAAAGAATATTATGTCGTGTCTTCATTCATCTCATTCACTAGATGTCACACTGTGTGAATTTTGGCTCTTTCCCAAAGTCAAAATGACCATATTTTTAATTATTCATGACATTGAGGTAGCCAGGACAGCACAGCTAAGACACAATACACAAGTCCTGGAAATGCTTGTGAAAGGGGCAAGAACAGTGGGAAGAACGTGCTCAACTGAGGGGAAAACCTTTGAGGCAAACTTAGGCGATGTATCTTTGGCTGTAGTGAATTTTAAAAATCTGAACACTCGCATTTTTCAATTACACTCTGTGTTTTATGTGACATGTGGTGTGTGGCTTTTGGCTGTAGTGTATGAGAAGGAAGAGAACTGTCTGCATCCAGGTAAGGGGTCAGGCAGACAGCTTCTGTGCCCTGCGGAGACGTTCTATGTGACCATTACAGAGCTTCACAGGGGAAAGAGGTGTGCTGGGTATCTGATGCTGCTTCTGCTTGGACTCTGAACATTCCTAAAAGGGAAAGTGGACTCTAAAAGGGAAAGTGGAGTGAAAGGAGAAAAGTAGAGGCAAGGGATCCATCTGGTAGCCTATTGCAAGCACAAATAAGACATTCCCGTGTACATTTCATCAGCCTGACATACAGCCTCTGAAGAAATACTGGCACACGGAAGACTTTTTTTCTTTAAATAGTTCATATCTGTCTCCAAATAATTATATTTGATTTCTACACTTCAGAGATGTTTCAAGGCCAAGATTAAAAGCTAACACACATAACCCAGTTCTTGAGGGATAATTAGTGGGAATGTCTATCGTTTGTCTGTATTTATTATGCTCCTACTTTCTCTGGAAATAGTCTCTTGATTGTAGGAAAATAATTATATGGATGTAATCATTGTTCCAGCAGCTTAGATTTAGAATCAACCAAAGAATATAATACTTTTAATTGAGATATTTCACAGGTTAAAGGGCTATACATTGAACTAGGAAAGAAGATATAAATTTTTCATAGACCAGCACTAATTGGTTCGGTGGCAGAAGCTAAGGTTTTCTGACCTCTCTATGGTACTAGTGCTTTGCTGTGTTTCTCACAGTTCAGTTATTTTCTAATTATATGACGATTAATCCCTGGACCTTCACTGCAATCACAGGATGTAATTTGCTAAAGCAGGATCCCTCTTCAAATTTCTATCTTCACAAGTCAAATTTCACATTGCATTTATGTGGGCTTTTTCCCCTTTGTTTCAATCTCAGAGGAAATGCATCCAGAGCTTTCTGTTTTCTCTAATCTGTTCTTTTGCTTTTTTCCAGAATTGTGATCCATCAATTATTGCTTTTTTCTATGATTTATTATCCTATCACTGTCACCATGAAGAAAGACTGAGCAAACTGTCCCACTGTACCCTTTGGCTGAGGACAACAACATTGTGTTTTCTCTTCACTGTCCCTGCTCATGTTAGAGCAGTTGGGATTACACCTGTGTTTTAACTTTGAACTGACAGAGTCGCTTCCATGTGTAGCATTGCCAGTGACAGCAGTTCTAGAAGTTTATACCTGGGAAGTGTGCATCAGTTCTGCATAGGGCCCACAGTCGGGAAGCAAGTTACATTTCCAAAGCTAACTCCAGAGGGGCTGGGTGCCCAGAAGGCAGAGAATTGGAAACAAGTTGACACTCTTATTATGGCCTCTCCTGTATACACAAATATCTTCAGGTTTCTTCCACATTCAAATAAAGATACTCACAAACCAAGCTTTTGAATTTCCATGTGAGTACTCCTATGGAGTTGATAGAGTTATATTCTATCAATCAACCTTTTTTTTTTTTTTTTTTTTTTTTTGTGGAACCGGGGATTGAACTCAGGACCTTGCGTTTGCCAGGGAAGTGCTTATTCTACTGAGCCATCTCCCCAGCCCCTCAATCCTCCTTTTTAAAGGGTGTTATTCTGCAAACCTGAACTCCATTGTTCTACGTTACTTTCAGTGTTCTAATTATTGTACTCAACTGCTAGCTAGGCCATCTCAAAATACCATCTACTAGGAGGCTTAAGCAACAGAAGTGAATTTTCTTACCTTTCTGGACAGTGAATTTCTTTCTATCTTTCTTTTCTTTCTTTCTTTCTTTCTTTCTTTCTTTCTTTCTTTCTTTCTTTCTTTCTTTGTTTTGTTTTGGCAAAACCAGGGATTGAACTCAGGTCCTTGAGCTTGCCAGGCAAGCGCTCATTCTACTGAGCCATCTCCCCAGCCCCTGGACAGTGACTTTCAAAATCAAGATGTCAGCAGGTTTGATTTTTTTTTTTTTTCAGTACCAGGGATCGAATTCAGGACCTTGCACTTGCCATGGAAGGTCTTATTCTACTGCTCCATCTCAGTAGAATAAACGCTTTTTTCTTCTTTTGTCAGCAGGTTTCGTGTTTCAGAGGCCTCTCCGTGGTTTGTAGGCAGTGGTCTTCTCTCCCTGTTCTTACACAGACATTTCTGTATGCACAGGATTCCTTAGACCTTTTTTTTTTTTTTTTTTTTTTTTTTTTTTTTAAAGAATAGCAGTTGTCTTGACTTATGACTTACTTATATGAACCTTAAAGTTCCATTGCCAAGTAAGGTCATATTTAGGGGTTTAGATTTTAACATATGAGTTTTAGGGGGACGTGATTCTATAACAGTTTATCATCATGTAAGCAAGGACACTTTTAGTAGTTAATCAACCTCTTAATGATGGGACCTTATACTGTGGAAAATCTCTCTAGCTTCCCCTTACCATATTCTTTTGTTTTCATACCTCAGTGCTTTGGAGTCTTTCCTTCCTTTGCTTCTTGTTCCTTTGAATTACTTTCCCTTATTTTTGACACACTGTAGTCTGAGATGTTTCATCCACGTACCTGGCTCCAGTCATCACCTCTATGAATGCATTATACGTTCAGGCTACTTACGTTCCCACATTTCAAATTTAAGAGCAAACTTTATAATATTCATGATTATTGCACCAGCAGCATCAGTCGTATCTGATAGATAATTTTTGGTTCTACCTTAGAATTATTAAATCTGAATCTGCATGTTGGCAAAATTCCCAGATGATGTTCGTATGTATTAAGTTTCAGAAGTAGTATTCTTCTTGATTTGTCTTTCAAGGAAATTTCAAACAGAACATATGGAGAATGGGATGATTAATTACTTACTTTTTATTCATTTAATAATTTGATAACAGTTTATCAGGCCTACTATACTATACGCCACCACCACTACTGTACCACAAGGGTCTGCAGCAGTGTATGTTAACGAAACATACATCCTGTCTGCTTAAACTTTTTGTTGTAAACTGAGGAGACAGATGAGAAAAAACAAGGTAAAATACATACATAAATACTACATGGTAGCTGGCCAGAGAGCTCAGCAGACTAAAGTGCCCACTTAGGCAGAAGGCAGCGGCTGGGGTTCAATCCCTGGAATGCAGTGCTAGCTCCACCCCGGGGAGTGCTGAGATGATGATTGAGGTTGGACGTGGTAAGCACCTTATAATTCCAGCTCTTGGGAGTCTGAAAACAGGAGGATCACAATGAGTCCAGGGGCTGGGGAGATGACTCAGTGGAGTAAGTGCTTCCCTGGCAAGTGCAAGGGGCTGAGTTCAATCCCTGGTTCTGCATTAAAAAAAATACATAAACAATGAGTCCAATCTCTGTAGTGAGATCCTGTAGAACCTATAGATCCTATACTAAATACATCAAAAAATATATATTATCTGGTAGGCAAGACAATCAATGATGTGTGTTACAGAAAGCTGGAAGAGTTAGCAGGACAGAGGCAATAGGAAGTGTGCAGGGAACCGAGAAGGCACTATTTCCCTTTTCAAAAATCTCAGTGAGTGACATAGTTATCTCATTCACCACAAGGGACAATTCAATGCATAGTAAATTATCTTAAAACTCTTATTTTCCCTGTATATTCTGGATTTATAATTATGAAAAATATATGTCACTATTGATGCTGTTCCCTGGCATTTATTTTTGAAATCCATATTATCAGGTTTGCTTTTCTAAATTTTAGTCATCATGCCCAGGTGACCTCACTGTTTTTGGTTCCACAGTGCGGCACTACAGACGGTGTCTCTGGCTGGAATACTTAAGGCCTCCATCTACCTCCTTAATAAAACAATTTTTACAGTCATCCATGAGGCAGAGCATAATTTTGCTTCTGCCTCCCTTTTACCTTGTTTCCTTCCCATAAGAACTCCTCTAAACTGCATAGCTTCCTTTTACTTTTTCCCCATCCTGTGTTTTGTTTCGTGTAGAATATTAAAGTGCTCATTTATTTGCAAATATTTCCTGGCTCCTTTGCCATCTTCAAATGTTGGCACAGCAAATGTTGTTTAATTATTATAGGTTTCCACCAGCTGTGTGTTCTTAGCAGCTAGGTAGGGGCCTGCGCTCCTAGATCTCCAGGGCCAGCACAGAGCTAGCTATTTAGCAGTGGGCAGTGCTCTGTGACAAAGAATGAGTAGCTGATGATTCCTAGAATGAGGGGAAGCCTTTTGGGCTACAATCCTTTCAAGCATAGGCAAAAGTATGAAGATGTATTTGGGGAACAGCAAACATCTAACTTTACCTAACAGTGTAGTTTCAGTTATTGCTAAAATTGAGGTTCAAAGCCATTTTGTTTGTCTTTCCACGAAGCTTGGATTGCATGCCTTAGACAGTGGCCATTGATGGACTTTAAGTAAGTAAGTGATATACTTTGTGCAATATCAAATTTGGATTTCAGAAAAGGCTCTCCTTAAGAATAGATGGCTATTCATAGTACAAGATGCAGACATGATATATTGTCTAAGCACTATTAGTACAAATCTTTCTCCTCATTGAACTAAGAGAAAGTAGCTGTATATTTATCCTAATATAT
>NW_004524589.1:4197435-4208142 GCF_000260255.1 Octodon degus | reverse complement strand
ATATGCAGTGTATTATTTGTTGAAACTGTACTTCCGATTTGATTTGAAACTGTCTCATTGCTATCTGTTTATCAATAAAACTTTGAAAAAAATAAATAAAATAAAAAAATAGTGCTATCAAAATCAGATGTAATTTTTAAAAGTTTGGAGATTACAGCTATAATTTAATGTCACACCTCTTCTTACTTTTTTCTTTTTGTGTGTGTGTGAAACTGGGAATTGAACTCATGCCCTTGCACTTGCCAGGCAAGCGCTTATTCTACTGCACCATCTCCCCAACCCCCTTTGATCTTATTTTTAAAGAATTTTTTTTTTTACTTTAATAGAGGTTATGATTTCATAGTTGCTACATTTCTACTACTCTTCCCTTGAATTTCTCAAATTTATTTTCCTTCCCACGTTTCCAGCTCCTGTTTCTATCTTCTACTCTAGAGAGAATATCCACTGTATCAGGCTAGGGCTTGTCATTTCTTTTTCTTGAACATTAATTTATGTAAAAAATTCAGAACCAGTTCTTGTGACCTAATATTTTGAAATGCTAAATGCAAGTTATTTATACTTCAAAGCCTTGATTTTAAAGCTCAAAAGTCTTGGCTTTCTATATTAAAAGTACTGAAAAACATTTTTATTGAATTTTGTCTCAAAAATTAATGGGAGGAGGAATAGTGTGGGAAGGGGACTGCCTGAGCTGATATTGTAAATGTCCTTCCCTTCAGTTGCTTTTATTTAGAGCCTCAGAAATATCTGTCTCTCTGGGTCTTGGAGTCATGGTACTAAGGAAACAATATTTATTTATTTATTTTTGTATTTTAGGACAGGGTCTACAGGGTCTACAGGGTCTACAGGGTCTCACTGCATAGATCGGACTCATAGTGATATGGGTGTTTTCAGTCTCCCAAGCGCTGGGATTACGGGCGTGCAGCACCACGCCCAGTCTCAGCTGCTGTCTCAGTGCGCCCCGGGGGTGGGGCTGGCATGGCACACTGGGGATCGAACCCTGACCACTGCGCTTTGCCTAAGCAGACGTTTTAGTCTGCTGAGCTATCTGGCTGGCCCAACTGATGCTTTTAGATACCAATGAGAGAGCAGACAGGAGAACAACCTACGTCTACTAGACAGTAGTCATATAATTTACATGATGTAAGCCTCTGACGTTTTCTATATGGAAAAAAAAATTATTATTAGTGAGATTTAGATGCCGGCAACCAGTGAGGAAGTTAGCAAGGCTAAATGAAATGATGTGCATGAGTCAGCTCTCGTATACACTATGCACAACCTCTTGCACTTGGAATTATGTCAGATTATAACCCAGCAAGAACTTTTATTCAGTTCAATAAATTTGAATGTTACTGTCTTTAAAATTATAGTGTATGATTATTGATGGCTAGAAGTTTTCTCAAATATAGGAAAATAAGTATAGGAAGCAAAATGTTTCATTTTAAACATTATGCGTAGCATATGCCACACATGTGGCCCTTGATTATGGATGTCTGGTTTTAATTGGTGTCTTTGTTCTTCCATACAGAGATTTCATCAACAGCCTCCGACACTACCGGTCATTCTACGGTGGCCTGGCCGATCAGCTTTGCGTTAGTGAACTGGCTGCTGCCTCTGGGCTGCCCTGCTGGAATGGCGAGGACCTGGTACAAAGGTACTCTGTCCTAATCTATGGAAACCCAGTCATGACATTTCGTCCTTCCTTTCTTTTCGATTCTTGAATTGATTATTTTGCCTTTCGCCCCTCCCCTCCTTTCCCTTCTTTCCTTTTCTCTCTTAAAATTGATTGTATTCTCAAGTAATCTCTTAAACTTGAAAAAGTCATAAATTTACCCTCTGTAGTCAATAAAAGTTGTCGACTATTGGTTTCATGACATGCAGTTTCTGGTGATTATTATAGGATGTAAGATAAGAGGCTTTCTCTTTGGATCTGAATTTTTACTGACCTAAATTTTTGAATTTGAACTCGTTGCAAAATAAAGTTTGAATTCAAATATGTTAAACAGTATACCATATTTTGAAGGGTTGTTAAAAGATAAAAGGGGCATTATATTTTCTTACTTACAAACATTACTCCATATAGACAGATGGTTTAGTTATCAAAAATGATGAGTTCCTTCAAAACGTTTCTTAGAAAATTTAATCTACTATTATAAATATGTACTATAATACTTTTCATATAAAGCTCTTAATAAAAAGCTGTTTATTTCTTTATGGTCATATTTATTATAATTTATAGTTTTAATATATTAAAATCATTTTATAGTTAATATAAAATAATATCTCATAGATTTTTATTTTAACTTTAAAAGGAACAAAAATAGATAAGAATTACAAGCAATACACAATTTCAAAAAAAAGAAACCCAAGATAATAGGTATTCATCAATGGCTGTTGTATTGCGCATTGTTATCTTCAATGTAGTTGCTCAGATTATAGATATAAGCATGTAAAATTGGTCAAAATAAGAATTTTAAGCATTGAATGATCCCTTCAAATAACTGATAGAAATTAGTAGTACAGTCATTGTAGTTACCCTATGTATATGCATATATGATTTTTTCTCCTTTATTTTTATCTTTCTTTTCTCCTTTCCCTTATCCCAATTGTTCATTCTTTTTGATCAGTTTCTCTCTTTTTTACTATATCTCTTGTACTTTTCAGATTTTATTTGCTCTTTCAGGTTCTTACACTACAGAGACAATGTATTGTTATACATATGGGTCTGATTATGACTATAGCCTCTACTTGCACCCAAGTACTTATAAAAGTCTCAATTTTATATTTTCTTATAGCTGAGTAATAATCTATTATTTAGAAATATCACATCTCTTTTACTGATTCCTCAGTTGATGAGAAATTGAGTTGTTTCCAAGATTTAGCTGTGACAAATTGTGCTGATATAAACATGAGTGTACATATATCACTATAGTATGATGTTTGTAATCATTCTGGAAAAATAAAAAAATACCCAAATTTCAGGAATCTCCACAGATTGTACCAGTCTACACTGTTACCAACAGTGGAGAAGGATCTCCCCACCCCACAGTCTCTTCAGCATTGTGTCAGCTGATTGCTTGATTGTAGCTATTTTTTTCTGGAGTGAGATGGAATCTCAGTGTTGTTTTAATTTGCATTTCTCAAAAGACCAATGATATTGAACTTGTTTTCATATATTTATTTGCCACTTGTATCGCTTCCTTTGAGAAATGTGCATTCATCTTAGATGACCATTTTTGGATTGGGTCTTTGAATTTTGGATGCCTGATTTTTAAACATTCTTTACGTGTTCTAGATAGATAGAAGTCTCCTACCTAAGGGACAGTTGGTTGAGATTTTTTTCCCTCAATTTATGGATTTTCTTTTCACTCTGTTGGCAATTTCTTTTGATGTAGAGAAACTTTTCAATAAGATGAAATCTCAGTTGTTGATTCATTGCAGTATTTCCTGTGCAGTTTGGTTTTTATTAAGGAACTCTATGTCTACCCTGATGTCTTTAAGAAATCTACCTACGCTCTCTTCTAGCAGATTTAGTGGTTCTTTTTGATGTTTAAATCTAAAATTCATTTTCACTTTAGTTTAGTGCATGGTGATAGACCTGGATCTAGTTTTAGTTTTTGGCCTATTGAAAGCCAGTTTTTCTAGCACCATCTATTAAAGAGGCTATCTTATTTCCAGTGAATATGTTTGGCATCTCTGTCAAAAATAAAGTGGCTAAATGTGTTTGTAGTTGTGTCTGCATCTTCTAATCTATTCCAGGTCTCTTTTTCTGCCAGGACCATACTGATTTTATTACAGAAGCTTGGTAGTATAATTTCAAGTCAAGGATTGTCATGCCTACTGCCTTGCCTTTGTTGGCCAGGATTGCCTTTGCTATTCTAGGTCTTCTATGGTTCCAAATGAATTTCTCTAGATCTGTGAGGTATACTAATGGTATTTTGATCAGAATTGCATTAAATCTCTATAACAATTTTTGGAATATAGCCATTCCTACAACGTTAGTTTTTCCTATCCATAAGTAAGGAATGTCATCTCATTTTCTACAATCTTCTTTGGTCTGAGTACACCTGATTTCATCTGATCTTAGAAGCTAAGCAGTTTCAGGCCTGGTTAGTACTTGGATGGGAGATTAATTCCTAAATATTTTATTTTTTGGATTCTATAGTGAAGGGTGTTATTTCCCTAGTTTTTCTCTTAGTAAGTTTGTTGTCTGTGTGCTAGGAAAGAGACACACAGACACTGAATGCAAGCAAAGCAAGAGCTAGAGCAAAAAGCTGCTGCTCTGTCCTCGGTCTTTATTTTTATACATTGTCTCTCAGCCTTCAAGTTACTTTAGGTTAACATAAAAAGCCTAAGATTAATGTTTCAGCTATATGTGACACCCTGCCAGGCATCTGAGAGCAAGGACACAAAATCAGGATGTCCTTGAGGAGTTCCAAGTGTTCTTGGTTACTCCCTCATGTTGCTGTCCTGCTTTACTCATCCCACATGCCCTGCAAGTCATCTAGTACATCTTTATTTTAACTCTTTATTCTCCCAACATCTATGTATGTGAATGCTATTAATTTTGGGATGTTCACTTTGTATCTTGCTATATACTGAATTTGTTTATTAACTCCAGTAGTTTCTTGCTGCAGGTTTTTTTTTTTTTTTTTTTTTTTGGTCTTCCATGTAGAGTACTTTCATGGTGTGTGTCTAGTCCAAAGCCTCATGCAGTCATGGGGTGGACTTCCAGACTTTGTGATTTATTCATGTTCCAGTGCTTGGATTATGGGTATAAATGCTTCTGGGATTATGGGTGTAAGTGCGTCTGGGATTATGGGTGTGAGTACTGTACTGGGCCTGGGGCAGATAACCTGAATGCAACATAAGGGAGAATGAATTGCTTTCTGTTGTCATTGTTGCTGCTACTCCTCCAATTTTGCTCTTGCTGTTTTGTTCTTTGCTGCCACCATGAACAGCTGCTTTCTGCTATGTGACACTCTGCCCTGTAGCCAGCTAAGTATAGACTGAAACCACCATTAACTGTGAGCTAAATAAATCTTTCCTTCCTTCACTTTGGGTGTCAGGTATTTGTCCTAATAAGAGAAGAGTAACTGAGACAAGTATTATGTCATCTGCAAATAATGATAATTTTTCCTTTTTCCTTTCCTTTTTTTTTTTCAGTACCAGGGTTCAAACTCAGGACCTTGTGGTTGCCAGGCAGGTGCTTATGCTGCTGTGCTATATTCTTGGCCCTTCCTTTCCAATTTTTATTCCTTTTATTTCTCTCTCTTCTCTAATTGCTCTAATGTTTCTAGAACTATTTTGAATAGGAGTAGTGATAATGGACATCCTTTTCTTGACCTGATTTTAGAGTGAAAGCTTTTAGTTTTTGTCCATTTAGAATGATGTTGGCTGTTGGTTTGTCATAGATTCCTTTTATCAGATTGACATAAACACCATCTATTCCAATTTTCTGTAGTATTTTTGTCATTAATGAGTGTTGGACTTTGTTAAAAACTTTTCTGCATCTTTTGAGGTGATCATGTGGTTTTTGTTCATGGATCTATTGGTATGGTGTATTACATTTATAGATTTGTGTATATTGAACCATCCTTGCATCCCTGGGTTGCATCCCATCTGGTCATGTTGTATAATATTCATGATGATTTGTTGCATTCCACTTGATTATATTTTATTGAGTATTTTTTTCATTATTTTCCTGAGGAGGATTGGCCTAAAGATCTGTTTGGGTTGAATCTTTCTCTGATTTTGATATCAGTGTAACACTTGCTTCCAGAAATGATTTAGGGAGAAATGTTTCCTTTTCAATTTCATTGAAGAGTTTGAGGTGTCTTGGGATCTAATCTTCTCTAAATGTCTTGCAGAATTGAGCTGTGAATCTGTCAGGACATGGGCTTTTCCTTGTCAGCAAGTTTTTTTTTTATTACATTTTTAATTTTGTTAACTGATATTGGGTTATTCAGTATTTTTATATCTTTTTGACTGGATTTTGGTAATTCATACCAAAATCTGTCCATTTTTTCTGTGCTTTTGATCCTATTTGTAAAGATTTTTGAAGTAGATATTGATGATCTTCTGAATTTCCACAGGCTCTGTAGTAATTTTGTCTTCTTTATTCCTTATTGCATGAATTTGCATTTTTTTCTTTTCTTCTTTGATGAGATTGGCTAGGGGTTTATCAATTTTTATTTAATCTTTCAAAAAGCCAACTCTTTGAGTCATTAATTCTTTGTATTATTTTCTTTGTCTCAGTTGCATCAACTTCTGCTCTGACCTTTATAATCCTCCCTTCTTTGAGCTTGGGCTTCCCTTTTTCTAGAAGCTTGATGTGTAACATTTGAAAGTTATTATTATTATTATTTTTTTTTCAGAACCGGGGATTGAACTCAGACCCTTACACTTGTCAGGGAAGCACTTATTCCACTGAGCCATTTCCCTGGCCCCTAGCATTTGAAAGTTTATTTTTTTTCTCCCTTTGTTTTCCTAATGTGTAAGCTCACCTCTATAAATTTCCCATTGTGGACTGCTTTCATTTCATTGCACAAATTCCTGTAAGTTGTATTTGAATTTTCATTTAATTATAGATATTGCTTAATTTCTTCTTTAATTTCATCTGTGACCCATTGGTTACTCAGGAGTGTGTTAATTTCCATGTGTTTATGAAGTTTTGCTATTTCTTTTGTCATTAATTTCCAGTTTCTTTGGATTATGGTCAGATAATATATATGTGATAATTTCAATTCACTTGCATTTATTTAAACATGTACTATGAACTAACATGTGATCTATTTTAGAAAATGTATTTTTTTCAGCTGAAAAGAATATGCATTTACATACTGGTGGAACACTCTGAAAAGATCTACTAAGTCCATTTGTTAAAAGATTTGGCTCAGTTCTGCTACATCTCTGCTAATTTTTTGTCTAGTTGATCTGTCTCTTTAAGACAATGGGGTGTTAAGATTGTGTTGTTGATTATTTAATTTTTCATTTCCTTTAAAATTTGTCTTATATAGTTGGGTGCTCCCATATTTGGTGCATGCATATTTATGATTTTTATGTGTTACTCTTGAAGTTTTCCCCTGACAATTATGTAGTAACCTTTTTAAAATCTCATTTGATCATTCTTTTTTTTTTCTCCTAATGCCTTCAGGGCAGGTTTGGCTGACTTGAGTTGTGGGGATCGAACCACAGCAACCTGAGCCTGACTGCTTTGTTGAAGCAGCCACTTAAACAACTGAGCTATGGGGAAGGCCCCCTCATTTGATCATTCTTGATTTGAAGTTCACATTATCTGCAAACAGAATACTTAGCCCTATTTTTTTTTCTGAGTTCATCTCACATGGATTATTATTTTTTACCCTTTGACTTTTGGTCTATATATTTCCTTTTAAATTACATGTGTTTATTTTGTACAACTTATTGTTAGTTGTTTTTCTTTTCATTTATGTATTTGTTACAGGGTCTCATGACACAGCTTGGACTAGCAGTGATATTCCTGTTTTCTGCCTCCCCAGCACTGGAATTTTAGGTGTGCACCAGCACACCAGCACTCATTCGCTGGCTCAGTGTACCCCAGGGGTAGGGCCAGCATGAAATGCAGGACTGGGGATTGAACCCTGGCCCCTATGCTTGCCAAAGCAGGTGCTCAGTTCACTAATCTTTCTGGATTTTATTTCTTGATCCATTCTCCCAGTCTGTTTCTTTAAATTGGTCAGTTGAGGCCATTTACACTGACAGCTACAACTGATGTGTATTGGCTTATCTTCTTTATATTGTTTTCCTGCTGTTGATTCTCTATTTTTCCCTATGTTTAATTGCTTGCTCTACTTGGTGATTTCTTTCTGTTATTGTTCTTAGAGTTGTGGTCATTTTTATCTCTTTCTAGAACATCTTTCAGTACTCTCTGGGATTTTGGTGGTCATGAATTTTTTTTTAATTGTTCTTTGTCATGGAAGTATCTTACATCCCCATTAATTTTGAGAGATAATTTTGGAAGGCACATCAATTTGGGATGGAAGTTGCTTCTTTACAGGACTTGAAATACATCACTTCATGCACTTCTTGACTTCATGGTTTGTTCTGAAATCTGCTGTGATTCTGATATGCTTTTCATTCTATGTGATCTGTTTTTTCTCTAACAGCTTTTATCATGTTATTCTTTTGCTGAATTTCTGAGGTATTGGTTATTATATGTCTGGGGATAGATGTATTTTGGTTGATGCTCATTGGAGTTCTGTATGTCTCATTCTTTCTCCATGCTTGGGAAGTTTTCTGCTATCACTTCTGCAAATACCCTTTTGTGTCATTTGTGTTGATTCCTTTTGCATTGATACTTATCAGTCCTATGTTGTTCATCTTTGTGCCATCTTATATCTGTTCAATTATTATTTTCTGGTACTTTATTTTTTTATTTTTTACTTCTTGTGTTTTAGGACAGGGTCTACAGGGTCCACAGGGTCTGACTATGTACATTGGACTCATAGTGATCCACTTGTGTTCAACCTCCCAAGTGCTGGGATTACAGTCAGGAGCCACCAGGCCAAGTCTCAATCCCTGTCTCAGCACACCACGGGGGCGGGGCTGGCATGTCACACCAGGGAAAGTACCTCGTTATTTTTAAGAGATCTTTCCTTTCATAGTTGCTAGCTTCAAGGATGTCTTCAGGGCCTGAAAGTCTATCTTCAGTTTCATTCAAAAGTTTTTTCTAGCTTTTAATAGAATTTTGAATTTCCTCAATATCTCTTTGAATCTGTTTCATGCCTTCCAATTTTTGCCTATATTGTTCATTCAAGGTTTCTATCATTTTTCTATGATCCTCTCTGTTTTAAACTCTATTTCTCCTTTAGATATGCTCAGCAGTTCTTTCATTATGGTTGTTATTTCTTTTTAGCCTGAGAGATTACTTCTTACCTGATTTTCCCTATACCTACCTGAAATTGTTTCTTTACTTCAATTATTATCATTTTGAAGGTTTTAGGTTTGTGACTTCCCAGTTTTTCTATGTTGATGTCTCATGGACTTGTTCTGGTGGGCTGGGGCCCTGAGATTGCATTTTGGTCTTTTGATTTCTCATTTTCTATTTCGGAAATAACATTTTATTTTAATTTCTATGATAATCCTCATTAAATTTTGATAGTAGGCAACTATATCACTACTATCAAGGTCGCTCTAGGAAAAGTCTGCTCTTCAGAGATCTCTTCTTTTTGTCAGAGATTTTTTGGTTTGTGTGTGTTCCAAGATCCTGCCTTCCCAATTAACTGGGAATGGGATGTTGGTTTCTGTTTGGTACTATCCTCCATCCTTAGGTAGAGGGCTCTGGTGAGGTTATTACCCCAGAGCTTCTCCATATAGTTATCTAGATATGATATCCTAGCTAGAATAGTACATTTAGCAATAATGATAGTGTCAAGTAGAATTTAGAAAGTAACAGATTTGGTTACTATTGATTTTGTATGTTAGACCATAGAACAAAGACTATGTTATATAATGGAACAAATCATAAATTGCGAGTTTGCATGGAAAGTGTTTCCCCTTGGTAAGAGTGGATTTACCCTTTGTTCCTCTGGCCATGCCAGGTTCCAGGTGCTTCACTTTGTGGAGAGGGTAGGCGAAGCACCTGGATTCCTCTGACCATGCTAATTACCCAGAGTTCTAAGCACTTCAGTGCTGGATGCTTATTCTGCTGTACAGAGAAAGTGGCTGGGTACCTGGATTTCTCTGGCAAAGTTCTCATGGATGATTATTAAAGCTCACAGAAAAAGATTATTGAAGACAAGGACTATAATTAAATTTAAAGAAAATATTTAGCTAAATGGTTAGTACTCTTTTTTCATTACACTACTTGGATTACAGAATTTAAAAATTTTATAAATATTTCTTTTGCTTTATCTGAAGTCAGTCATAGCTTGTGTGGCCCTTAGATATATTAAAGTACTTGTGTAAGTTTCCTCAGATCTAGTAACTATTATCTTCACTTAAAATTTTTCTTTGCACCTTATTTAAGCCAATTGAATTTGTGGGTATCAATGATTTGTCCACAAGGATTAATGAGAATCTCGTGGTGATTAATGAAAAATTTAGCATAAAATATAAGAGTATTTAATGCCTTATGTTATATCTGCTACATCTATAGTTGTAAGAGTCATAGTTTTTATTTGTCCCATTCTTTGCTAGACTAATTAATCTGATTGTGTAATATTATTGACAGTTCTATGATATGTTTTTTCTTGTCTCTTGTTTTGTTACCTTTTTTTTTTTTAAAAAAAAAACAAACATTTACTTGAGAGAGAGTATAGCAGTAATTATATGAAATTAGAAGCAGTGTGCTTTTAGAAGACCAGAATGACAGGGAACCCAAGCATGGCCTTAGGACTGTCCTGCTATAATGTTGTATATGGTCAGATTTCTAAATTTCTGCATAAAAATTATAATTATTTATTTCTATTTTTTTACTATTTTTATTTTTTAATTTTCTTCACATTCTGTATGGATTTAAAGTTTAGCATATTAATGATCGATGGAAAATACCTGTTCCATGTTATGTCTAATGTATTTAGTATTCAGACAGATACTGATGTTAAGCTCAGCAGCCTATGTTTTAGGGTAATAATATCATTGAGCTTGTCATCTGAAGGGTTAACAACTTAAATTTGCAGACCAAAAAATTAGAGGAAAAGAAGGGCTACAAGGATAACTAACATTTTC
>NW_004524589.1:4196270-4197335 GCF_000260255.1 Octodon degus | reverse complement strand
ATATATATATATATCACTATAAAATGGTCCTTCATTTATATCCCCTTTTTGTTTAGTTTTATCAGAGATGGGTATTCCATTGCCATTCAAATATTGTAGGTACGTGAATTCAGCAAAATAATCCAATATGGTCAAGTAGTCAGTAATAGTAGTGGGTTATTGTAACCCCTATTTTGAAACTGTCTTATTGGTAATTCTTTCTCAGTAAAATTAATTTAAAAAAAGAATAGAAGGCTATTAAAGAAAGAGATCGAAGGACTGTTATGCTAGTGCAATAAATTCAGAGAGATGATACAGGCTAGAACTAAGACCACGGCAGCGTAGCACTGGGAAGAGGGAGTGTGAAGGAAAATCTATGATGCTTTCTTTTTGAGGATCTACTGGTTATGAAGGGAGAAGTGGAATCAGTAGCAGTCACATAGACTGTAGTAGATGGATTTGGATCCATAATTGTATCTACTCAGTTTTATTCCATTAACACAGAGTTGCCTCTATTCTATCTTTTGTATAAATGCTCTTCATTTCCAGAAAATTCTTGACTTCAAAGGAAGGGTAATTTACAGTGAATAAAATTTAAGAGAGGAGGTACAATTCACTTATTGAAACTCACTTTCTAGAGAAGTGCAAATTTCTTCTTTAAGTTTTAGTAGTTACAAAATAAAAACTGGTATTAGTTCATATAGTTTGTAGGGATAGAACTATCAAGGAAGGACTTATTTTATGGTAAAGGAAACTGATTTAAAGTAGTACATATGAAATATACTTTTGTGATAACAAAAATTGGACTCTTTGTAACTGATCATAAATGAGAGGTGAGTGAGATTTATGTTTCTTGAAGTCATTTATTGATTCCTTGTCTGGTAAAATGTTTCAAAAATCAAATAGTTGCCATAATACCTTCTGACCATGTGATAATATGATTTCCAAAGTTAAATTTTTGAAAATCATTTATCTATGCTATAGATCAGTGCTTTAATTTCTGTAAATAGTTATTTAAAGCCAAGAAGAGAATCATAAGATTATTCAGTTGATCAATAGTGCTATCAGGCAGTGCCTCCCCCACCC
>NW_004524589.1:4189596-4192047 GCF_000260255.1 Octodon degus | reverse complement strand
CTAAGGAGAGTCACATGGAGAGAAAACATTCTCTCAGGCTTTCACAGAGAGCAAATTGGTCAAGCAATGGCCATGACACATCCACATGGCTGACACTGACAAACGATCTACAAACTGCTGTACAGGGTTTCAGGGTAAATTCTGAGGAGATTTGACTGACCTTGTCAGATACAAAAGTTACACTTTTTTATTACATAGGTCTTGCTTTATCTTGGTCTTAACCATCAAGCAGAAAAGTATAAAAATGAGGTATAAAAACCATTTTAATATTCTGAGCTGTAAAAGGCTCAAGTCAACAACTTCTGATATTGCCAGTCATGTGGATAACCCACTACTATTATAGAGTACTGGACTATATTGGATTACTTTGCTGCAGTCATGTACCTACAATATATGAATGACAATGGAATACCCATCTCTGACAAAAGTAAACAGAAAGGAGGAATATAAATGAAGGACCATTTTTTAGTGAAAAAATATATATCTGTATATACAAAATAGTCAGCATAGATATACAGCTACTTTCTCTTAGTTCAATGGGAAGGAAGTTTTGAACTAATAGTGTATAGACAAGATATCATGTCTGTATCTTGTACTATGAATAACTAGTACTAAGACAACAATATGCAATATATTTATTATTGTAACTGTCCTACTAACCTGTTTTGAAACTGTCTCATTGCTACTTCTTTCTCAATAAAATTAATATTAAGAAGGAAATACTACTGGACAAATAATGTGAGAAAATTTTTAGAGAAATAGTAGAATATAGAAACTCGAAGAATATATTTTCTTCTGTATAGTCCCCTATATATTTTGAGAACTCACCCATGGCTTTTGAGTGAATAAAATACATCTTTAGCATGAAGGGTGTCTCCATTACTGAGAAGCAAACTGAATGATTCTTAGTATCCTCATTTGCTTCTGGCTCGCGGCTAACCAGGTCTCCTGTAGATTAACCATTTCCAAAGGCACAGTGATTCTAGTTTTCTGTGAAGTTTCACTTTGCCTTTGTCTGTTTTTAAATGACTTCTAATGTCATAACTTTAGTGGACATTTTTGCCTTACTTCGCTATATTTTTCCTCTTTCATTCCTATCTTGTGAGTCCCCAAACTTTTCTGATCCCTGGTTTACAAGACCAATAGATACGCTTATACACTTTAGCTTCCTACCACCATGAGGTTCGTTCTAAACTGAAAATGGCTTAGCCCTGATTATTTTGCAACAGCAAACTGTTTCATAATCACTATTTCATTTTTGCACCAGACTTTTTTTTGGTGAATGATGTGAAGTCAACTGAGCTGTATCTCTTTTTGTATGTTAAAAATAAGCCTCATGTGTACATAGACTTTTAAAAAATTTAATTTGAATTTTGATTCCATTATGACTCAGTGAATTCCTGATGTGAACTCAGAATGTGAGTTTTCTACTGCAAAGTCAGTGTTATAATCTAAATATTTATGAAATCTGACTGATTGATTATGCTGTATTCAACATGAAATATTATGGTACAATAAAAATTATATTTGTATCTGCTATTGTGGAAAGATTTCAAAGAATTGTTAAAAATAGCTAGTATCAGAATAGTGTATACTTAAATTACATATTTGAATAAATAAAGTTTTTTTCTATACAGAATGTTTCCAGAAGGTTACAGAGAAATTGTTAATATTAATTATTTTAGGAAAAGGTATGGGAGGAGGGATTTTTATAATTTTTTTTGGTGGAATCAGGGATTGAACTCAGGCCCTTGTGCTTGCCAGTGAAGCGTTTATTCCACTGAGCCATCTCCCTGGCCCCATATAAATTTTTACATAATTACTTTTAGTGAAAATATATCTAATTTTAATGAAAGTAGGTATGATAGCAATTTTAGAATTATAGGGACCTGTATGAAATCCATTATTGCTTTCTTTAAAAATAATTCTCTTTGTAGAAAAGTAATGATTAGCTTTGTAAAAAGTATTACCTGTAGCTTTAATTTCTAATCAGATTTTCTAGTTATTTTGTGACAGTCAGTGTTAAACCATCAATGGATATGCCTCAATATTGAACTACAGACTTCATCTAAAATCATTTCCAATGCAGTTGAGTCCAGATGATCATATTCAATCATTAAATCATTTGTTTCTCTGACAGACAAAATGAATTATTGCAGTGATGAGTAGTAAGAACCTACAAGTGATCACCATGTGGGCTACTTGTGTTAGAGACTTGCACTTTGTTAAGGTACACAATGCCATTTAATTCTGAACAGATGGATACCAAGGGTACATATATCAGTTTTAGAGCTGAAGACTACATTCCTCTTGATGGAAGGCTATAATGCACATCAAGTTCATCCTGCACAAATTTTGCCAAATGCCTGTAATATACTAAATTGGTTGCCAAGATTGTGTTTCTATCCATTATAAGAATTCCGTGATTATTTTGGCAAGATTTCTTTTCCT
>NW_004524589.1:4186686-4188576 GCF_000260255.1 Octodon degus | reverse complement strand
AGCCCCTGCCAGGCAGAATTTCATTCTACCCAGGCAATGACATTTTTCCTAGACATGATTTCTTTAACTTCATATTTTCCCTTTTACCCATGATATCTGGAAAGCTGTTTCATTTTCAGTCTCTCTTGTTTTCATTCCAATACAGCATTCAGTTATATCTTCCTTTTTTTTTTTTTTTAAAGCAGTTAACCTAGTTTTTCAATGTTAGGAACTTCTCCTTTAAAAACCTTCTTGTCTTGTGCTTGTTCTGAATTAGTTGCTTGTCCTATGAAAAGGTAGTATGTGCTTCATGATGCGAACACCAGCCCTTCTCTTCCGTTCTCCCTAGCAGGCCTCTGTGTTGTTGAACTATGCCTTCCCAGGAATCATCACTTGTGTACCTATCACAGTTGGTTCAAAAGTACAGACCACTCAGAATGTGTGATTTAGAGACTCCTTCATCCTCACCCCAGCGATCAATCATAGGGCCTAAAGTTTTTGCCATTTACAGAATAACTTTAAATAAATTATTTTCTCCATGTAGCTGTGTATATAGTTGTACCAAACTCCCACTTTCATCCTGAATCCTAGCAGAATGAAGACCTTCAAGTAAGTTTTATTCTGATTCCTCAAAGCATCATAATATCTACAATGTTTTTCATGAGTTATATACATTTCTTTTTTCTTTTGCTTTATTGAAATTTATCTTGGAATAGAGGTGTTACATTACCTGATTAGTGACAGTCAGCATTTATGAGCCTTTTTCTAACTATACCTGGACTCTGAAGAAAGAGTATGAGTAAGAACTCAGAGACTTGGGACTTAGGGAAGCAGCTTGAGATGAGCACATTGGTGGGAAACACTTGTGGAAAGTGAAGTTGAGGGCCTGCAAGAAAGACTAGAAGGGAGATGAGTCATGAAGTTTCTACCTGTGACTGATGGATACTGATGTTTTTTCTTCTCCAACTTTAAGATCATGCTGGCCCGTAGTGTGCATTTCTGTTGATAATTTTATGAAACTAGAGTCTAAAGAAATGCACTAAAATCATTTTTTAAAGCACTATCATGTTAGCTAAGACTGGTGCTCCCCCCAACCAAATCAAAAGTGATTCACCAGGATTGAGGAGGAAATAACATGCAAAGCCCTTGCCAAAGGACTGATTTTACAATTTTCAGTATGGAAAGAAATGAACTATTTCCACTAAAAGCAAAGCATTTTAGATATACTAAAAGAGATTTTAAGATTCACCACATTGCAAATTCCACTTTCTAGGTTTGTGTGGGTAAGTATAGCTGAAGCTTGCATGAGAATCAGAATGAACATAAAAAAATCTTAAAAGGTTTTTGGCTGTGTGCTCACTCTGTTCCACAGTACAGCTGTCTGCCTTACCCCGGAACACATCCTTGATCGACAATTTGTATTTAAATGGTAGCGCCCTAAGTGCTCGTTCTTTTGGTTTGGCCTACAGCAAATGGTGGAGATGACATTTTATCAACTTTCCTCCCAGTCCTACTATTCTTATCTACTGCTTGGTATTAGGAAGATATACTTTCTTCTCAGGTCAATATACATATTTTGTCTTTTGCTAAAAATGATCCCTTGATCCCCTGATCTGCTGTGCTGGTCCCGCCCCTGGGGCATGCTGACACAGCAATTGAGACTGGGCATGGTGGCACATGCCTGTAATCCCCACACTTGGCAGACTGTAAACAGGAGCATCACTACGAGTCTGGTCTATGCAGTGAGACTCTGTACACCCTGTACACCCTATCCTAAATACAATACAATACAATACAATACAATACAATACAATACAATACAATACAATACAATAAAATAAAAAGGATCCCTAACCTGGCAATAATTGTATGATACCTTATTTTTTAAACTGAGGTATCTTTTTTTTTCAA
>NW_004524589.1:4177457-4185391 GCF_000260255.1 Octodon degus | reverse complement strand
TATAATCTAATTTTTAAATGTTTTTTTTAATCATATTATGTAGGGACTTAAAGTTCAACATATCAATACTTAGTATATCTTTTTTATATTTATGTTTTTGTTAAATTTTTATTTGTATCAGTATATTTTGTATTACTTAGTAATTCCATTCCTAATGGAGAGATGGTACATGAATCATTACATCTTAATTCTTTCATCCCCTTTCCCTCTCTTCCTTCCTTTCTGTTCTCAACTTGCTCCTCTTACCTTTCAGTCTCTTTCTCTCTCTCTCTCTCTCTCTCTCTCTCTCTCTCTCTCTCTCTCTCTCTGTCTCCCTTTGTCTTTTAGTTTGATTTTTAGATTTTAAATTTCTCATAAAAAGTGAAATATATGATATTTAAACCCATGTATCAAATTATTTCACATAATATTATGCTCTCAATTTGCATCTGTTTTCCTACAAATAACTCCAGCTTATCTTTCTTTATGGCACAGTAGTACTCCACTGTGTAGAGATAACATATTTTTTTAACTATTCATGTGTTGATGGACACAGGGACCACTCCCAAAATTTAGATATTATGGCTTGTACTTCTGTAAACATAGGGTTTGTCCACATCACTCTAGTATGTCTTTAACTCTTGGAATATCTGGGTCAAATAGGAATTCTAGCTTTAGGTTTTTGAGTACTCTCCATTCTGATTTCATTTACATAGTGGTTGTATTAGTTTATATTCTTACCAGCAATGTGATAGGGTTCTGCTTCTTTTTTCTTCTTTCTTTCTTTTTTTTTTGTATTTAGTATGGGATCTATGGGGTCTCACTACACAGATTGGAGTCATAGTGATCCTCCTGTTTTCAGCCTCACAAGTGCTGGGATTACAGGCACACAATACCATGCCCAGTATGAATCGCCCTTTCACATGTCCCGGGGACAGGGCTGGCATCGCATGCTGGGGATCAAAGCCTAGTTCCTGTGTCTGCCTAAGCAGGTGCTTTAATTCACTGAGCTTTCTGGCTGGCCCAGGGTTCTGTTTCTTTCTACAGCCTCACCAGCATTTTTTATTGCTTGATTTCATTTGTTTGTTTGTTTGTTTGTTTTCGTGATACCAGGGATTGCACTGAGGACCTTGTGCTTGCCAGGCAAACTCGTATCCTACTGAGCTGTCTCCCTGGTCCATTGCTTGATTTCTTGATGAGAGCCACTTTTTCTACAATAAGATGGAATGTCAGTTTTCTTTACTGACTTACTGGCCTTGTTGTCACTAGACTTTTGCAAAGTATGAAATGATCATATCCAGAAGTTGGACTAAGAAAGATTAAAATTGAAACTGTGGCATGAAGTCCACTAGAAGACTGTTCTTGCTTTGACACTAGAATGAATTGATGGTCAATTCTCAGAACGTTTTATTGGTCACTACATTTCTGAATGCTCCTGGATCATCAGATATTCTTACAAACAATCTAAATTCTGTAATGAAACAAACTAATAATCAAGAGCCTGAATTCAATTAAATTTGTTGTATCTCCACCCTGATTGAGTATATAGGAAGGTGTGTGTGTGTGTGTGTGTGTGTGTGTGTGTGTGTGTGCCCAAATTTGCATTCTGCGTGCCAATTTGAGCTGCCTTTATTTTCTAATCAATGTTTCTGGGTTCTCCATGTTTCAAGTTGGAGAATTTTTAGCTAGGAAGTTTGGAATAGGAAAAATAATGGTGGAATAATGAAAGGGTTTCATAAGCATTAAAATTTGTTCCTTGCAACTAATAGCTGACTTTAACCAGACAGAATGTTTATCTCAGGACTGAGGTAGCTTGTTTGCTTTAGGCACTGAGGTCCAGTCCTACATATGCACATTTGAGCGATTTCCTAGCTTCCGTGGCGCCCAACGTATCCGCCTTTTTGGTTTTGTCTTGTCAGAGACGTGTGTTCCATTGCAGTTAGAGAAGCTGTATATGGAGAAGTCTTTAAAGGACCTTTACATACTTGATGCCAGTCCCAAGATTGTAGGTACTTGAATGAGTCACATGTTATGAACTTTGCAAAAAAGTATAAATAAAATACCATTTTGTTGTGAAAAAAATATATAGGTATACACAAGGTAGTTAGGATAGATATAAAGTTACTTTCTCTTAGTTCATTGAGAAGAAAGGTTTGTACTAAAATTATTCATACAAGATATCATGTCTACATCTTGTCCCCTGAATAACTATTGCCCTTGCACTTGCCAGGGAAGCACTTATTCCACTGAGCCATCTCCCCGGCCTTTGAATAACTACTATGAAGACAATAATATTCAATGTATTAATTATTATAAATGTCCTAATAACTAATTTTAAAACTTTTTTTGCCATTTTATCTTTTTTCTCATTAAAATGAATTAAAAAATAAATAAAAAAAATTGCTCCTTTAGGGCTTCTGTGCACTCAGAACAGTGTCTCTTCCACAGACATGTCTACCTTGGGCTTAACCGTCTGGCCCTGTTCTGCTGCACTGTTAGCCTGGGCTCTTTTGCTCACATATGATCTACTCTAGGTCATAGGGACTGTACTGCCTCCACTGGTTTTTGCTGTTAGTACAGCATAAGCCTAATGCAATTGCTTAAAAAAATTTTTTTTTAAGTCTATCACTAGCCAGAACTTCCACAGTGAGTCTGGAATACTTCTTTTAAGGCACAAGTTAGCCACAACCCTTTTAATTTTTTGAGCTCTAAGGGTCCCTCAGTCTCTTTCACTTAAGATAAATGAATGAAGAAATGCTGTAGCACTCCAACCAGATTTCTTCAAAGAAAGTCTCTCTCTTAGCCTTTTCAGCAACAATCATTTTCTGCAGTTAAGGTAGATGTCAGGCTGTGGACTGAAAACCATGATCCTTTGCTTTGCCTGTCTCGCATCTCACTTTGGAGGCTGATGGAGTTTGTGCCATGTAGTAAATTGTTCTAAGCTAGAATTTAAATGACCAAATATTGTTTTAGTATTCTTGACGTGCCCCGAGAAGTGGTAGGGAGAAGACACAAAAGTAAATTCCATATTCAATATACTCTGATAAACCTTGAATGGAATCCAAAGTTATGTAAGGCATCCCAATTTTTGAGGTACCTGGAATCCAAAAATGGGTAGAAAACATAGTGACAATGTGCACATGGAAAAACATACTTTAAAATAAGTGAAGCCTAAAATCCCACAGGTTTTCAAATAGGAGAGATATCCCATTTGATTGAAATGATTTGAAAGTATTTAATGAAAAGGTAGATGTGATATGGTTCTTCATGTATCAGTTCATTCATTAATTCAAAGTAAACTTCTCTGAAATATTTATGGCTAAAATGAGATGATGTCTGGGAATACTTTTAAATAATTCAGTTAATGGGGAAAAGAATTCATATTATATAGGAAGCAAAATTTTATAAATGGGTAATCACTGGAGCTATATAATGAGAGAAAAGTGTTTCACACATTTTTTTTTGTATTTAGTTTTTATGTCTCTGGAAACTGTAATGAAACAGACAGTAAATTAATAATATAGTGAGATTTTAATTTTGTCAGGCATGTAGTCTGTCACATATGCTGTTCTTCGACCCTCACATCAATTGATGGAAAAGATAAGCATGAGCTCATCTGCTGTGTAGAACAGGATGTAGAGGAGGCCAACTGGGAACAAACAGAAGGGCGAATGGTTTATCAAGTCTTTAATGTTGGATGGAAATGCAATTTGAATCTATAAGGTTTTTTTTTTTTGACCAGAATATATTTATTGAGAGAAAGAAAGCTCCTGTCCCGAGAGAGGGACAGGAGGGGGTCCTGAGCGGGTAGTTCCCCCTGGAAGTTGTCTCTTGCAGGGACTTTTATAGAGGAAAACCATGTGGAGAGGCAGGTCTAAGGTGGTGGAGAAGCCCTGGGAACCTGCTTAGTTGTGCATGAGGTGGGACAAAACTATGGTCAAGCGATGAGATTACAAGTACCATTGCTCAGGTAAAATTGATTAAATCCAGTACCAAGTGAAGAAGCCAGTCATGTCCAAAGAATGAATTTTAGGAGCAAATGGAGGTTATGAGCAGAATATATTTATTGAGAGAAAGAAAGCTCCTATCCTGAGAGAGGGACAGGAGGGGGGCCCGAGCGGGTAGTTCCCCCCTGAATCTATAGTTTTGGAAGCAACAAAAAGAATGGAAGCAAATATGTTCTTGAATGAAATGTACCAAGTTTGGTGGTTTCTAAATTGCATGATGAATTTTGCATAGTCTTTGAGATTATGTTTTCTACTCCTCACCATCTCTTTCATGTCAGCTTCATATGCATGTCCTGACCACTTCATGTAATGATGCCTCTCATTCATGACCGCGTACCCATTCAGTCTGAGAGCTGGTGAAGTCCAGTGATTGGGCACAGATTCAAGAGCTAAGCTAGCAAGCTTCTTAGTTAAAATCTAGCCACTTACTAATCATGTTCACCTTCACTAACCTTTTATTTTTAGTTTTGTTATTAGCACATATTTGCAGTACATGCATTTTATAATCATCCTGGGAAGCAAATACATGTACATTATGCAGCTTATTTATTCTTTTAATCCTCTTTCTGTCCTCTAGTTTCCCTTCTCATTTTTCATCATTGTTACTATTATTGAACTTAGTTTGTGTTTAGTTCATGTTCACATTTATATAATGTTTACAATCATTGAGGTTATAAGGATGCTGTACATGATTTATCTTTAGTCTCCTAAATTTCCCATTGGCTGCCCCAGCTCTTGACCTTGATCTGGTGGATCCCTTCCCATTTACAAGACATCATCCTGTTTCCTATACTTCAATTATTATTCTTTGTTTGTACTTTGCCTTATTCAAATGACAGTTATTATACAGTATTGTCTCTAAGCTCTAAGTATATCCCTGTCTTAACAATATGACTGAATAAAATGCCTCCCTAGTATTTGAAAATTAAATGAATTGCGCACAGAACCATTTAGAATCCTTGCTGTCAAGCAGCAAACATTTAGCAAGGATTAAGTTGTATTATGATTCATTGTATCACAATTTAAGGTTCTTTCTGCCTTTACTAGGAACTACCGTCTCATTGTATTGACCCTCTTTCTCTCTCTTGAGAGGATGGGCTCAAGCTTGGATCAGAGGATTCTCATTTGGAAAATAATGACATAAGTGAAGGTTAGTTCATGAGGTAATATAAATAAATATTAGGATTTGGAGCTAGGAGTAGGAAATGATCCCTTGCTAATATTCTAAATGATTATTTCATGGGGACTAGAAGTAGAGAAAGTATATATTAAGAAGTAGTTCACCAAAAGCCACTGTGGTGAGGAATGCTATGTTTTGTGTTCATGTGGTGTATCAAGTAAGAGCTAAAAGTTAAGATACAAAGAAACGTATTCCAAAGATAAAAGTAAAACCTACTATTCCTGAGCAGTAGTTTGGGAGTAGTCAGTCCCTGCCTGGGCTTAGAGGTGATCATGGTCAATTGTCAGTTGACTGCAGAGAAATCTCTAAGAAACCATGGTCTATCTGTCTGCCTGCCTGTCTGCCTGACTATCTTTCTTTCTTTCTTTCTTTCTTTCTTTCTTTCTTTCTTTCTTTCTTTCTTTCTTTCTTTCTTTCTTTCTTCTTTTTCCTCTGCCCTGAGGGTGGGGTTAGTGTGGCATGTGGTGCTGGGGATCGAACTGTGGTCTTTTGCAACTGCCTAAGCTTGCCTAAGCAGGCAGAGCTGTCTCATTGGCCCATGTGTTTCAATATATTATGCAACAGTTTATTTTGGGTGGACATGATCATTGTAAGACTTCTTCCTCCACTTACAGTCATTTTCTTTCATCCACTGAATTCTGAAAGGAAATATGCACTTAACACACAATACTCAGAGCAGTACAAGGTTGAATGCCAGCTATCACCACTTGCTTAACGCTGTGCCATGCTGAGAAGCTACACGCAGACTGTTTTTAGCTTGGTAGATGCTTCCATTGGAGGTTTGGAGAAGATAAATAAAACTATAAAAGTTCACTGAAGTTGCAACCTAAACACTTTTCCCCATGTGTTCAGGACAGAAGTTGCTATGTCTGGAGTTACAGCTTTCATCACAGTTTCATAGATTTGTGACTTTCTGATTGTGCTGTTGTAAAGCAGGAGCAATCATGGAGGACTGCAGAGTGCCAGCTTGCATGGTGACTGGGGAGCTTCTCGGACATCCTTCATTTTATTGGACTTGCACTTGAAAAGCTATTGTCTTCTAGTAAAACAGCCATAAATACTTGTGTCAGTGTAGCTTCTGTACTTCTGCAAGATAGTGTGAATATCTAATACACAATTAGTTACTTTTTAAAGTAAAAATCCTGGAAAAGAGAAGAAACAGTCACTTGTGTATATATTACTGTTCAAATAGACTTCATTGTAATCTCACTTAATATATATATATGTAGTTCATCAACCATCACTATATATTTTTTGCAAAATACCAAAATTCTTTTTCCTGATGCATTCCTCAAAACAATTAAACTTTGTTAGATATTCTTAAGAGTTTAACATTTTTGATTTGAAATTGCTTCAACATTGATAAATGCACTATTGATAGTATGCTGATCTTCCTATTTTGGTTTGCCTAACTAATGCGGTTATATAGTTTATAAATATACATATGTAGTATATATTCAAGTGTAGGGTCAGTGTGATAGGTAATTTTGATGCCAAACTTAAATGAAAAAAGCCTATCAGATTGGGTTAGCACAGTTGTATGCATGTCTTGATTGGCTTAGTGAAGAGGGAAGACCGACCCTGGGTGTGGATGGCCCAGCCAATAGGCTTCTTGGCTGGACAGAATGAAAAAGGAAAGAAGGCAATATTCTTCTGCCTCTTTATGGGAGCTCCAGTCTTCACCATCACCTTTGAATGCCTGTTTCTGGGATTCCTTGGCAGAGTTCCAGCCTTTTCAGGCAGACCCTGCAGATTCCTGATGCAACTCCCTTCAGTTTCCAAGATGCATTCCTAGCAGACTCTGTCGTGTGTTCCAGGACTTGACTTTTGACTGGATCCTTCAGATCTCTACAGTGCAAGGAGCCCTTTCTCATTTTTCCACACAAAGCTCTGCAGGCAGCCATTGTAAGACTATTTTACAAACCCTTTATGTATTATTTACTAAATCTGGTCGGTAAAAAGCCCTAAAGGATACAGTCAGCTTTCTGTCACTGTAACAGATGCCTAAGATAAATCAGCATCTAAACAGAAATGGTTTGACTTGGATCACAGTTCTGGAGATTTCAGCTTGCAATTGATTGGATCATTGCTTTGAGCCTGTGTCAAGGCAGCACGTCCTGATGTGAGTTATGGCAGAGAACAATGGCTCATCTCCCATCTTGGATGTAAAGAGAGGTAAAGGAAGGGGACAGAACTCACACTGTCCTCCTCAGGCATGTGCCCCTGATAACCTGAGGTCTCCCACTAGTTCCTACCTCTTTAAACTTCTGCCCACTACTAACAGCACTATATTTGGGACTAAAACATTTCTCTGGGGACCTATGGGGACATTTGAGATTCAAATATGCATATCTATATTTACATCTGTATCTATGTCTTCAAGCAATGCACATATATATGTGTGTGTGTTAGAGTTATCTAGATGAAAAGAATCAACATCAAGTGTTTATATAATTACATAAAGGGATTTAGTACACAGTTTACAGAACCAGAAGTGGGAGAGTCACAGTGGCCGTCTGTGAAATGAGTGAAGTAATCCAGAATGTCCCTCTGTGTGCTGCAGGGCCACACAATTCAGTAGTGGCCAAGGTTGAGACCCAGAAGCTCACTGGAGAGTCACAGATGTGAGATTGTGTGAGAAGCCCAAGACAACTGCACTGGAAGGCTGAAGGGCCTCTGATGGGAGGTGGGAGACCCTGGAGATTTGTTGTCCAAAGGCAATAGAAGACTGGCATTTTCTAAAGTGGCACATTTCCTTCTTTCTATTT
>NW_004524589.1:4153224-4177322 GCF_000260255.1 Octodon degus | reverse complement strand
TTTTTTGGTGGTACCAAGGATTAAACTCAGGACCTTGCACTGGCCAGGCAAGCACTTATTCCACTGAGCTATCTCCCCAGCCCTTCATTTATGTTCTATCCAGGTTATAATAGTATTGGTTGGTTCCACCCATAGTTGGGTTGGGTCCTCCTCCCTCCCTTTGCTGGCCTCTGTGTCTGTCATCTATGGGCATACCCTGATCTTGACTGATCTGCTGGTTCTTATCGAAGTAGATGTACCACAATTTAAAGATCCTAGGACTCTACTACAAAATTCTCTGGGAAGGTTTGTAAGTTTGAGATTTCAGTATGAGTTCAC
The DNA here is from genome assembly GCF_000260255.1 of Octodon degus. NCBI lineage: Eukaryota > Metazoa > Chordata > Mammalia > Rodentia > Octodontidae > Octodon > Octodon degus. The sequence continues at coordinate 4,177,004 of NW_004524589.1, read as the reverse complement.
GATATAGTTTTAAGGTGGTAAAGACAGTATGGAGATGGAATTTCATTTTCTGGGACTTTTAGTCTTTCTTTTTAGTAGCAAATCATTCATTTTGTAGCTCATATCAAAGCTTGCTTTTGATGACTTCCTTCTTGGACTGTATAACTGTTTCATACAGTTTCTGAACTTTTTGAGATTATACTAAAAACAAAACAAAATCACTTTCCTCTTAAGCCCTTCAAGTACTATGATTAGGACTACTCACACTGTGGAGGGTAATATAGCTTACTCCAGGCTTATTAATTTATATGCTAATAAAATCTAAAAATAAATCTCAGCAATACACAAATTAGTGTTTGCATGAACCACAGAGGACTGGATGGTGTTTTGCTTGGTTGCCAAATAAGGTTAACCATCTCAAGTAGTGCTGTAGGTGATGAAGGAGAAATCTGATGTGCTCTCCTGGGGCTTATATTCCAGAGCTGGGAGTGAAGGAGGCCGTGTGAGATTAAACACACAAGGAAAACCTCTGCGAAGTCACATTTAAACTGAACGCATGGGAAGAGCTGATTTTTCCAAGGAGAGAGAATACCATGCTTCATGTGTCAGAAGAACAGAAGGAAAAGCAGCGTGTGAGAGGCTGGATGATGCAGACAATGTGGGAAGACTGTCTAGAACGAGATTATGGATGGGAAAAATGTCAGATCAGATAATTTGGGAACAAGTCTATATTTTGTTCTAAGCTCTTTGAGAAGTCATGGGAAGTTTCCAGCTGCATGATAGCAAAAAACAGACAAAAATATCTGCAAACAGACAAACAAGTCTGTTTTTCTCCATACTCACAACATGAAACACATTTCTGACCAAATGTGTAAGGGATTCTAGCCAAGATAGTCTCTTAAGACACCAAAGCCATGCCCTTCAATTCCATTCAATTTGGCACTACCCAGAATTGCTAGACACCCTTGGATAAGGACTGGGTCTCCTAAGACTGCTACCCACTGCAAATGCCAGTCTTAAACAGGAGGCACAAGGTGGATGTGATTTGACTAAAATTTGGTGGTTCTCACAAACAACGTCTTGAGTTTAGTCATTTGCAAAAATAGCTTAGAGATCTGAGATTGTTTACTTTCACTCGTCTATTTCAAAAGGTGCAAGTCACAAGCCTGGGGATGAGCTATGCAAAGCAAGATGGAGGGAGAATAGCTGAGCATGGGTAATGTATAAAGAAGAGAGATTTACTTCCTGTCTGTTCTGGAGCTTGAGAAGCTGGGATTAAGATACTGACATCCTGAGTCCTTCTTGCTGTGTCGTCACTGCATCTGCCACCACAGTGCAGAGCAGCAGCAGAGAGAAGGAGATCACGCTGGCTCTTTTACTATGGCAGCAACCCTACGCAAGAGGCCGGTGGAATCACCTCCTAAAGTTTCTACCTCTTAACACTGTTATGGTGAAGATGAAATTTCAACAGTTTGGCCAGGACAAGCATTATAGCAGTAATAGCCTTTACCTACGAGGGTTAAAGAAATACCTCTGTGGTCAGGAGTTAATAAGAGATGACTAAGTTCGTATTGCAGGGAAAAAAAAAATGAAATCTGTCAGTACACCTGGTCAGACTTCTGTCACACCCCATTGTCCTCTCTTTGGGTCACATTCTCCAAAGAGAATTGTTGATAAGCTATTGTTCTGTGGGCCAAATAAACCTTGTCCAGGCATTTGTGATTTCTTCAAGCCCATTGAATTTCCTTAAAAATCATTTACTCTTTCTTTAAAAATTAACGAAATTCCAGTTTTCCCTTATTTATAAATAAAGGGCCATAGTGGTTTCTGAATCACATTGGGCTTGTGGTTCATTACACTATGAGATTGCCTCTGTGCACAGAAGAAATTTGTGTGTCTTTTGTCCAATTAAAGCTGCCTTTGGCAGCGTATTCCAATGAAAATTCAAAGGGCAGAGGAGAAATTTATCCTTTCCCCAGCATAAGTCAAATTGCACAATTTATAACACAAGTAAAATAAATTTAATTTAAATAAAAACTCCAGTAAGTATATGTCACTTATTATCATAGGAGAGAGCATCACATTTGATAATTCAAAGTATTATCCAAGGTGCAAAGAATAATCTATTTCAGTAACCCAGTAGGAAATAAAATTCTACTTATGGGCAAGGGAGCAGCATATCTCAATATTTCAAAGGCACGTGATCTTCAAATAACCTATCGCACACTGAAGAATTCATCTTCAAATATATTAACATGGCAAAATGTATACATAACATAGTTTATATTCGTGGAAAATAGAAACAGCACAAAATGATTATCATTTTTAAGTGGAATATACTTTTGATTAAAAAAAAGTGAACTGGGCTTCTAGGTAGTGGTATGGAGCCAGACCATAGGTGTAGGAAGAAGAACTGATGCATCATATTTCTATGTGCTTTCATATTATTTTGCCACATGCTATCAGCTATTTTGTAAAATTAATTTTCGTGGGCCAGGGAGAAAGCTCAATAGAATAAGCACTTGCCTGGCAAGCACAAGGTCCTGACTTCAATCCCCGGTACCGAAAAAAAAAAATTCCCCATTTTATTAGGAAATGTTTGACATATATAGTAAACACATTTACCATGAGGAGTTGGTACATATACTTATTGCATCATTATCATTTTAGCTACCCCTCTGACTTCCTGTCATCTCCCCCTCTCTAGACCCCTAATAAAATAATTTGTGAAATGTTATAGAAAATTAGAATTTATTTGTATAAAATACAGAAAAATATTTTGCTTAGGCACCATATACTGTACTGTCCATGCATTCCAAATAAATCCAATCGAAGTGTCAAAGTAAACCAAATGATAATTGGTTAACTATCTTCTCAATACCAGGGTCACAAATATTTAATAAATATAAAATGTAATTGCTGTACTGAGAACCAGATTGGCGATTTGGTTTTGTGATTAAAAGAAGGAGATGCACTAGGGCTGAATGGTCCCCACTTAGCAACTTCTGTGATTAGAACCAAAACCAACCTCACATTTCACATCCTATGCAAAGTGATGGCTAAGGATAAGAAGAATTTTTCCTTGGAAATGACAGGTTTTCTCTTCTATTTACTGTATTTTATTATAGTTCCTGGAATTATAAATTGGAGCAGTTTATGATTTATTATACATTAGAACAAAATGTATTATAATCTTAGAAATTCAATAACAATATGAAAAAAATGGGCTGACCGGATAGCTCAGGGTATTAAAGCGCCTGCTTAGGCAGATGCAGGGACCAGGGTTCCATCCCTAGAGTACCTTGCTGGCCCCGCCCCTGGGGCACACTGAGACAGCGATTGAGACTGGTTGTGGTGGTGTATTCCCAGCGCTTGGGAGGCTGAAAACAGAATCACTAGGAGTCCAATCTGTGTAGTGAGACCTTGGAGACCCTGTACTAAATACATAAGAAAGAAAGAAAAAAAGAAAGAAAGAAAGAAAATGAGAGTAACATAATTAAAGAAAGGCATTATTCCCAGACATTGAATAGATATGTTATGGTCTTTAGAAATCATATACAATGGAGCCTGGGAGATGGCTCAGTGGAATAAACGCTTCCCTGGCAAGCTCAAGGGCCTGAGTTCAATCCCCGGTTCTGAAAAAAAAAAAAAAAAGAATTAGTATACAAATCATTGCTTTATATCTGAGTTTCTTTATGCAAAATCATCTGTTCAGGAATGTAGTGTAGAACATAGTTGATTATATATTTACTTTTTGATTTCCATTTAAGCACTCTTCCTTTAAAGTTGCATTATCATATCTAAGTAATTAGTAGAAGGTAGATTTTTTTTATGTCATCTAATTTATTAGTGAAAAGAAAGATGTTGATAGGAAATACTATCGCTTACATAATCACTTCAAGGAGACATGCAGTGTGATACTCTCTGAAAGAGACAAAAGAAAAACTTACAAGAATGTATGGTCTTTAAATACATGGCTTTAATTATAATGGTTCTTACAGTGTGATTGTCCAGATTTTCCCACCTCATCCCAGACTGCTTTGGAATCAGAAATCTTTGGAACTCTGTGTGTTATAAACCCCCCAGAGAGAGTCTGATGGACTTACAGGTCTGAGGAACAGTCCCTCAGGGCACCACAATGCCTTTTTGAGTAGTTACCCTTTCCCCTAAAATTTTAGAGTTTTTAAACAATAGATGAGAGTACATTTTCACCATGAGAAATTCAGCTTTCATGAGACTCTAGGTCTTACTTTAGAAATGATACGTGATTCCTGCTTAGATAAAGGTTTCAGGGCTGTTGTGATATCTAACAGGATCCATTTTCCTATACAGAGCAGCTTACACATAATGAATTTTCCATTCCAAATGGAGGAAGCCTTTAACACAGACAGAATTTTAAGTATTGCATATTTCTAGAAGAAAACCATTGATCATACCCTCCTTAGATTTTTACATCACCAATAGAAATTAATTATTTAAGCCACATTTGGATCTGTAATAGCACTCAGGAGGTAAAGTACTTTAAAATCACTATTTTTGTGCATATATACACAAAGTACAGTAGAGATAGAATTTGATATAATAACACTTATGGAATTTCTAAAGATTGATCTTAATATATGGATAAATAAGTAAAAATAAAAATAAGGTGATAATAATTCTGCTTATGCTTACTCTAGTAGGCCTTGAAAAAAATACTGAAAGAAAAATCCCATAGTTCATTAATGAAAACACTTCCTTTAAAAGAAATAGGATATAAATAAAGATGATCTTTTAGGGAGGTTGACTGTTTAATTTTCTATGGAAGTATTTCAGATAAAGATTTCTATTTCAAACATAAATGTTTTAAGTATTATTTGGTTTTACAGTTTAAAAATATTCTTTGGCCCAAAGTTTCTTGTCTAGTCCAGACCAGCAGATCCAGCTATTTGTAGAATTTAAAAGCTTCAACACTGGGCAGCTCATTAGGAATTTATTCATGCAGACATGCAAGTCAGCTTTTCTCTGGGACTCTGTCCAAGTCAACCCAGAAAGCAAGATGCATATTTGATCCATTAATACTTATATTAACTTAATTTATCATGCTTTTGGGTAGGTATCTTTTGGGGACTATTCAACCACAAAATTTACTATTTATTATTATTATTTACTTATCTTTAAAATTTTTTAGTGCTATTCCTGGCAAAACACATTGTTGTTTTGGGATTCCTAATTAGCAGTTTCCTGTTCATTTTACTTGCAAATGCATTGCTTTCCTCTCTAGAAATTTCCTTACAGCCCAGATGACAAAGTATTGAGCTCCATGAAGATTTCACCAACTTTACAAATGTTTAGTTTCAATTCAAAAGAAACTGAAGAGCAATTTATGGGTAAAACAGAATAGAGACAAGCCACACCTGCTCAGGAAGTTCTTTTTTAAAAGCATACCATGTCAAGAGTCTTTCTCTTCTCCATGTCTACAAAGCAGATGACTTTGAAATGCATACAAACAAGTACAAATTCTGTGACATTTTGCAGTATGTAAGCTACTTCTGAATAAATGCCTTACTGAGGAATTTGTTACGGGGTATTAGTTTTCTCTGGTTTGAGTATTAACCAGCATTTATTGGGTGGCTACTTCCCCAGGAGATTAGAATACAGCACAAATGGTACACAGCCGTGATCCTCGGCCATGAGGAACAGCATCTGCGACAAGGGACGCACATGTGTCTTAGAGAAGCTGCGAACTAAAGGGGTTTCTGAAAGACAAAATCATAGGAACTGAGGAGGACACTGTTGCTCCTCCATCCTCACGTTCCCACTGACCTGCAGTGGCAAATCCATTCCCCTGAACGTGCAGTTGGGCATCTCACAACCTGTACCTTCCTCCCAACATAGCCAGCTGGCCTCGAGTCTGTGTATCGCCCCTTATAGACCTCCCTGGACCCAGTGAGCAAAGGATGAGTCTGGGGGGCAAGAGCAATCCCCCAGCCCCGAGGTGGACTCAGAGCCCCACTGCTGTTTGTGTTTAATGGCATTTTGGTGAAATTAGAGAACTTTGGATTCCAGCCAAGACCTGGATTCTTCGCACAGCTTTTACTTTCTGTTCTATCTTGCTTCTGTCACTGTGGGACATTAGCTGTCATCTGAGAAGCTGACAGTATTTCCCCCAGTAAATCTCTCCAACAGCCATGTATTTCTAGGGAATGTGGTTTAACAGAATGACTTGCACAGAGGCCCTCAGGGTAAGTAGAATCTAGGTAGAAGGAAAGGGGTGAGGGAGAAAAAAAAAAAAACAACATTCTGCACAAAGTAAGCAAGTATAAGGAGAAGTACCAGCACTTGGGGAAGGAAGAATTCTCATTAAGAACAGAGCCATAGGAGTTCAGGGCAAGGTCTGAGGGCTTGGTAAAAGATGGGAACAAAGGAGCCATCTGAGACAGAGAAATGAGGTTGAAGAGGTTGTAAAACTTCATAAGCCAAGGTGTATCTCTATCTAGCTGATAACAAAAGCCGTGAAACATGTTAAGTATCACGTTTTGCCTATATAATAATTTGAAATTATTTATGTACTTGAGGTATTCCACAGTGGTACTTTAAAAGTAAGTCCTTGGGATGAGCTGCAGGAACGGGCTACTCCCACAGACTCACTCCCAGTCTTCCCATGTGTAACTGATCTTGGCATTCAGTATCACAGGTACAGTCACCCTACAGCACTCGGTGTAACCAAGCTAGTGATCGTCTCATTCTCTGTTTTAAAATGTGATATGAAGAACCTGCTATAAGTATATAAAACATAATTTCAGTCATATGCAAAAACATGTATTTAGCATAATGCTTTGCATGCATATTACAGTCATAAAAGTTTTAAGCATGCTTGCTCCGGTATATTCTATAAGTTCGAAGTAGCCTATGAAAGTAACTCTTAAAAAGCTGTGCATTTTATTGCTATACTAATTTCTAAGCACAGGTGTATGTTGTAGCTCCAGTGAAACAAAATTTGAAATCTATATAAATTACAGAGAAAATTATGCATTAACATCTGGTAGCCAAATATAGGACTAAATTAAGGATTTTTTTCCCCCCTCAGACTTGGTACTTCTCTATCACTTGGATTATAACTAATGTTTCTTCTCTCTCATCTGGTTATAATTTCTGTTTGTCTCGATTGCAAATTGCCCAAGATGTGACTTTCCACAGGTACATGGAGCTGAAAATGTTACACCGAGGCAAGAGCACTGACTAGGAGTCTACCTTGCTGTCGTGTGAAAGCCTCATTTCTTCTTGGGCTGCTGTCTCCTTTTCCTCTGCTGCTGCACGGAGGTCTTCACTTCCCGGCTGCTCTGGATTCTAAAGATAGAATTCGACTACATTCACCAGTTCCTTCCTTGCAAATGAGTTCCCCACACAGGCAATTGCCATTTAAACAGTGCACATGTCTTCCTAGTGTGAACTTCTGTACCTGCAGACCTACCTCTTTCTATTCTCTCCACACGTCTCCTGTCCAGGCATACCAAATGTCCTTTCTTATTTCTCTGGGCTGAAAAAGCATTTTAGTCTTGTGGAGGCATTCTTTTCTAAACCTTTCAAAACCAAGACTGAATGTCACATTTCTGTAAGACTTGATCAACAGAGCATTTCTTTCCCTGGGATCCTTACACTTTGTTTATGCCCCTGTGATAACATTCTCCTAAGATATAATTCAATCTCTAGCTATGATGTCTCTCTCTTTTTCCAGGTTATTTCGTGATTAAAAGTCTCAACCTTATCTAAGTGAGATTCATTTATATTTCTTAAAATTATCCTGGGTCATGGGTGCCTAGAATCCTACTTTTTGTTTTTTTTGGCAGAACTAGGGATTGAACTCAGGCCCTTGCGCTTGCCAGGGAAACACTTATTCCACTGAGCCATTTCCCAGGCTACTAGAATCCTACTTATAGGAGGTATCATGTAGATATGAGAACAAACAGCTACAATGTGCTTGAAATTATGCTAATGTGTTTTCATTTGTTTACACAACCTTGTTAGGTCTAAGGAAACAATTTACATCAATATTAGGGTTATGTTTATTTAACTAGAGAACATGACTACTTATTCAAAGCCTAGCCATAGTTAAATACTTTGTATTATTTCCTTAGAACAATCTTATTGAGGGGTATCATTATGTTCTGTTTTTACAGAAAAAGAAAGTAAATTTGGAAATATAAGTCACTCACTCAAAATCCTATCAGGAGCAAATAGCCAAGCTAAAACTCAAAATCTGTAGCTCCTGTTATTTCCACTGTTGCATTTGTAATAAATTATGTGTCAACAGTGAGCTCCTATGCAAATGGATATGGGCATAACTAGTATTTTTTTCACCCCACAGCATAACAGACACTGTTAGTATATGTATGACTATTTTTGAAATGTTGGTGCTATGACTGACATAAGTTAAAAAATTTTTTTTTTTCATACTGGGAATCAAACTCAAGACCTTACCCTTGCCAGGGAGGCACTTGTGTCACTGAGCTATATCACTAGCAACATAAGTAATAAGACAAAGATGAAGTCAAGTTTACTATTCAAATACCAGTTCAGTGCTAAACATCATCCGACTCTCAGAAAGTAATTAAATCACTCTCCATAATCTTCAAAAGCTTCAGCCAACATATGCCTGCTCTCCCACTGTAATGTCCAACTATACAGTAAAGTAACTTTCAACATTTTCCTGCTAGCATTTAACTTTGAGGACCATTTATAATTTGTTATCTTCTAAACAGTCAAATCCTTTCCTGTCTCATTATTGGAAGATTTCCTTCTCTTTTTTTTAAGCAGACATTATTGAAGCAAGTCATTTCTATTAATTTTCATCTTCATCAGACTTATGTTCTCTGTTCTGTGTTAGCATTCAGTGCGTTGTTGTCTACAGCACAGAGTTGTTATTCCTTGTGTTATTTATTGATTTTTCTCTTTTGTTGAACTAGTACCCATTACAGGAAAAGCAAGTTGCCTTCTCTTCTTAATTATGCTGCTGTGTCTTGGGAGTGTTGTGATTTAAAGCAATACATAGTTACTTTCTTGTAGGAGTACAGAGGACTTTTTTGATGTGAAGTTACTTAAACATAGGACCCCATGCTCTTTGATATGACAGAATAATATCAGATATCAGGTCTAATTCCAGAACTCATTAATTAGATATACAGGGATAATTATATTCTATGAAATTTCTGTAAACTTGTTCATGTATTTTTACATTTTGAGGCCTTACAGAAAATTTCTTGTCAATTAAGCAAAAAAAATTAACTTTTTACATTATAATTTTCTTTTATTTTGAAGAGTAAAAACAAGAGCAAGAAAAACAAACAAAGAAATAGGGTAACATATAACAATACATACATTACGGATTTTCAAAACAAGAATGACTGATTAACAGTGATTGATATATTATCTATTTTTATCATCAAATCTGTTGCTCAGGTTAACAGATATAGTTCTGCAAGATGGGACATATGATTGAATATTACCACATGCTTTCAAGAAATCTTAAATTTTTCTTCTTGATTCTCATTTTCTTTTATTACCTTTTTAAAAATTTTACTTTAAAGAGTATAATAATAATTGATATGACATTAGAAACGGTGCACATTTAGAAGACCAAGATGACAGGTATTTCAAGTATGGTTTTAGTATTACACAGTGCTGCCCTCAACGTAGTTGTTAAGTTCACAGATATCAACATAGAGAGTTAGTCAGGGTAAGAATTCTACCCAGTAACTGCCAATTAACTTGATTTGAGGTGGATTGTAAGCAAATTAAGGTCTTTGATAGGAAGCTACTGGTTCCATTTGTTTCCATTCAATCTCTGGCCTTACACTCCTTCTTTCCTTACATAAAACCCCTTCCTAAAATCTTGTATTTGTCAACAGTTCCAGAGTATGTTCTGGCAGCTTCGTCAAGTGAGATTGCCATGCATGCCTCTTGGAGGTTCAGTGGATACACTTGACTGCACCAATGGACTCCCCTTTCTGAACACCTTAGAAAGTCAGTGAAAGCTCAAGGAAATCTCAGGAAGTTTGCCCTCATAAAGATTATGCAAGTGCAGCTCAAATTCTGAAAACAGCTTGAAGGAGCTCAGGTATTTATGTCATTCCATTAGAGCCCACAAACTCTTATACTCACAGTTTTCAAAGAAGATTTGCAGAATTCTTAAAAATAAATAAAATATGCATTGCTATGAAAATAGTAGGTAACCAAATTGGTACTCGTTTTGCAACATCTTATAAGAAAAATAGAGAATAACCTTCCTGGTTTCTCCAGTATTTATTACATTGAGCTGAGTAGCAGATTTGATGAACTATATAATACAAAAGTTGAACTGGACAGTCAAAGACAAGACTCTGGGGTCTCCATCTTCCACATTTAAGTAAGTTCCCAGTCATCTCTTCTGTCTCTCTATTATTCCTATGCTAGAATCATATTTTCTGACCTTTTGGCTTTTGACCACTAATTTATTTCTCTAACCTGGCACACCATACACTGTGGTTTTCCAAATATATAAAATGATTATTGAACTCTTCTCATTAAATTCTTTGATACTTCCCATTGCCTTCCAGAAGAAATTTAATGGTCTGTATCTCAGTTACTTTTCTCTCATTGCTGAGACAAAACACCCAACATCCAAAATTAAGGAAGGAAAGGTTTATTGAGCTCAGTGAATGGAGGTTTCAGTCCATACTCAGCTGGCTCCAAGACAGAGTGGCCCATGGCACACAGCAGCAGTTCATGGCAAAGGGAGGGGCAGCAGCAGGCTTCTAGCTAGCCTCTTTCCCCTCCTTACACTGTAATGCAGATTACCTGCACCAGGGCTGGAATAACAGTCACACCCACAATCCCAGCATCAGATCATGAATTAATCATTAATTCTGGAAGGCACCCCACTGACTACCTGAGGCTTTGGGGGAAGAACTAAATACAAACCCTCATAGTCTGCAAGGTCTAGGGTCTATCAGTGTGGGTCTCCAACTTCACTTACTGCCTACACTTTATATTTAATCAGTACATAACTAGTCATACTTTCCATATGCACCATTTGATTTCATGCTGTACAAATTTGAGCGTGTTCTCCTTTTGTAAAAGCATGACCTTTATCTTATTTTCTACTTTAACCTCTTTCTTCTTCAGCAACTTCCTTATCATTGCATACATTCAAGAACCTTCCCAGATTCCTTTTCTATTAAGTGTGTGCCTTTTTGGAACTTTTCATTATATTTAAAAAATTTTTTTTCCTGTTTTTTTTTTCTTTTTCCTATTTATTTTTTATAATACTCTTACCTGCATGTTAAGTTTTTTTTTTTTTTAAACTAGGCTTTTCCCTTATTGTTTCAGAAACTATATTACTCATCATTATTTCTATAACACATACTTTTGGGCCTTAAACTAAATACATGTTTTAGAGATTTGTTAAGAAGTTACAAGCAAATCTTACAATAGCTTTGGGATATTTTGGGATTTTCTAGTAAAGTTGAATTATGAGTTTAAATATCAGTAAAGAAAGCAAACAGTTTTTCTCTTAGTATATATATTTTTTCTTTTCTTTCTTTCTTTCTTTTTTTTTTTTTAGGGAAGGGTCTATGGGGTGTTCAAAGTCTCACTACCAGATCAGACTCCAGTGATTCTCCTGTTTACAGCCTCCCAAGATCTGGGATTACAGGCGCACGGCACCACACCCAGTCTCAATCACTGTCTCAGCATGCCCTGGGAGTGGGGCCAGCATAGCAGGCCCAGGGATGGAACCCCCCCCCACCCGCTTGCAGACGCCTTAATCCTCTGAGCTATTCGGCACGCCCTTTCTCCTAGTATAATTTTTATTGCTTAATTGTGCATAATACTATTATTTAACTTTATCTTTCAATTTAACATATTTTTACTTCAATATTATATTTCTCAAAGTCAATGCAATGAATAGAATATGTTAGAAAAAAAACCCTTCATTTTCTTAAGGTAAAAAGGATTCCATCACTCTTATTCAGAATCGATACTCAGCCCCTCCCTGCAATCTCGTGCCAGCTCTACATTTAAGAGAAAGGATTCTCTTTTCTCTTTTCAAAATTGGAAGAGCAGAGTATAGGAGGAAAACTGATATGAAGCTAAATGAGGAAGCCTACTTCTAATGCTTAAGATAGGTTTATTCTCTCTCTCTCTCTCTCTCTCTCTCTCTCTCTCTCTCTCTCTCTCTCTCTTTCTGATTTCCTGAAGCATGGAGACTTGGGTGCTTGGTCTAACTATACTGAAGGTTCTATTTTCATAGTCATTGTTGACTTGATCTTGTTTGATTTTTTCAGCCTGATCTGCTGCTGACTTACATAAGACTTACATGTGTACTTATCAAAAAGAATGTTTATTGTCATTTTGAAGTTACATTTCGTTATCCAACTCTGATTACCAGTTTAATGAAAGGGCACCTAAAAAATTAATTCAGGAAAATCCTTGCTATACAGTGACAGAATATGTGTGCATTGAAAATTATTCAATTTAACATACATCCAACAAGTCTACATATTGATTTATAAGATGATCTTTAGGAAAATATTACACAGAAAGTGTTAAGTAAAAGATAACCTGTGGAACATTTTGCCTGAAATTAATCAATTATAAACATAATCTGTATTGTACAATAGTTTTGTGTCTTTTATATATCAGACTAAACAATTGACACTTCTGCCTCAATTGCTTCAGTTTTTCCTTTTTGTTCACCCCATGAACTAGGTCTATTTCCTTGTCTTATGTGTTAGGAACCTGGAGCACAGGTAAGCAAAGGAATCCACTCTAGTTCATATAATTTGTTTTTCATTTATGTATTTGGTACAGGGTCTCACTGCCTAGCTTAGACTCCTAGTGATCCTCCTCTTTTCATCCTCTCCAAAGCGCTGGGATTGCAGGTGTGCACCACCATGCCCAGATTCTGTCCCTGGCTCAGGGTGTCCTGGAGGCAGGCCAGCATGGCATAAGGGACTGGCGATTGAACCCTGGTCCCTGCACTTGCCAAAACAGGTTCCGAGTCCACTGAGCTATCTCACTGGCCCTTTAGTTCATACAGTTGTTGATTTTAAGGTGTGAGAGTTAAAACATTGTACCTCTTTCCAAAAATGGTGATTTTTAACCTCGACAACCTCACATTCGATAACCTGCTGTAAACATTATCTTCCTGGATCCTCCCAGCTCCTTCCCTTAATGAGGATTGTATCAAAGCGATACCTTGGAAACTGAACTTTAAAAAATTTATTATACTTTGAGCTACTCCTGCTGGAAAAGAATCACACTAGCACTACTGTAGAAAAATTTTCTTAAAATAGTTTGTCAAAAGATAACATGTTAAACGAATGTCATTCCATTCATAGGCTATATTACAATTACATATATGTCCATCTATATATTTTACGTACAGGATTAATTTTTTTTTCCAAAAGTAAGATCCTTTGTAATTCCTTTGGAGATGTGTCTGCTGTTTGAGCCTCCTGCTGTTTCCGTATCATTGGTTGCCACCCAGTGGTAACAGTCACGCATTTCAGTTGTGTGAGCCGAGAGGAAAGAGCTCTCTCCTTCCCAACATTATCTTTTATAATTCAAAAGCAAATGGTAGATACTAGCATTGTGCAGCTAACTTACAAAAGCTTCAGCCCTGGCTTCTACGAAGCCCAGTAAAGATGAAATTTATATTTCATAGAGGCCAAAGAACGTGGGTGGCTTCCACCTGTGGATGCAAAATAGTTCTTTCATTTTTTTCTGGAAATTTGTGGCTAATGTTTCTGCCTTCAGAATCATTAGAAATGAAGTTCTTTTGCCAAAATTCCTGCCAGTGTCAATAATTTGCCAATCTCTGTACCTATGATTATAGAAGTGAAGCTGATTGCCAGACTTCTCAGGGTTTTCTCAAATACGAGGCCTCTATTACAGATATAAACAGTTTCAAGAAGACCCCCAGATGGTGTGAGGCTGTCTTGCCCCCTGTAAGATGCTCAGCACAGTCTCCAGACCATACCCGCCAGCTGCTGCAATCATCTCCTGCCCCCCATTTATGCCTGAAAATGTCTCCAGTCATTGCCCAATGTACCCTGAGGAGAAACTGGCTCCACCTGGCAGCGTGTGATTTGCACTCTTTACTGTCTTCATGGTCACATTTAGTCTTGTACCTCTAAAGCTATCAATATGTATGCATAGGTACATCAATATGCATTTTATTTACTTATTTATTTATTGTGGTGCCAGGGATTGAACTCAGGACCTTGTAAATATGCTACCGATGAGCACAGTTGTCTTCTGAAAATTTCATGCTCCCTTCACCTCAATGTCTGCAGATATCCAACACTTAAGTTGCTCAAAACCAAATAGATCTCTCCTAAATCTCACCTATCTCCAACTTTGATGCTCATATCAAGCTTCAATTCTTTAGGCTCCAAGTTTTGGAGTCATCCCTGGATTTTCTCCTTATTTTATAATCCACATACTGTCCACCTGGATGGACCTTCTGAATATGCTCCCGAGGCAGTCCTCTCCGCCCTGGTGTGCCACACGTGTGTCTGTCACTGAAATTCCATTCTTTGCAGCCTGGGCTTTCTACTTCCTCTGTTGTTGTCCTTTTCTCCCTCTGCCTCAACACCTCAACATCATGTAATCCATTTTTAACAAAGATGAAATTGATGGAACCTCCATCACCCTTGATTTCAACTGTTTACAATTTTTCCGTTTTTCAGAACAAACCTGTGTGCCTTTAGATGGCCGCGTTCCACTGTATGTCCCTGGCCCTGGTGGCCTGCAACCTAGCTTACCACTGCTCTGTTCTTCTGACAGTCTGCTTATTTCATAGTCATACATGTGACTTACTCACAGAAGCAACTATTCGATATTATTTTCATTAAAAATCTTAAGTTTTATATTAAGTGTTAGCAAGTTATTTACATATATTAAATATGTCTTTAAAAATATTCTCCTGTTAGTAGATTACTTCATTTGTGTGTTTTTTACTTTTTTTAATTTGTAATTAAGACAATTTTTGGCCAACAAAGGCCACAGCTATTTCTCTTTGATTTTCTTCTAGAAGTTTCATACTTTCAATGCCAGATTTTTCTATAGAGATAGACATACCATTATATCTAACCCTACATATATCTATATAGATACTTACTGAACTAAGGGCTGAAATCCATTTGTTTTTCATCTGATTATTATGCTCTTTGGAGGAGGATTAATTTCTTAACAGTATTCGGTATTTCAATCCATAATTACCTCTTCATTTTTTGGTTATTTTTTTTCTCAGGAATCTTTTGTAGCTTTCATCATAGCGGTTTGTACACTTTCATTAGATTTATCCCTCAGTGTTTTTTCCACTCCCCGGAATACTGAAAATGTTATGGTTGTTTTCATTTAAATATCTAATTGTTCATTGGTAATATATAAAAATGTTTGTATAACATATAAATGTGAGTTTTTAATTATGATCCTACAAAGTTATTAAGATTCCTTACTGTTTAACATCTTTTCATAGATTACATGGAGTAATCATATTGCCTGTGAATACTGGTTTTTTTTTTCTGTCCAATCTGAATGCCATTTATTAATTTTTTCTTGCCATTTTCAAGCAGTTAGAAGGTCTGCTACATGTTGTACAAAGTGCTTAGAGTGAACACTTTGGCCTGGTCCTCGATTTCATAAGGAAGTCAGTTAGTCATTAGCCACCAGATAGAACCTCATAGGGGTGGTTCCGTAGAAACCCTTTCTTAGGCTCCTGGTTTGCTTGTAGCTTTAATTATAAATAGATGCTGGATTTTGTTAACTGTTCACCATCTGAGGTAGTCATACGTTTTCTTTTAAAGTCCATTAATATGGTAAATTACATTGACTGGTTTATGAGCAAGTCAATGTCCTTTATTCCTCAATTGAACACCATTTAGTCTTGATGTATTATAATCAGTGCTGAGAAAAATGGAGTAGAAATTGTAGAGTGGCAAACATTTTGTAAGAGTCTTCTTTATATAAAATGGCCTTACCACACTTGTGTAACTTCATCCAATAATCTGTTTGGTGACATTTTAAGAGAAAATGTCAGGTATGTGGATACATACTTATATGCATAAAATTAAAATAACCGCAAGTAAACAGCTTTACAACCATGTGTATAATACAATGCCCTCCATATATTAAACATGCAAGCATATATGTGCATAAAAGGAACACTCAAGAATCCATTGAGTTTTTAAACCCTTTTCATCTGGGAGGTGAGAGTATCCTTTAAACGCCATTCGTTAATTTGCACAATTTTTCAGTTTCAGATCTTTCCAATGAGTATATATGTCCTAGTGTGCTCAAACGGCTCTTACAAACACCACTGACTGGGGAGGTCAAGCTGTGAATATTTTTTTCTCACGGGATCTACATGGAGGGCCCTGGGTTACAGGGCAGAGATGCCCAGGGTCTGTGGAGGGCTCTTCCTGGTTTGCAGAGGCCCGCCTTCCATGTGCTCCCTCAAGGGGCAGACAGCCCTGCCAGCTTGCCCTCTCTTCCTGCCTTAGAAGTGGGTTAATCTTGTCATAAAGACCCCGTTTGCAGACTAATCTAAGTATAATTAGGTCCACAAAAGCCCCACATCCGCAAAATTTGCATGGGGATAGAGATTCCAGGATAATAATTTGGTGTGGCCCACTGGAGGTGACACCCAGTTATACCAGCACATCTCTTATACAATAGGAAAGGATTATAGACTGAAAGAATCTTTTCCAAAATATAGCTAATATTAATCAATGCAGTTTTGATAACAAACTATCTTGCTGCATGCTCTTTGGGGGCAAGTTCAAAATTGCTTTACCTCTACCTAGTCAGGTTACTTCTTCAAATGCTAATGTAATATGTACCTAGTTTGAGTAAGCTCCCAATGATTGGATGTCGTTTATTTGAAATATTTTAGATTTTTGAGGGGATTTTGGAATATTTATATGTAAACAATAAGTGATCTTAGAAATTAGGCCCAAATGTAAACATGAAATTCATTTATATTTCATGAACGCCTTATACACATAGCCGCAAGACGTTCTCACACAATGGTTTTAGTGTGCTTGTGTTTTCACTGCACTGTACCACATGAAATCAGATATGGAATTTTCTATTTTGTGCATCATGGAAGCACGAAAAATGTTTCAGATTTTGGAGCATTTTGGACTTTGGATTTTCCAATTAGGATGGTCAACCTACATTGTTGTCCAAAAAAAATTCATGAATTTTGAGGGCTTGTTGGATTGTTTTTTTAATTGTTACGTCCGGCAGGGCAGATTTTCTTGTGCATTGGCCCTGTGCTCTGCCAGCCACTGAAGCCTGATGTGGTGGTGTACGCCTGTCATCCCAGAGCTGCGGAGGCTGAGACAGGAGGATCACTATGAGTCCAGGCTGTATAGTGAGACCTTGTACCAAATAAATGAATGAACAAATGAATAAATAAATAAATCTTTGAAAAATTCATTTAAATATTATTGAAATTTAAAAAAAATACTGTGACATTATTGGACAAAGTAACATGACCGTGCTTATGATAATTCAATATATTGCACCAGTGGAAAGACTTATGTATTCAAGAAAACATATTGCAAGAATGAAAGGAAACACTGTTGTGTGGTATGTGATGAATTGTGAGTAGTTGTCTTTGATAAATTGCTGTCTAAATTTGTCTTTTAAGTGAATATATAGATAATTAGTTCTTAAAACACTACTAAGAAAATTAATGTGTTTAGGAGTACTTTCTACATTATCTAAATAGAACTTTAGATTTACTCAGAATCCCCTTTGGTACCATCATAGAGCTATTGGTCTGGATGCTCCATGTCTCTGCTCTTAAATAGATTTTAGACTATGTCAAGGTGAATGAAAAAATGAAACAGTCTCCCTAGATATCTGAAAGTTAAAAAGTGGTTATTTAACATTAATTATTTCTATTATGAAAGTGTTGGGAAGGCATTTTTCCTGTTAACTTTGTTTCCCTTTATAGGAAGAAAAAGAGAAACTTTAATCCAAGACAATGTACTGACTTTCTATGTACTGTGTAAAGTATTTTATTATGTCATTTTTATTGTTATTTAGGAATAGTAATATTAGGCAAAATTATGTAAAGTCGGCCAATTTTCACTTAAAAAACTCACCTTCCATTGCCCATTAGGTCATCTTTTTTTTATTTTTTAGGGAGGGGTCTACAGGGTGTTCAGGGTCTCACTACTAGATCAGACTCCTAGTGATCCGCCCGTTTACAGCCTCCCAAGAGCTGGGATTACAAGCACGCACCACCACACTCAGTCTCAATTGCCCTCTCAGCGCACTCTGGGGGCAGGGCCAGCATAGCAGGTGCAGGGATTGAACCTCTGGCCCCTGAATCTGCTTGCAGGTGCTTTAATCCACTGAACTATTTGGTCAGCCCTTATTAGGTCACTTTAAGCCATGAGTCAAGCCATATCTTCCAGATAGCACATGGTTGTTTTACTTGTGCTTCTTTTATCTGTCCTTTTCCATATGGATATACTGATGATAATTTCAAAAGTATCCTTCTCTTGCCAAGAGTTTTTGGAATCCAATTTTTTTAGGCAATTTATATTAAATTCTTTTTATTGTCTGAATAGATGGATCTGCCTGGTTATCAATTTCAGTCACTTTCTAAATGCAAATGATTCAAACAGTATTATACTCAATAGCAGTACAGATCCGTTAATGTCTACATAAAAAATACTGAATCTTTCTTTGTTTATTTCTTCCTTCCTTTCTTTTTCTAATTCTACCTTGTTTTTTCCTACAGATCTAATATTCTTTTGAGTAAACAGCCCCTGTTTTTCTATGAAATACTATGCATGATGTGCTTTGGGAAAATTGTATTTTATTTGTCTTGATTAATAAGTGAACATTGTATAAATGTATGGTGAACATCCTGTTGTAATGTATGTATACAGAGTGGCATAGCCAAATTGAGCTTTGTGGTGTTTGAATTACCTCTTTATTTTTTATAGTGAGAAACAATGAAAATCTACACAATGTTATTAATTGCAGTCACTATGAGGTACAGTAGAACCCTTTCATTTATTTCTCTGGTCTAACTAAAATTTTATGTGCCCTCTGACCAAAATCTCTCCAATCCTTCCCTCCTCTATCTTCTTCTAACCACTGTTTTACACTCTCTTCTCATGCATTTTTTTAACTCCAAAATTAGTGACACCCTTCATTATTTTTCTTTCTATGACTTTCTTAATTTATCATCATGTCACCCCGATTCATTGTTCTTATCCAAAATGACAGGACTTCCTTCTTTTATAAGCCTGAATAGTTTTGCCTTACATTTATATAATGCATTTTCTGAACCGCTCCAGCAATAGATGGTGTTTAGGTTGATTCCTCGTCTTGGCTATTGTGAATAATTTTGATGGATACCAGACTCTGGATGTCTCTTTTACATACCTTCCTTTCACCTTTGATTTTAGGATCATATGGATCCGAATCCTTTAGATCAGAATCTTTCAAAGGGACTTCCATACGATTTTTTTTTCTAATTGGTGCAGTAATATGTTCCCACCAATAATGTAGGAGGGACACTTTTGCTCTATAACCTTGCCAAAACTAATCTTTTGTCTTTTTGATAATATTCTAAAATACAGGAAATGGTAACACATTATGGTTTAAATCTACATTTCCCTGATAATTAGCAACGTTGAGCTTTCATTTATTTCTATTAGACCTCTTGGCTAAATTTTCTTTTGAAAATATTCAGGTTCTTTATCCAATACCTAAAATCTTAATACTTTGTCTAAGAGTAGTATTCTAGGAGGAAGTTTGATGTCTTTCTGGCATATTTAGCATACGCCTTCCTTACATATTATTATTATTATTATTATTATTATTATTATTATTATTTGTATTTGTTACAGGGTCTGCAGGGTCTACAGTATCTCACTACATAGATTGGACTTATAGTGATCCTCCTGTTTTCAGCCTCCCAAGTGCTGGGATTACTGGCGCACACCACCATGCCCAGTCTCAATTGCCATCTCAGCACGCCCAGGGGCCGAGTCGACATGGCAGGCCAGGCATCAAACCCCATCCGCTGTGCTCTGCTTAAGCAGGAGCTCTAGTCCATTGAGCTATCTGGCCTGACCCCTTTACATATTATTAACTCCTACATTTAGACATTCAGATTCACTTGTTTAAATTCACTGCTGTTCCTACACATATTAGGTACCTGAATTAGGTACCTGAATATATGGTGTGTGATTGTTGAAGTTATAGCTTTGAACAAAAAAGCTCCTTGCCCATTGCAGTGCATTCTGGCTCAGGTTATTCTATCTGTGAAATTTTCTGTGTTGTAAATCAGGACTTTAAAATGGAAAAGGCTGAAATAAAAGAAATGTAATAGAACAAGAAGGAAGGCAGATATTTCTTCAATGGGAAGGGGATCAAGAAGGAGGAGATAAGATGGGAAGGTTGGGATGAGAAAAGGAATTAAGATGTGTCATGTTTGTCATTACTACACACATGCATAATTATGAATACTGCAAATGCATATCAAAAAGTCAAAGAGGTTTAAGAGATGAGTGGATGGAAAGGAGGGAAGAAAAAGGAGATAAAAAATGAGTGTTTTGCATACATGTACCAACAGCTCATGAGGAATGTAAACATTATGTACTCATACATACTAATAAATAAAAAGTGAGCAATTAAAGGAGCCAGTTGATGAACAAATTCATTTGATCAACTTTGCATTAAGTTCTGATAGGGTCTATGAATAAGGAAGACCATAGATTTTTATCTTCTATGATTCATTGTCTTTGGTGAACAAATGATACAGTGCCCATAGAAAAGAATTAAGTTCCACCAGTAAGGCAACGGTGGTGGAACTTAATTGCCACACACAAAAGCCAAGGACAGAGTCATGTGTACTATGGCAGATCAGTTATGTGGAATGAACTAAGAATGTTTACATGGGGAAAATATTTTGGAAGAAAATTACTTAGCTTTAAATTTCAAAATCCAAAAGGCACCTATATATTGGCTAAAATCCTGAAAAAAGTAATGGAATCTATAATTAGCCATCAGGAAAATGTAAACAAAGTATTATCACTTTATATGCATTAAAATGCTTATAATAAAAATAATAGATAATAACAAAGGTTAAGAAGGATGTGGAGAAACTGAAATTTGCATACACAGGTGGTACAAAGGTAAAGTGGTATAATCACTTTGCAAGACAGTCTAGCAGCTCCACAAAAGATAAAATAAGAGCCAGCAATTCCACTTTTAGGTATGTATCCAAGAGAAATGAAAACATACATCTACACAAAAATTTGTATGCACAGGTTTATAGCAATATTATTCAAAACACCAAAAGTAAGAATAACCCAAATGAGTAGGTAACATTATTGAGAGGGAATGTTATTCCACAATGGAAAGGAACATATTACTGATCTATGAAACAACATACGCAAGCCTTGGGAGCATTCCGCTATGTGAAAGACGCCGTGTACACAAATCATATGTTGTGTGGACTTGTTATACTGAATTCCTAGAACAGGATGATATAGGAAATCAGAGGAGTTCTGTGTTGCTTTGTTTTTACAGGACAGCATTGAGAGATGATAGCTAGTGGGTAGAGTGTTTTGTTTTTGGGTAGCAAATGATCTCAAATTTGATTGTGGTCATAGTTGTATAGCTCTGTCAATACGCTGAAATCTACTGACTCATATATTTAAGTTTGTAAGTTGTATAGTATGGAAATTTTAGTTCAATAAAGCTGTTATTTTAAAAAAAGAATAAAAGGAAGATGAGGTATGAATGGTATATTATATTAGATAAGAATTTTACTCATTTATATTTTAAAAAGGGAAAACCAATATTTTCTCTGATATGTTCAGAGCTTTTGGTATTTTCTCAAATAAATATAAAGAATGACAGAACATGAAAAGTCTTAGAAGTGGTAATTCTCTTTTCCAATCCTAAATATTTACTGTATTTTAAAATAAAATACAATGTGCTTTGGGGAGGTTTGTCTTGAAATACAAATATATGTTAATGTATTTTAAATAGCTATTCATTTACTCTCTGCACATTTCTTATAATGAATGGTTGTGGTAATGGCAAAATAATTTGAGACAACATTATCTGAAATATTGATGTCCTTCATATGTATAATTCTCCCCATGCTGTGCTGCTTCCAAGACCTCAAGTCAACTTTCTGTGAATGCAGATATCTTTGACAGATGTGAGCGAAGGGTGATGATCCTTTAATCATAGTTTCAGCGAAGACTGAATTACTGTTTTCTATCCTCAAAACATCAAACAAAAGGTACTTACTTGTTGACTGATTCTAAAAATAAAAGCCTTGGGAACAAGCAAAAATGTGGTTCACAATGGCAAGAGAGTCTGTTCATTAATGCATTTGCTTCTCTTTTGTGATAGTATCAGAGGAACAGAGTGAGTGAGTGAGGTTGGCAGAGCCCATGCACTGCCAGGTAGAAGTCAGGAGAGACTGCCGAGGAAAAGCCAGTGTGCATGAACCATGGAGAAGACACAGCCCCTACCTGGATGAGCCTAGAAGAAGAGAAAAATCTAACTGTCTTGATGTCCACATGCTATAGCACTCTAGTGTCCTCTCAATAACTCTCTGGTCATAAGGACCTAGAAGCCATTTTTCAAAGAAGCCTGGAGAAGACAGCCTGCAGAGTGAACAATCAAGTATTGTTTGCCCTGGTGCAACCAGACCCTATTGTACCTAAATCTCCATTCTCTTCCTCCTACCTGTATTTAATTATTTGACAACAATGATGATGCTGACACTATGAAATGACCCTCCATTGTAAAATCAAAATCCTCTCTTTCTTCTTTACCTAATGGGAGATTGGGTATCCCATCTATCACCATGTGCAATTCAATGTCTCGAATCTCTAGATGCTTTCTTGATTTCTTCTTTAGAAGCTATTTATTGGGTTTACTGACTTATAAAGCTAATGTAAAAGAGAATAATATAAAATACAATGACAAAGGGGAAAGGTAAGTAATTACTCAATATGTACAGCTGCATCTGTTACTCAAATACATGACTACAATTCTTGTTTCTGTGATCAAAGACAAGATCATATTGATAGCTTTGACATCCTTCTCTACTCCTCTACTCCATTCTCTCCTAGATTCAGCCTACACCACAGACCTAAGGTTTCTAACTTGGTAGGATGATTTAAGCATGTTTCCTAAAGGTTCTTGTGTTCCTGCTTTCATTGTGTTGCATTTGCCAAGTTACGTTACCTTTTCCTGTTGAACATAGATATAAGGACTGAAGTCTTCCCTACCCTCTCTGTGTAACAGCAACTAAGTCCTCTCTTGGCAGCTGGGATTTATCACCATATTTATGCAGTAGCATAGTTCATTTCTATTGCTTCGATAGCATGGGAAGGACACCACAAATATGATGAAGAGTCTACTTGAAATTTGTAAGCATTTTTGTGTCTTAAGGTAGAAGCATTTCCCCTTTAAGGATTAAGGACACTTATGCCAGAAGATCCCATTATCTTGGTATTTGGAAGCCAAAATTCGGCTTTTTGATGAAGAGATTTTAGAATAAGGAAAATGGCTACATCACTTCCTTTGTCCTTGTGCCTCTGCATGTTGGCTATGAGAAAAACAGCGTGGTACACTGGTCACTCATTCAAAGTTTATTTTGCTACTCTGAGTTCTTCCCAACCTAGCAGCATATTGTTTTCCACATGGAGCTATGGTGCCTTCAACAACCATTTCTTTTCTCTTCTTTTTCTCTTCTTCTTCTTCTTCTTCTTCTT
>NW_004524589.1:4139628-4152773 GCF_000260255.1 Octodon degus | reverse complement strand
AGTCCCTGTGCTTCCCTAAGCTTGCCTAAGCAAGCGCTTTAGACTGCTGAGCTATCTGACCAGCCCAATCACCATTTATTTCACTGTTACTGTGCAGAAGCCATTTTTAAGTGTTGCGATTCATAGTAGCACTGGCAAATTGTAGTGGACACAAATTTATATTTTTTATCTCCATCATTTGGTTCCCCTTTCTCTCCCTACCTCCCTTTTATTTGTCCACTTCGCCAGATCTCCTTGATTGTCTTCAAAATTATACCTCCCCATTTCCTATCATTTCTCCTTTACTTTGTTCTTCAAATTACCTATATTTTGGATTTTTTTTATATAAGCCAGACCACATGATATTTAACATTCTGTATCTCATTATTTCTCTTAAAATTAAAGTTGCATGATCTATCCATTTTTTCCACAAATAACTCTAGTTTATCCTTCTCTTTGACTGACTGATATTCCATTGTATATAAATGTCCTTTATCCCTTCATTTGTTTTTGTTTTTCTTTAAATTAAAAAATATATGTATGTATTTAGTACAGGATCTCACTATGCAGCTCAGACTCCTAGTGATTCTCCTGTCTCAGCCTCCCCAGCACTGGGATTACAGGTGTGCACCACCATGCCCATTTTGGGGGCCAGCACAGTATGCCCAGGGTTCAGGGGTGGTATCGCATGTGATACTGGGGATTAAGCCCATGTCCTTGCACTTGCTGGACAGGCGCTTAGACTGCCGAGCTATCTCCCCAGCCCCTATCCCTTCATGTGTTGCTGGGCAACCAGGTGATTTCCACAACAGCTATTGTGAACTGTACTGCAAGAAACATCCATGTGCTTCCAGTATGATCTCTTTTACTCTTTCAGGAAGATGCCTAGCAGTGCAGTTGTGGTCACATGAGATTTCTTTCTTTCTTTCTTTCTTTCTTTCTTTCTTTCTTTCTTTCTTTCTTTCTTTCTTTCTTTCTTTCTTTTTTGTATTTTCAGGATCTCCATACTGATTTCCACAGTGGACATACCAGGTCACATCCTTGCCCACAGAGGCTGGGTTCCTTTCCCCCTTGTGTCCTCACGCTTTACTGTTTTCTAAGTCCATGATGGCGGCCATTCTTCATGGAATCACATGGAGTCTGTATTGTTCTTAAGTTTCCTTTGCTTTGACTGAATTCTTTGGCCAGAGCAACTTGGCATAGCCTGAAATGTTGACAGTCTGCCTGAGGAACAACCCCAGATTTAAAGATTCTGATACTGATATGTGATCCTCTACAGTAGTGGTTTCTAGGAGAGTTTAGAAAAAACAGCTCTATTATTTTCTTCCTTCTGTTTGTTTTTTCTTTCTTTTTCTGTTCTTATTTTATTTTATGGGTATATTGATTCCTTTGTGATATTGAAGATTGAACCCAGAGCCTCTGCAGTTTTCTATATGCCCAGGCTTGTTAAGTTTTATATTTCAAGACAGGGTCTTGCTAAGTTGCTCAGCTTGACCATGAAGTTGTGATCCTCATGCTTCAGCCTCTCAGAGTATCAAGGTTATTTATGTCCAGTTCTTCAAGTAGTCCTACAGAAGCTCTTTTTTCTAGACTAGACATAAAAAAATTGGCTTCCACCCAGCAAAGTATAGTTCTATCCTGAGGAATATACTTTCTTAAGTTATCCATATTCTGAAAACTCTTTAATAACTTACACATGTATGAGATGTGGCAAATGAATCCTTCTCATATTTTTCCTTTTATTCCCCCTGCACAAGATATCTGTTATACCTTCCTTGTAAGGGTTCAAAACTTTCTTCAATATCATCTGAATTTTTGCCCTTGAGACCAACACCATCATTTAGGATGTGATATTTGTGCCTCAATCAAAATTCTACTGTAAGGGCTGGTGAAATAGCTCAGTGGATTAAGGGAGGTTCAATCCCCAGGGACTGCCCTACCGGCCCTGCCCCCAGGACGCGCTGAGAAGGCAACTGAGACTAGGCATGGTGGCACACCCTTGTAATACCAGCTCTTAGGAGGCTGTAAACAGGTGGATCACTACAAGTCTGATCTAGTAGTGAGACCCTGAAAATCCTGTAGACCCTTCCCTAAAAGACAAAAAACCCCAAAAACAACAATAAAAAAGTCCAAACAAACAAAACCCCCAAAATTCTACTGTAGTCAACCACTGGTACCTTTGGAAGACTGGTTCCAGGACCTGCACAGGTAGAGCCCTTGATGCTTTATTCCTTTAGCATATCAATTGACGTAGTGTTTGCATAGGCCTAAGTACATATTCTTGCATACTTTAATCCTATCTGAAGTTCTTGCCATGTCTGGTACAATGTACATGCTGTGTAAATAGCTAAATTCTGGATGGTTCTGAGAATAATGACAAGAAAAAGAAGAGTCTGTACTTGTTTGGTACAAGTACAAAACCTATGCTTTCAGGAATGATTCCTACAGTTGATACAGATGCAATTTTTTGAATACATCTGTGGAATAATATATATGAGTACTTTGTATCTGTGGAAAATGTAGGTAGAGAGGGACAACTGAATATAAAATTATAAGTGACAGCAGTGCTTTAATGTGTTTCTTCTTCTTTTCCTTCACCCTCTGACTTATTGCTGGTCTTTACCCAGAACTTCCCTCAACCGTAAATCTCTCATTCATAACTTTTTCCTTAACCTGGCCCCAAATTTTTACTTGAGGTCAGAGAGAACACTAGCCTTATTTCTTGAGCTAAGAATTATAAAACTTTACCCAAAATGGTAAAGTTTGCCTTTAAGGAATCTTCGCTGGATTCCACAGGCACCCTGAGGACCCTCTGAGCCTTTGCTGCAGAGAGATACCTCAGCCTGTCAAGCCACTCATTTGCCTGTAAGCTTCCAAGAAGGGGCAGAGTTGGAATTAACACTTGCCTGGGAGATCTGCTCTTCCAGAGTCTGTCAGAGCTCTGTGCAATTATTTCTCACTTCTAAAGGCCTTACTGTTTTCATGCTAGAGAATATTAGTAGAGATAGCCCTTGTTAGTCTGGAAAAATATCCTGTGCTACCAATTTTCTAATCATTACATGACTACTTTCTAAGATAAATATTGAAATACCTGAGAAAATTGAGTCTAGCAAATGAAACCTCCCTTTACCTATAAGCTCTGCTTCAAGGTTAATTCCTAGTTCTCCTCAATCATGGAACTTGACCTCATTGAAATGTCAATAAAAATTTTTAAAAAATATCTAATCAGGCACCACCTTGGTACATAGCCATAGCATCCTCTTACTGACTGATAGAGTCACTATTGTTTGCTTATAGGTATATCTTTTCAATTATCAAGTGAGATATTAGGCAGTAGTTTGTGTTATAATTTTTATATTCTACAACTTAATATAAAGGATAGCTAATAATATGAAATAAATTGACCAACAAATGCATGTAAGTATAAAGGAAGGGAGGGAAGAGGGCAGAAAGAAGAGAAAGGAGGAAGAAAGGGAGGTCAGAAGAGATGGAAGAAGGGAGGGAGGGAGGGAGGGAGGTAGGAAGAGAAGGGGACAGTTTCCTTTCTTAAGGGTCTTTGGCAAGACCTAAATTAACTCCCTCTATGGGCAAAACATGAATCTTTGCTTAGGTTAAGTTAGAATGAGACTATTTAATGATAGTTCTGCTATAATATATACATTCTTTGTGTTGAACACGCATGTGCCCTCCAAAGCCGTGACTCATGCCATGAGGGATCCAGGCTGGGTCCCTGGGTGCCATGGTTTCCCAAGCTGCCTTTTAAAACTGTGCTGAAATGCCAGTTTTGCTCTTAGTGTGTTTCTTAGCTCTGTTCTGGTGGGGTTAAGCCACAATATTAATAGTTTGAAAAGTATTTTGAATGTTCTTCCCACAAAAATGATCAATGTAAGAGTAGACGGGAATACTAAACACTTTGAGTTGATTATTGTACAATGCATACAGGTGTCAGAACATTACATATTACCTAAGAAGAATATATATATATATATATATATATATAGTTATTGTATGTCAGTTAAAAATAACATAAATCCTTGTAGAACTTCAACTAATAAGGTTTACACCATCAAATTTGTTCTGTTCAATTGAAAGCTAACAGCCTGTGTTTAAAGAGAAAAATACATTCTTGATATCTGTGTAAGTATATTTTTGATTAAACAATAGATTTGTGAGAATTAAAAACACTATATTCTATCTTTATTTCACCATGTAATAAGGTACCAAAGAAAAGAAGCAAATACCTTTATTTGGCTAGATTAAATAAGAGCTTTTTATTTCCTTTGACTTTTATTTAATTTTTATTCATTTTGTTCTTTTATCCACCTTTCTGTTCTATTTTAATGGTGCCATTTGACATTTGGTTGGCTGGGGTGCTGAATATGGAGCCTGGGCCTGTGCATGTGCATGGGAAGGGCTCTGTCTCTGAGCCATACCCCCACCTGTGTCCAGCTTGATTTTTATCTCCTTACTATTTTTCTCAGGGTCATAGTAAGTTGTGAACTTATTTGTCCATTGTACTTATCAACTATGATTGATGGACCTCACTTTTCAGTCATGTTTCGTGGCATTATTATATTTTTATCGAATTTTTTGAGCTGTTCTGTTCATATCAATAATAGTAACCTTTCAGTCTTGTATAGTAGCTCATAGTTGACAGTACATGTTCATTGACATTATCTAACTTTTGAAGTTACATTTGACTTAAAGAAAAGTTCATTCTCATCTTCCCCCACCTCTCTAAAATACAGCTTATTTATAGAAGCATAATTGAGCCCCAGAATTCTCATGTCTAGATTGGCTTCTTTACCTTGTGCAGTCTCCTAGCAGGATATTGTTTAGAGAGTACTCATTTAAGTGATGTTTGACAAAATGCTGTTGAAGTTAATGGATGTAAGGCTATGAAATAACAGCAGTTTAACTGACATTGAGATTTGCCCTTTTAAATGTCCAAAGAAAATAGGAAAATAAAAAAAAAATATTAATATTGAGGCAAAGCCTCATCTTATATTTTTTATTATTAACAAGTAAATGAAATACTTCTGGTTCTGACTTTTCCTCTCCAGATAATTCATCTAAGGTCATTTTAGCAGAGCCCTGCTTTTATGGAATTTTTCCGCTCAGATAGTTAATGACTTGGTCAAGAGCTTTAGACGAAACATATTTAACAACCAATTTATACAGTGGAAACCAGATTCTTGAATGGCTAAATTCAGAGCTCAGCATTTACCTCTAATCATCAGAACCAAACATTTGAATGTTTCAACCTCTTGTACTGTGGACCAAGTGCTTTTACTGCTGGGTGAGAATCACAAAACACAAGGAAAACTATGACTGTAAGGCCAGGCAGGTGGCACGGTGACACCTCAGCTGGCCCCACACTCTTGTTACTTGAGTTGATATCAAACGAGAAGCAGCAAGAGGTTTGTTGGATTGGGCTGGCTCAACACATTGCTACAGCTTCTGTAAATATTTACATTGGGCCTCTGGGCGTGCGCCCAGTACACAGGGCTGGTGCAGAGTAAACAGGAAGGGTGTCGCGGGATTCCCTGTGCTGTGCTGAGTAACCATGGGAAGATTGTTGTGAAATGAAAAACTAATTTCAAAAGTATATGATAATCTGAGCAGGAGGATGAGCAGATTTGCTCAGCAATGTAAGCACTGTATCTTAACATTTTACTTTATACCTGTATCAGTGTCCTTGATAATTGTCTATTTGTTTCACTTCTCAAAGCACATAACTTTTTATTTTTATGCACACCTCTTTTCTCCAGGGTCAAGAGTAGCTGAGGACTGGGAACAGATCCTATACTAATTAGAATTCTTTGTTTTTGGCTCACTGTATAATTTATTTTGTATTACATGTTTGCTGTGCATAATGATTAAATTTGTCATGGGGAGTTGGTACATATCCCTAACACTGTTCATTCTTTTGTAACCCCCTAATCTTCCCATCCATCCCTGTTTCTAACTCTGGATCCATTTCCCATCTACAAAAGCTCTATTTCCATTTTTTCTTCAATTATTTTATTCTACCTCCTTTCCCTCCTTTCCACAGCTCCTATCTATATTTACATATATAGCAGTTTAATGCTTTCAACATTGTAGGTTAAAACATTATAGGCATTGTTGTTTCTCCCAAAGTATCTGATGAATAAGTTTACTGAAGATAACAGATTCTTTGCAAAGAGAGAAACATGATTGTAGTTGAAGATTAAACCCAATGATCTTGTATTTTAGGGATTATTTTATTGAGTACAAAACAGAAATAGGGGCTGGCAAGATAGTTCAGTGGTCTAAAGTGCCTGCTTAGGCAAGATCACAGGGCTGTGATTTGATCCCCAGCACTACATGCCTCATCCCCAGGGTGGGCTGAGCCAGCCACAAAACAAAACAAAACCAAAAAAGCTCCACAGAAATACACACTCTTGATATCAAAAGCATTGCCATTTTTTTTCCTATTTAATGAGTTGTTCTTAACTGTTGAAATAAAATACAGGAAAAAAAAAAGAAATAAAATACAGGAAAATGTTAATACATGGACTATAGTTTCTTAACCAATATTCTCCATTAATAATAATTCACAGCACTGTCCTTTATTTCTTTCACATCAAAGGAATTAAAATTATTTCACATTTTTTAAACTTAATTTATTATGAGTACCATCTTTGACCTCTAAGGTAACTGACATATTCAGTTTGTGCTTGCAGTGCAAATGATACTAATACTAGTAATTTCAATATTTTTATATTGATGAAAAATAGTTCTATTAAAGAATCATTGAGACTTTTGTATCTTGATGATATATGTGTAAAAATGTTATGTGACCCTCATAAATGTATGGATCTGAAAGTGGTTTGTTTTGGATTGATTTACCAAGGATAGGAGCAGCTCACTGGGGCCGCTGTGTGGGCGTGTCAGTCTCCTCACGCGTTAACATTGTCTGTTCTTTCTGTGTAAGGAAACAAGCACTCAGATCCAAAAGGTCAAAAGTTTAGAATGATAAACACGTGTCCCTCAATTTCACGACACACAGCTGAGGACATAGGAATTTGTCAGAACCCCATAGATGGTCTTCGCTCAGCCTTCTCCATTACGCCCCAGCTACCCAATTTCATCTCTCGGGACCTCGCTGATTCTAGTTCCTGTCTCCACATTACAAAAGCCATTACTTTTCTGTAGAGTTGCGTAGAGGTTTAATCTCATTTTTTAGTACAGATTTTTAAGAAGTCTACTGTGCCCTTCACTGAGGGAGAAGAGTGTAGGAGATTCAAATGGGAAGCATGCTGACCAAAGAAACGTTAAATACAGGGATGCATTTAAAAGTAGGTAATAAGATTTATTTCCTTATTACTTAAATCTTCATGCTAATCTTATTGCTTCAAGTGATCTGGGTGTGGGCTAGCAGAGTTCTTGTAAACCTAAAGCTATTTTGGTGTAGCTTTTTATGTCCCACATGTCACAGTGCTGACCTCATCTACCTTTGTAATGTGTCGATAGGATAAAATGGATGAACTGGCATGTTTTTAGCTCTTAACTGTAAGATAAATATTGTTTTTTTTTTTTTAAAAATCACGTTTATTTTTCATCTTACTGTATATTTATCATTAAGTTGGAGAAAAATTACATACATGTTGGTATATTTACAGGTTCAGGTTTTAGCCTACCAGCTACTCTTTCTTCTGTTTTCTCTTACATTTGAAATTTTCTTAAAATAAGGAAGTAAGACTTTGGTAGCCTCATCACTGCGTAAAAAATGGCAAGATCATTAGTAATAAGGACTTGCTTAATCTCATCAGTGTTCTCTTCATGGTTTTATCTAAAACCAAATGTGATGTTGAACTGAACTGGACTCCTTGCCCTCATGCCAAATGGAGTATTTGCACTTTTTTCTATTTTATTCAGAATTCAGAATGTACTGCTTGTTTGTTTCTGAGCCCTCAGTCGTCTGACAGAGAACACAGTTCAGAGTTTACAATTGTCTGCTGAGTGAAACACCCTTTATGCAGCGTTCATCATTATCCTTGGCACGATTCCTTCCTGAGTCTCTTGCCAATGTTATTTCCCGTCTGATTAAGTTATCTGGTTATCCCAAAGAAATATGTCTTTGAAGTTATGGTCTGTACCACATAGTTGAAGACAAAACCAAATGGACAGCCAGCAAACAATAGAAATAAGGTGATTAATGACAGTATACCTTCATATGATTATGTTTAAATATGCCATTGGTGTGTTTGAAGTGTGGAACTATTTCTAGGAACTATTTCTACTTATTGAATGTCTTCTACGTATTGGTAATTGTGGTAATATTTTGTGGTGAGGACCATAATTATTATTGCTACAATATATGCCTCCAGCAGAGACGAAGCGTGAAAAATCACCTGCCTCAGCGTTTGTTACATGAGGAGTTGAGTCCAGACAATCCCACCCAGGTGCCCACATTCCCAGCCACTGCATGTCACGGTGCCACAGGGGTGCTCGTCTTCTGTGACCACACTTTCTTAAACAAGACTCCATCTATGAGTGCGTTTTCTGTACTGGCTCCATACGAATGGATTAAGCATACGATGCTGTACACTGGAAATGTAAATTTCTAAGTGCAGGACTGTTTGTATATTCACACATCAAGTTTTTACTCAGCAATGTTGAAGTTTACAGAAGATGGTTACATTATTAATATAACATCAAAGATTGAGCCCAGAATTTAGAAGACATGGATCCATGTCTTCTACCTCATAAATAATTTATACAATCACTTGAACATCAATTCTCAGTTTTTTATTCATAAAAAGGCAGTGAGTGTACTTTCCTTAGATGGCTTTGTTGTGGATATTAAAAAAAAGTAAGTATGTAAAACTAAAAGCAGAAAATATATACAGGACAATAGTTCATGTTTTTTTTCTTGCAAATCGAATAGTTTAAAAATAGTTCACACAATTTGTTTATAAGATCCCCTGAGGTATTTGACAATAAGCTGCTTAAGTTTTGATGATTATAATTAGAGCCAAGTTCATTAGTAATTTTTAAACAATTTTCCATCAGGATTAGTTCCAATGAACAATTTTAGAATAGTAAAAAAATTACATACTAGTTTAAATAATTCACTGTAGCCATAACACTTTAAAAATGAAGACATGTAAATATTTTTACAAACTATGTAGTTATGGCCTATGCAAGGGTGGTGAAATCTATATAGTCCATCTTTATTTTTTAATACATAACCAAACATATTAGAGAGAGTGAAACTAATAGTAAGTCTACATATTACTTTTGTGAAATTTGTATTTTTGTGCACATGATATACACACACATGTCTTATATGTGTGTTGGTTGGCTTTTATTATAACTAACTGTAATGTCTCACCATAAGCTTCAGTGTATCTAAGGCTGCAGTTTCAAGGGCCTATTAATTTTTTAAAAATTAATTAATTAATTAATTTGGAACAGGGTTTCACTGTACAGCTCAGACTTATAGTGATCATTCTGTCTCAGCCTTCCCAGTTCTGGGATTACAGGCATGTGCCGCCATGCCTGGTTTCAGCACAGCATGCAATACTGGGGCTTGAACCTGGGTCTTTGTGCTTGCCATCTCTGTGCTGAGACCGCTGAGCTATCTCTCTAGCCCCTGGCATACTAGTTTTTAGATGCTGTTCATCTTGCTGTTTGTCTTGTTCCCCAGGAGCATGCAGCAGTATTGCTGTTGTTTGTATTGCACATGGTCTTGGCTCCCGAGCTGCCCCTCCAAAGTGTCCACAGGTTCCCCAGTTATGACACTGATTTTTACCCTGGTACTTACCTGTTTACTATCATCACAAGTAACTTAGAGGAACTTATTGACATGTCTTGTTTAAGGCTAATGTTTTATTTAATTAATGAATACTTTTTGCCACTGGTTACTGTTAGCCATCAACAGAAGCTTGGTGAACTACAAAAAGTACAGAAAGGTGGATTTTTTTTATGTATATGTTTTTTCTGATAATTTTTGCTAATTTTAATGATTCAAATATGCTAATGTGATCTCGGGAGATCAGCCTGTTAATTACATAGCACATGAGGTTAGCATGTCATTATGTCAGCTTGAGTGGATAAGAGAATCAGGCTTAGCAGGGCAAAAGCGTAGGAAAGGCCCACCTGCCACAGTGAGATTTTAGGAGGTGCGCGTGAGAACCCATACTCAGGGGCAGAAGCTGTCAGATGAAGGCCTGGCCGCCAGCAGGCCCCTTGCTTCTTCCCACAGACGTCCGGTAGTGGGCTGAGCGCCGTGATGCCACTGCCTTACTTTCTCATTGCTCGAATGCAATACCTGACACCTGCAGATTATTGGAGGAGCAGCTTCATTTGGCTGAAATTTTCTGAGTTGTAGTCCTTGCATAGTGCCTGTGTCTAGGCAGATGTGGCAGTGTGGAAAGGTGTGGGCAGAGGACAACTGCTTCTCTTTCAGCAGACAGGAAGCAGACAGAGGCATGGAGGAAGCGGGGAGGGAATAAACGCTTGAGAGGCCCGCCCACAGCAATCTGCCCTTTTGGACCAGGTCCGGCCTCCAATCAGCAAGTCAGCTGTGCCTTGCGCACAACCCAGTCACTTCCCAAACCCATGAGGCTTTAGAGCTAAACCACACAGCCACGGCGCCTAGTTCTGTCTTTTTGAATTGTTCGAGAACATAGTGAAAATATTGTCACACTGATCAAGGGGCAGAGCAGAGTCTTTACCCGTCTTTTCTGCCTAGAGCAACCTGGCATTGGAGTAAGTCACTTAAAGATTTAAAAAATAATGGGCCAAGAAGTACTGATGATTTTAAAGTTTTATTTTTGAACACATTTTCAGAGTACAGCTCTACAAACTCTTTCACCACCAAACTCCAACTTTCATTGTTCACCCCACCCAAAATTGAGGTGAACGTAATCAACACTAACACTAAACAAAGAGAAGTGGGGAAAGATTTTGCATGAAAAATATGGATTCAGAAATGTTGCACTGTCTTGTAGTCCCTTGACACTTACTTTTGTGCCTACTGGTATGAAAATACAATATTTTATTTTCCAAATTAAAGAGTTGTGTTTTGCATTCATTAAGATATCCTGGGCTTTGCTTTATTGTGTCATTAATTAGCACTTGAATGGTCAGAGGGACTTACACAGTAGGCACGTGTCTTGCCACACACAAGAGGCATACATTAACGAACGGCTAAAACATACCCAGGAGTCTCTTACTGCCATATTAAAACATTTATAAATGAGATTTTAATTTAAAATACTGCTAAAGTGAAAATGAAATGTTATATTGATCTCAGACCAGATACTCTTTAAAAAATGCAGTGTATGTATAATTCCCATTTCAAATTATAACTTCAAATCTGACCTGGACATACTCAAGTACAATACTCTGAAGAGTAGAAGCAGTATGGTAAGGCAATTAAACAAAGTCATTTAGATTCTCTGGGATGACATTTGTACACTAGGTGGCAGAGGTTCCTAAAAATATTTCTCTCATATCACGTTTCAGGTTTTTTTACCCTTTCCAATTGAAAAGAAAAGTTCATCAAAATTTTTTCTGTAGTAATTGACCAACTCACATGCTAACTTACATGGGAAAGTGTTCACTGAATACTTTGTGTGGATCTTCAACAAATGCAAAGCAGTTTTTCTTTAGCGAATTTATTTTTCCATCTAATAGCAGAAATAGGGTTTTGTTATCGTTGCTACTCTCAAAGTTAACTTTAGTTTAATAACCTTTAATTTGAATTTATGATTTAAATTAACACATTGCAAAATTTCATGCTTACATATCATGCTTTAAATGAGTGCATGATAAAGTATAATGCTATATTTTTTTTCCATCCTTGAAATAACATTTGGATATAATATACCAGTTTTACAGAATGGAAGATCAGTTTCAGACAAGGTGATCTCTAAGATTAAGGAAGTGCTGGAGTTATTTTTAATTACTGAAAACACTTTTTTTTTTTTTTTTCGGAACCGGGGATTGAACTCAGGCCCTTGTGCTTGCCAGAGAAGTGCTTATTCCACTGAGCCATCTCCCCGGCCCCTAACACTTTTTTAAAAGTCTTGATTTCTATCTTGGCACAAGAAAATTCAGTAAAATTTTGAGCTGGGGCAGAGCTGTAAGGATGTTACTTTTTGAGAATAGAAGTATATTTTTTAAAGAAGGCACATATACAATATTTACCAGGAGAGGGGAGCCAAACAAATTAACTTTTATAAAACAGTACTACCCTGGAAATGATTAGAATTTTATATCAAACTTTTTATTGGAATCACTTTTAGAAGATATTCATATTGGGATTCTTTCATTTTCTGTGAATCTTCATCAGATGCTTTTCTCAGATGTTCAAAGGAAAGTGTATCTTTTACAAAGCTGAATGCTACTTGAAGCCTGCTTCTGACTGAGTCATAGTAAATTCTCCTAGAATTTATGAAAATAAACTCTCCTAATCTAATTGATCATAGTCTAAGACACAATTACACGTGAGACTTAGTTGCTATTTAGAGAATCCATGGATCTATTTGTTTACTTACTTATTTATTATTTTGATATGATACAGATCACTGTCCCCCAGGACATGGGGTTGTACCAACCAGTGGCCTGTTCACTAGTCTAACAACATGCCACTGTAAGGAAACCCTTGTGTTTATTTTCTTGTGTAAGTTTGGCACAATTCATTAGTATTGATAATAGTAATGACATTGAGGGAAGAAAGTCTGTTACACAGTTTAGTGAGTAATTAGAAAAGCACTGGACAAATGAGGGAGTTGGACAAATGGAAGAGGAAAAACGTAAATGCGGGCCAATTGCATGGAAAATAAATCATAGAAAGTAATATTTATCAACATTTGGTTTGGAGGATGTTAACATGAACAAAAAGGAAGATAAGTTTTAAATAATTCTGATGATGTCTTATAAAAATACGTATATTTTATTTATTTTCAACTATAAGATTTCTTAAAGCAATTAGTAGGCCAATGTGCAGTGACTTGCTTGGACAGAATGATATAGTTAACTTCCTGAAAATATTTTGCAATAATATATATTTTCTAAGAAATTTCTCTTGAGGGCCGGCCAAATAGCTCAGTGGATTAAAGTGCCCTCAAGCAGGTGCAGGGCCAAGGGTTCAGTCCCCCGGCCTGCTGTGCTGTCCCTGTTCCTGGGGC
>NW_004524589.1:4132130-4139522 GCF_000260255.1 Octodon degus | reverse complement strand
AAAGAAAGAAAAAAAAAGAAGAAAAAGAAAAAAGAAAGAGAAATACCTTATGATATATTGAAAGGAACAGTTAATGTTAAATTCTTCTATTTAATTTTTGAAACAATTTTGCATGTATATAAATAGTAATCAGAACAACTAATTTGAAGACAACAATATGCAACATAACAATGGCAACAATTTTCAACAATTGTTGAATTTAAATCATCTTTGTTAGTGAAATTCTATATCATTTCTAATTTTTAAAATTTAAATATTATTGAAATAATTATAGTACTTTTCATTGCAAAATATCTTTTGAAACTGGTTTAGTGTAATAAAGCTTAGAAAATGTGATTTTAAAAATGTACAGCTGTGGGCTGGGTGGAAACAGCTTGGCTGTCTAAGCACAAGGAACCAGGCTCCATCCGTGGTACCATATACCTTGCTGGTCTTGGGCACCGAGTTGGCCACTGAAACCGGGTATGGTGGCACATGCCTATAATCCCAGAACTGGGGAGGCTGAGACAGGAAGATCACTATGAGTCTGAGCTGTGCAGCAAGACCCTGTACCAAATAAATAAATTAATAAAAAAAAGAGTACAGCTCCCATGAAAAATACAGTTTATTAATTCCAGGGTACTTGGGACTGGTCTTTTGAAAGAATAACTGAATTGTGAATGCTGTGTGTATGGGCTGTCATGAGAATTTCAAAATCTCTCCATCTTTCTTCTCAAAGACATCTATCTTTTGCTTTATGTCTGAGTGGTGTTTTCTCATGGCTCCAATGTTATTAAGCTGAAAATACAGGAGGAAAGAAAGAAGAGAACACTGTTTCACTGGATGCTATTGTAGCTTTGGTGGTTTTCTGCCTTCCTGTTTTTGCTGCTGCTGTTGATTTGGTACTTCTCATTTATGGAGGGACCAGCTCTCGGTTGCCGTCTTGGAACTGATGCTGATCCCATGAATCTTGACTTATTCCTTCACACTTTCCTGGCCTACATTCTTATTTTCTATTTTTTATGTATTGATGGGTGAGACTTTGCATTTTAAAAGTGCTTCCTCAGTGGTGAGAGCCTGCAATTTCAATACTGTTAGAGGTTGCTGAGACGATCCCAAGTTTGAGCTCAGCCCAAGAAAATTAGTTAGATGCTTTCTCAAAACAGTGAATGCAAGAATGAATGAATGAATGAATGAATGAATGAGTGAATGAATGAATGAAGATTTAAATCCATAGAGTCCCTGGAATCAATTTTGTACACTCACCCCAAAACAAGGTTCATTGAAACCTCCCTGCTTTACAATGTGGCCCACACCTAAATTCCCTAGAGTAGTGCCTTTATATTCTGGAGGAACCTACCGGTTAGGGTGTGAAATCCAGTAGTTAGGAATTGGCACTATTTAGGGATTCTGTGCATTAAATTGCAGTTGGTGGTGTGCGAGTGCCCTAAATTATTTCATTTCTAGGAGAAAAATGTCATATTTCTCACACCATAACTAGAACTATAGAAAGAATTCAGACTGCGCTAAAACAGTGTAGTTTTAGGGAGTCCATTGTTGTAAAAGCAGTGTGCTAAATCTGAGCTTAGGACTTTGTTACAGATCATGAACAAGCCCCGCGACAGCATTACTTCATCTGCCAGTAAGATGGCAAACAGTGCTATGGGATTGCTTAGTGTGTTCTAAAAAGCCTATTAAATAAGTAATACAAGTTAAATTATTTAATTGGTCCTGTAAGTCCAAAAGATATTTATTTTAATATTACTTTGCACGGAACGTAAGGTAGCCATAATATCTAGGGCTGGAGAGTGGTGGGGTTTACATTTAAAGCCAAACTTGGACACAGAACCCGGGTCTTCTACAGTCGCTGCAATTGTATAGTTTTCTGTAAAGGTGCTTTCTTTCAATGAAAGGACAGTCAGTGTAGCTCATAGAGTAAAACCACATAATTTCTTGAAGATTCTGACTTAAGAGGATCATAAATTCAGGTAGAGTAAAAGCACTTTGAAAAAACTATGATATACCTCAAAGGATGACAAAATAAAGGAAGACGGACTGTGTCCAACAAAAGATGGATGATTGTATCAATACTGTTAGAGCCATATAGTTTATTATATGCATTTAAATCATCTTTTAATATACCTGATGACGTATGGACAGGTGTCTGCCATAAAACTAAAAGGAAGATAATACCAAGGAGGGTGTCCTAATAACTTAGTAGTTAATATTTTATTTAATAGCTGGATTATTAGGAACATCCTCCTATACTTTTGCTTTTTTAAAATCTACTATCATAGATACCTGATTTAACCAGTAGGAAAAGCAAAACCAAGAAATATTTCACATACCATAGAATGTGTAACATTATCCACATCCTTCCAGAACCAGAGGAAAGGATCAACATTATCTGACTTCGTCTCTGCTTACATTAAATTTCAAAATCTGTAAATTTTTATTAAGGTAGAGTCAGTTATTTTGGATGTTTTAATATTTTGGGCTTATTGAACCTAGAATTAAAACTTGAATCTTTGAATGGCTTGACTGTTAAAATAATTGTATTTCAGAACAGTGACTAGAGTTTATCTCAAAGTTATTTCTGTGGACCATTGAAATTTTTAAATATTCACAAAATGCTAACTAATTCTAGCTTCCCCCATGGGGTACAGCTAGCTGTCGCTTCTGTGTGAGAATGCTTCTCTGATTTTGATAATTTCATATAATCAAATGGACATTTTAAGTTTATGCCCCTTTAGCAGTCTTTGTAATTATATTGTATGGTGATAACTAGTTTAACAAGTAAACATAAACGTTACTCTAGAAATAGTGGAAGAAGTTATAGATTTTATTGGTGGTGTAATTTTTAACTGGTGCAAAGTATCTTATTACATTCAGCTTCTGTTTATTTAACTTTAAAACAATGCCATAAGCTTAAAGGAATTTTATACTTCGACTTTTCTAGAGAGATCATTTCTTTTCAAAAATACAATGATAGGTTATGCATTTCTCTGGTGAAATTACACTGAACAAAATGCTGTTGTGTACAACACAAAATCATGATGACTAGCCACTAATGAATTAGGTAACGTGATCACAGTCTAAGCTTCCCAAATTGTGACCTCTGA
Organism: Octodon degus; assembly: GCF_000260255.1. Lineage (NCBI taxonomy): Eukaryota > Metazoa > Chordata > Mammalia > Rodentia > Octodontidae > Octodon > Octodon degus. Next base: position 4,136,421 of record NW_004524589.1, on the reverse strand, counting down.
TCTAGTTCCATATAGAAACACCAGAGACACAATGATAACGTGTCTTCTCTAAAGGTTATTACAACATCACAGTAGAGATACACACGGAGCCGCTTTTACAGGGAGAGCATTTCTGCAGCGTGACCACAGCGTGGAGCTCTGATGTGAATGAGGAAGGCCCTGTGCTCTGAGCCAGTTTGCCGAGTCTAGCAAGATGAAACATATCAGGCAAGCCAAAGAAAGCAGAGGGCAGTACCTGAGAGCTTGCTTTAGGCTAAATTCAAAAGATTTGCAGTTTCAAATACTTGAGGGAAGTATTTATGAATTTTTACCCAAGATGAAATTAACAGCATAGATCAGACTAACACTTGTGGAAAGCCAGGTTGTGAATATAAAAATGTCTTTGATTTCAAGTCTATTAAATCTTGCTGTTCTATTTCTTGGGACTGTTGAATTGTGCCCCTTATTAAAAAAGAAACTGTGCAAAGCTTTCATTCTAACACTGTAGAATAAAGGAAAACTGCTAGGAAAACGAAAAAGGAGGGAAACTCAAAACATGATTTATAAAGAAAATGTTGAAGGTGGGTTTACAGCACACTGCGAAATTCACTGTGTTGACAAAACTTGTGATAAAACCAGAAATTATTCCTCAGGGTTTTCAAAAGGGGAAATACTAAAAAGAATCTTAGATACCTTGTACAAATTTAAATAGTCTAGTGGCATTGACTTTTTTTTTGTATTTTAGGTACGGGTCTACAGGGTGTTCAGGGTCTCACTACTAGATCAGACTTGTAGGGATCTTCCTGTTTACAGCCTCTCAAGAACTGGGATTACAGGTGTGCACCACCAGGCCCAGTCTCAGTTGCCATCTCAGTGTGCCCTGGGGACAGGGTTGGCACGGCGGGCCCAGGGATTGAATTCCCAGCTCCTGCACCTGCTTGCAGGTGCTTTAATCTGCTGAGCTATTTGGCTGGCCCTTGGAATTCACTTTAAGATCTAATTTGTCCTCCATTAATTTGAGCATTTCTTGCAGTATGTGTTCTCTGGAGTTTGTGTTTGCTTTGCTGTGGTGCTGGCTCGTTTGCTATCATTTTCTGTCAGTTCCCTGACGTTGCACCATTTTCTGTGTCACGCTCCTATTTTGTACTTATTCCTTCTCCCTAGCATTGTAGTCCCTCACTAGCAGATAGATCCAGGAGTTTTTGTACTTTCTCTTAATCCTGAATGACCAGCAACCTAATTGTAAGAATAACCTCAGTCTCAATAGCAAAAAGGAAGACAGTGATTGAAGTCAGACGTATGTTCTTTTTTGTTTTTTTTTCTAGCTCAGTTTTCATATTGCAAAAACAAAACAGTAAAACTTGGCCTTTTTGAATTGCTCTCCATGAATACAAAGCCTAAATGAAATCTGTGTTCATTGCCTCTCACCTGTTGCATCTGTGAAAGTCTTACGTGGGCAGCTTAAACCAAAGTGTGGCATAGCTTCTGCGCCTTCCTAGCAGGACATATACATATATATTTGTCCTTCACACCCCAAAATACTCTTAAATATGTGACCTTTGTAGTATGTGTACGCCTATTTTGTTTCTCCTGCAGTCGCTTGCTAAATAGAGAAAAGGACTTTGATTTTTTGACACGTACAAAGCAGAGTTTATACATGCATGTTTTGTTTTATAATAGCTTTTTTGCTAGGTCCAAGCAGCCCTGTTTTTTCCTTTGGATTACTCAGATGCGCCTGTGAAGATCAGCTGCAAGCGCTCCTGTTTCTCTGGAGCTCTGTGAGGAGCTTTGTACCTTTGAAGTTGTCATGAGCTTTTGACTGGCTGCCAGGATTTTGGCTACTGTGCAATACAGAGGCGGCCATGCGTAGGGCTGCTGGCCTCGGACTTGTGCAGCAGAACAGCAAGCGCCCCAGGACTGCACAAAAGCGGGCACATTGACAGACCAGAGCGGTACTCCATCCCTGGGTGGTGGGGGCCAGCCTCCAAGTCCTGTTTGTGTTGACTGAAGCAGAAGCCAGTACATTCAACCCTAGAAATGTTCTTTCAAGGGATTTTCAGGGGTGGGTAGGTGTGCTCTAGGCTTGTCAGTTATTGGCTATGGTGGTAGATGTTTAGACGAGGTGCTAGGCACTGATCCTTTAAAAATTTCTCAAAGTAGCTGCTCTTTCTATGAAAGACAGAGATATTGAATTAGAAATAATTGAATTGAAAACAAGGTAAACTAAAAATAAGTAGAAGAGCTTTTTTTTTTTTTTTTTAAAGACAGTCAATTCAACATGTAAAATAACTTCTGTCCCCAAAGTTTTATTCTACCCATGCATACAGTGGTTTTGTTAAGATGGTCAACATTTAAGCTGGTGTTTTTTACATTATCCTACCTGAAAAAATTTTGACATATCTTCCACAGATAACTATAAATACGTTTGAAATTCTGTCATATAGATCTATATTTATGTATATTTCTTGATGTCTCTCTGCATATAAGTGGTACATACTTGGAGAGTTATATAACCATCTACGTAGGCTCTACTTTTAGGCTTTATAAATTGTTTGGAATCTATATATCAGACAAATGAGCCTGGAACCATAATTGGGTTTTTACAAAAATAGTATTAAAATTCATTCTGAAGTTCTTGGAATGCAGCACACTTTTTATTGCTTTTGACTAGTTGTTATTTTATTTGTTAAATTCTACAATTTATGAAGACGGCCACTATCTTGGGCCCAGCTTTTCTCTATACAAGGCATGAGGATTTCTAGAATATTAAAGTATTACTTACATTCTAATAGGGTAAGAAACTACCTCAAGCCATGTTTGGAAATAAAAAGACTGTTTTCAATGCTGATTCTGAAAGCATAAGTAAACCTGCTCGGAAAGGCTATCACGCTTGTTGCCGATGCCTGCAGGTGGCATCCTCAGCCCCTACCTAGGCGGGTGGGAAGACAGGCAAAGCAGCTTCACTTTCTTTTCTCCTTTCTTGTCCTCTTTTTCCTTGAGTTCTTCTCTTATTTCTATTTTATAGCTCTGGAGCCACAGCAGTGCTGTGGATGGTGTTACCAGCAGTGTGACAGGCCCTCAGCCATCTACGTCACAGGAGCAGAGTACTGACTTTCCGGACATCCGTGTCCCCATGGGCTCCTGGAATGTCACTTCCCCTGGCCAGCCAGTGCTGGGTGGCCCTGTGCTTACACACCCTGCACGAGGACAAACTGCTCTGTGATTTTGAGGCCAAGCTGTTCTGTTTCCCTCTGTATACAACTGATTATTTTCATGTGCCAGAAAGATTTTATTTTTCCTAAAAGAACAATTCAAAAGGGACCGATCTTTCTTCTTTTTCTTTCTTCCTCTCCCCTTTTGTCATCATCGTCCCACCCACTTCCTCCACCTCCACCAGCACAGCAACAAATTCTTAACTTGATGATGTCAGAACGGCAAAGGAGAATCACACAGTGCCCATTTCTGGAGAAGCTGACTTAGCTAAATAACGTTACAAATGTAAGTGCTCTGCTCCTTGGCTTGGAAGCAGAGATCAATAAGGGTTAAGTTTCCCACAAAGGGCTCCATTCATAAATATTTAATGATGACTTACTATTTCGAATTCATTTGCCAGTTGACTGCTTAGACTTGCAGAGTGTATCCTTCTGCTCTCGTAAGCTCTTCGCGGCCATGGGCTGTGCTTGTCTTGTTCACGTCTATCTGTACTCTGCTTATTGAGTGAGTCCATAAATGCTCCTGTTTGTTGAGTGAATATGTAAATCAATAGCAATCAGAGCAATGAGCGGCCGCATCCTTTCGATGCGCAGGAACTCTAAGAGCAGTGGTGGTGGCCTTGGGGCACATTGCTGCAGTGGGCTGTGTGCTATCCCTGAAAGCTCTGAAAGGTGCACCAGCACTGCTACAGAGGGAGAGCCTCGTGTGAATGAAGGTCAGGCAGGACTGAGTTCCAGAGTGGGAAAACGTACACCACAGGCTTCTCTCGCTGTTGGTTCCTATTCTGCCTAGTTTAATAAAGGTTGAATTCTTGTAGCACTGACATCAAGGAAGAAAGAATCAACTACTTTGTCATCTGTCTGCCTTAATCCCAGCATCCAGATATTCCTTAGGTCATACTTTATTACAGTCTTTATTTGTTATATGTCTGGGCAAGAGAGACCTCACACACAGTGGCGCTCAGCTGTCCATGAGTGATAACATGTGTTTTAGTTACAGGCAGGTACTTTCTGTGCGTTATCCTATGAAACAAAAGCATCAGTTTGTCACTCTCCTTTCATAGAGCTGGGGAGCATGTCCTTGGGAATTTTCAGTTTCA
>NW_004524589.1:4115502-4131010 GCF_000260255.1 Octodon degus | reverse complement strand
ACTTATTTTTTTCTTTTAAAAAATAACCTGTACTTGGATTTTGCATTTCAAATCTTGGCCAGGATATACATATTTAATTATTCACATGTATTTTTGTGGTGTATGAATAATTATGAAAATATCCCCAGTAGAGTGTTTTTGGAATCTGATTGTTGGAATAAATTTTTGGAATGAATTATAGAATCTTGCTATGAAAATTAACATTATCTAAGAGAAGTGATCTATGAAGTGTGCAACTCTTTATTCTAGATTATAGTTAGTGGAGAGTTAGAGACAAACACCATATTATTTCCCCCTGAGAACTCTGAATCCTTTGTTAATGGTTGTTTAAGGACCAGGATGCACAACTGCTGGCCAGTGTCCACTTCCACCGACTGATCCTGGGACAAACATTTAGCTACCTCCATGGATAGTAGCAACTTACACTCAACTCTTTATCTTTCTACTTGTTAAGAACAGTAATATCTTATATACATGACATCATTAAAATTACCACCACAAAGTAATGATTACATAACTGTGATCAAAACTGTATTATATACATATTATAGTTCTCAAATTAAGTTTCATTTTCATATAAAGAAGAAACCACGTTTATTTGTATAGTTTAGATTTGTACTTGTGTTTGTCAGCATTCCATCATTATAATAAAATGCTTGATATAATTGACTTAGAGTGAGAGAAGATTTCTCTTGTCTCACAACCATGGCATTCCTAGTCCAGAGTTTTGGTGGCTTTGAGCCTGGATGGCAGGCATGATGGCGTCACCTGTTAGGCCAGGAGGTAAAGGAAGAAGAGAAAGACATCGTCCCTTCCCAGAGCCCACCCACCATGACCTGAGGCCTTTCCACCAAGCGCCATCTCCTGAAAGCCTCCTAGTCACTTTAGGGACCAGAGCTGCAGCACACGTATCTTTCAGAAATATGTAAGATCCAACCTATGGCAGCTACTCAGTGGAGAAAATGTGATGCGAAAAACAATTGCAGTGCTCCATCCCATCAGACTGGCTGAGAAAACTGTGTAAGGTCAAGCAGGTATTGATGAAGATCATTTAGCATCAGCAAATACTAAGCGCTATGGCAAACCCTGTGGATACGGAATTGGGAAAGCTGTAGTCCCTGCCCTTGAGTGGCAACGATGCTCTGTATAGGTAGCAGTACCGCATAAGCACATAATAACACAAAGTTAGACTTATAAAATATACAAGTGCGGGATGTTACAGAGACAAGTAGGGCAAAACTAAGTTTGCTTGAATGAACTGGGTCAGACTTCACGTGTTGTAGCTAAGTCTTGATGATAGCCACTGGGAGAGGTTTTGATTAATGTTTTCAATCATTAAATTTATGTTACATATTGGGAAGCGTATATTGAAATTTCATGAGAGTATTTAAAGTGAACATCATGTAAAATTATTGACTTAGAAATCCAGATTATTGAAATATTCTTGCTTAGAAAACTACATGGATCTCTTACCAGATTGCAGAAGTGTTTTCTCCCTGGTATAGCTAATATCCTGATTTACCTTAAAATCATTTATTTGTATTAAAATATAATTACATATTAAATATATATCTTCTACTCTACAAAGCCTGTATACAACAGAGTTTTACATGGTTTTATATGAATGTCATGCTCTGTATATTATTGTGTTTCTAATATCTGATGTTCAATATTGTGTTGAAAAATCGCTTCATGATTTATATGTACCTGTTATTCATTCATTTGGATTGCTGAATATTTTGTGTATATAACCCAGTTTACTGATCTGTTCTGTTCTTTTTTAATTTTTTAATTTTTATTATAACTTTGTTTTATTTTGAAGAGTGAGAACAAGAGCAAGAAAGACAAAAGTAAAGACAGAAGCAGGGTAACGTGTAACAATACATACGTTACAGATTCTCAAAACAAGAATAGCTGATTAACAGTGATTGATATATTATCTATTTTTATCATCAAATCTGTTGCTCAGGTTAGCAGATATAGGTATGCAAGATGGGACATATGATTGAAGATCATCACATGCTTTCAAGAAATCTTAAATTTTTGTTCTTGACTCTCATTTTTTTTTTTACCGTTCTTGAAAGAATTACTTTAAAGACAGTATAGTAATCATTGATTTGACATTAGAAATGGTACATGTTTAGAAGACCAAGATGTCAGGCATTTCAAGCATGGTTTTAGTATTATCATTGCTGCCCTTCGTGTAGTTACTGAGTTCACGGATATCAACATTCAGTGTTAGTCAGGGTGAGAATTCTACTCATTAGCTGCTATTTTCAAAAGCCTGATGGAAATTCTTATCAATATATTCGTATTGCCTTATCCAATTTTTATATATGCATGTGTGGTTTTGCCCCTATCTTATTTTGTTCTGTTCTTTAAGGGTATTTGGATATGTCAATGTTGAATCTATTGAGAACATTATTGTGGAAAGTTACTTGTTTATGTATTTGTTTTGCAAATGTGTCTGCTTTTCTGCAGTGCATCCTGAGGAGCAGGGCTGTAGGACTCTAAGTTTAGTGTACTCTGAGACTTCAGTAGATACTACTGCTCTGCCTTGCAATACTATGAATACTCCGGGTATTTTAATGAGACTTCTGGTCACATGCTTAATAGCTCTGAGAGATACCAGACTCTCACATTTTCACGCAGTAAATTTGTAGTTATATTTTACTTGTCTTAATTTGCATTTCCATTACTACTAATATTAGTAGCCACTTGTTTTTCCTCTTTTGTTCAGGTATTTGGCCTTTTTAATGTAGGAGCCTTACCTTCTTTTAATACCCAGTCTAAGAGGTTTTCTTGGTGGTAATTGTAGGGGTAGTTTTGTTTTTTTCTAACCTCTGTTTAGTTACACTTAAGAAAAATAGTTTCCCCCATACTGTGATTCACTGTTGCACTAACGCCTTGATGATTTTTGATGCATCGATATTTTAAATGATTCTGTACTGTAATCTATCATTTACTTCATGACTAGTATTTTTATGCTTGAAAAATGGCTCTTATCCCAATAAATAAAGACATTCTCTTAGACAAATTTAAAAAGATTAGTTTGCATTTCACATACTGCTGCTAGACCATGGCCACAAAAGTGGGAAACGTTGGTTGCTGAAGGAGGAAGAGCATAAAAGAGCTCTCCTCAAAGCCGGGGTGCTCCAGCACTCAGTGAAAATCACCTAAGTACGTGGATGTTGGCTTTTCATTATAAAGTTTTGTGACGACACATATATCAAGTCACAGGTCTTTTTCAATTTAATTGTGTGCTACTTTCCAGGGCCTATGAGGTTTGCTTAGTGCCATCAGCAGTTACAAGTACCTCAGAGCTGTTTACTGTAATCAAAAGAATGTCTGAAATTTTGTTGTGGTTTGGGGTTTTTGCAAGGTGAACAATATAGTACAGCACATGTTTTATAATAGTATTTTGTAATGAATCACTCAAGAATCACATACTACAAGTGCAGGAAATCTATCCACACACTAAGTGCCAATGAATCCAGCTGAGGCCTACATTCTGTACTGTAAACAATAGATTACAGTACAGAATCACTCTTAACAGTGCCTTCCACTGGTCCAGCTGGAGGCCCAGACCCCACAGCAAAGTCCCATGCAGGCCCACTTCATGGATCTGTGCTGGAAAGGCCCAAAGGTCAGTGGTGGAAGCTAGGAAGTCTGTGCCAGCAGGATGAGGATCTGTGCTAGCAGGCTGAGGGACCTGAACTGGAGCCAGGAAGCAACGCTCAAGGTAAGCACCAGAGCTCCCCCATGGGTACCACTGCTGTCTTCAGCCACAATAATGTCCTGAGCTCCTCCATTGGTGAGGAAAGCCGAGTTCCCATCAGGAAATCCAATATGACAAGCTTCTCCATGAGGCTGAACAGTGCACCAACTTCCCCTCCAGAGCCAGGAAGCCGTGCTCGAGATGAGGACCAGAGCTCCTCCAAAGCTCATCAGGAAAGTCAGCATGACAAGGTCCTCCCGCAGAACAGTCCAAGAGATCAGCTTCTAGCAGCTCCAACAGCTTCCCCAAACAGCATTCATAACAACATTTTAGCAGTTTTTCCTGTTCCACCTTTGTGCTGCTGGCAACCACCCTCAGGTGGGCCTCCCATACCCAGCATCATGCTAGTTTAATTCAGCTGGGTGTAGTAAGCTTACCACCTGCTAGAAATGTAATACACATATTTAGGATCTGACGTTATGAAGTGCTGGAGTCAATATTGTAGAGGGATGAGAAAACCATGAAAGAAGAGGGTGAATTAGCAATGTGTGTGTTGTGGGGCTTTCAATAGAAGAACTATGAAAAAATAAGACTTAAGAAAGTGTGTCCTACTGCCATTCCTCTCACTGAGCATAGTTGCAAGCTTTATATGTTTTGCCATTATGTCTGTACTTGTCAGTATTTGAAAAATATCTGTCATGTGGAGATCCCGGACAAGTAGAAGTCTTTTTACAACAGCTTGTGCCTAAAAATAAATGAAAACTTTATGTATTTATTTATTTATTGTATTTTAGGAAAGCATCTACAGGGTGTTCAGGGTCTCACTACTTGATCGGACTCGTAGTGATCTGCCTGTTTACAGTCTCCCAAGAGCTAGGATTACAGGCGCATGGCACCATGCCCAGTCTCAATTGCTTTCTCAGCGCATCCTGGGGGCGGGGCCTTCACAGCAGGCCCGGGATCGAACCCCTGGCCCCTGCAGCTGCTTGCAGGCTTTTTATCCACTGAGCTATTTGACCGACCTTGAAAATTTTATTTTCAAAAGGATGTGGTATGTACTTTTATTTATTTGATAGTCACAGATATGAATTGTGGCATGCGATACCCCTAAAACACTTCCTAAATTAGAGTAAAATTACTAAAAAGCATAAGAAATTAAGTTGATGCATTACTAGACCTTATGCAAAGATTGTTCAGGAATGTCCTAGGTAAGCTTTGGATATCGTAGGCTGAGTACAAAGCCGAACTAATCTGTTGGCGTTTTTCATCTGTGTGTCTCTGTTATCTTATTTAATGTGAACTGGTTGGCTCATTGCTATTTGTAATGGTTTATTAACCACTTAAAATTTTTACGTGTATCTTAAAATACATATAATTTCTACTATAAAAGAGTGTGTATTTTGAGTAAAGTTCTAAATCATACTCTCTTTTTCCCATTATTATTATATGAGGTATGATAAAAACTGAATCAATGCTTAAACTTAAAAAATTATAGTAAAGAAAATATTGTCATTAATGACTTACAATATTACGCCCACATCAGACATTTTTGCCACATTCTGGACAATATTGGAAGTCCTCTGTCATGAGTATCTTTATTTTTCCTGTTGTGATTTTCTCAATGTGCTGAATTGATTAAAAAAAGTTCATATTTTGTGGTCATTTTGACTTTGGAGAGGAGCTGGAGGTCCCTTGGTGCCTCATTGTGCAATGAGGTGGTTGAGAGTGCACCACAGTGTTGGCAGGATCCTGCTGTTTCCCCTGGATGACACTCTTCAGTAGCAGTTACTGTGTTTCTGATCACCTCCTAACGACACCCAGGAGAGAGGACATGCAGAACCACCTCAGAAAGTGACGAGAACCTGGGGGTGTGTTTGAGTTGACCAGGACTGCTTTGAGGGGGATTAACAGCAATGTGCCATTTGCTATAATAATTATTAAAAATTTGGGCCGTGGACATACCTCAGTGGTCTAAGCGCCTGCCTGGCAAGCTCAAGGATCTTGGTTCCATTCCCAGTACCACCTGCTGTGCTGGACCTGCACTGAGCCAGCCACCAAAAGGAGGCATGGTGGCACATGCCTGTAATCCCAGCAATTGGAAGGCTGAGATAGGTGGATCACTATGAGTCCAAGCTGCATAGTGAAAACCTGTACCAAATACATAAAATTAAAAAAAAATTAAATATTCATCATGTACTTTGGCTATCCCTTGTATTTAATGTCTCCACCTCAATTCTTGATTACTATTCCATTTCTGTTTACTAAGACTTAAAGTATTTCCAAAACTAATGTTTAGAATCTTACATATAATATCTGACATAAGTAAATCTAAGACTATTTTCTGAACAAGTAAATCACTCTGAAATGACATTATAGCTGGTTTTGTGCAATGTGAAAAATGTTCCAATGCACACCATTCCTCAGCACTTCCTTGGTCTTGGCCTAGCACAGAATGCATTTGCTAGGTAGAATGGTCAAATAATTATGGAACAGTGCAGGTGAGGCCTTCAAGAAAAGATAAGATTGTATAAATCTAAGTCATTCCTCTCCATGCCTCAAGCAGTATAGTGGGTAATTATGAAAGGGTTTGGAGCATCCTAAAGCAGCTTTTGAACCAATTGAATAAAAATGAAATAATGGGTAAAGAAGAAGACAAAAGCATCAGGGCATGGGAGGAAAGAGACTAAGGAAAGGGAGTCCAGAAGACCTCTAAACTCTAGATAGTGTTTTCTTTTCTTTTTTAAAATTAATTTTATTGAGAAAGAAATAGCAATGAGACAGTTTCAAAACAGGTCAGTAGGACAGTTACAATAATTAATACATTGCATATTGTTGTCTTCGTAGTGGTTATTCATAGTATAAGATGCGGACATGATATCTTGTCTAAACACTATCAGTACAAATCATTCTCATTGAACTAAGAGAAAGTAGCTGTACGTCTATGCTATTTTATATATATATCTATATATCTATATATCTATATATATCTATATCTATATACTTTTTCACTACAAAATGGTCCTTCATTTATATCCCCCTTTATTGTTTAATTTTGTCAGAGATGGGTATTACATTGCCATTCAAATATTGAAGGTGCATGAATTCAGCAAAACAATCCAGCAGAAAAGTGTAAACATGAGGTATAAAAAGTAAAGCCATTTTAATATGCTGAGCTGTAAATGGCTCAAGTCAACAACTTCTGACACTGCCAGTCCTACAGATAACCCACTGCTATTATGGTCTACTGGACCAGGTAGTGTTTTCTTAATGAGTTTTTAGTGGCACTTCCTATAGATCTGTAGTAATCCAGTTTTGCAACTGGGAAAGTGAAATGTGTTAGGCAGCTTGAGATTCAGATACTGACTGAGATACTTACTGGTTTATGATGTTAGATATGGTACTTTAAGTTTTCTAATATTTATCTTTTCACCTGTAAAAATGGAGATTATAGGCTTTGCAGAGTGTTGCAAAAAAGTATAGTGCAATCGCGTATTAAAAATGTCTAGGGTTGTTATGTAGCACGCTTGCAGTCAATGTCATTTCTTTTTCCTCTTTGTATCTTGCATTATTGAAGTTGTTTATTCAGCTTCAATCGGATAGACTAAGGTGAAATGAATATAACCTATGACAATTTTCTTATTTTTTTGCAAGGAGATTAAATCCATAATATTGTGAAATAAAATTTTATTTAATAGATTCTGGAAAATCTAACCTCTACTGGGTGCTTAATTATGTGCATCAGGTATTCTGCTGGACACAGCACACTCAATTTTCATAGTAATTTTATGTGTTATTACTGCCATCCTCTTTTGTGGAACTCACCATGATACACAGGAAATGACGACCAGGACTGAAAGTGAAGCATGTCTCACTCTGAAGTGCAGAGCCTTAAGCGCTGAATAATATTTGGTGCTTTGATAATACTCATCGGTGGTGCTAACATGTACAGATTTAGTGTTTCTATTAGTACATGTTTATGATACATAGCGAATACATTCACGGTGAGGAGGTAGTGCATGTACGTGTCACACCTTCATCTCTTTTATTTCTCCTTCCCTCCGGCCTCTCTCCTTTCGTCCCTACATCCCTCCCTACCGTCTGAATAAGGTCTAGCCCTCCATTTCATGTTCTCTGTCTTTCATTTTGCTCTAGATTACTTATACATTGGATTGCTCATATAAGAGAAAACTATGTTATATTTAAGATTTAAGATATATTTATTTTCCAGAGAGAGGCAAGAAATAGAGCGTGAGAGCTTCAACAGAGGACGACGCGATTATGATTGATTTTTATTCTTTCTAAAATTTTGCTCTTTTCTAAGCAGCGATCTCTCATCCTTCCTTTTGCAGTGTAAAATTGGATAAATGTGGTTATCTGCAGTGCCCGTGGGTGGCGTCTATGCACGTTTGTGTGCGGAGTGCAGAGCGTATCGCTGTTCTTGGCAGAGGACGAAAACGAGCTGCCAGATTTTATAGATTGAAAATATTTGAATCATAATGCTTCATGATGACTGAAATAAAAAGTGAACTACTTTATTCCAATTCCAATAATAGCAGTAGAGTTGGAATAAAGAATTATAAACTCCGGGGAAAATATTAAAACAGCTGTTTGAAGACACAGGAGACTCACCCTCGGGTAACAGATGCTGGAAAGTGTTTGACACCTAAAAGAGGGAACCATAGCTAATCGGGACTCAGGTTTATGTGGCTTTTTGTCAGAAGGCAGTTTCCAGCTCAGAGGAGACCAGGTAGTTGGAATTCAAGATTCTAGCTTAACCATCCTGAGGTTTTAGTCTACTGGGGTGGCTTGAAAATGTGAGAGAAATACAGTAAAGAAGGTGACACATTGGGAGAAACCTCAGTCCTGCAGATGAACTCTTCACAAAAGTTTGGGTGTCTCCTCAACAGAACTTGCATGACATAAGCAAACTGAGTGGCTAATTAAAAAACTGTATAAGCTTGGCAGCTGTCCCCCACAAGGGGGCAGACAAGAGTCCATACTGGCAAGTGAGCTTGGAAATAAAAAGGATATTCCCCAGAAGAAAATGACATGTTTTTTTTCCTCCCCCCTCAGGCTGCCTGAAGGGCATGTCTGGTAAGGCAAGTGGAGCTGGGGATTGAACCGCGGTATCCTGCTCCTGACTGCTTTGCATGAGCAGACGCTTAAACAACTGAGCTAAGGGCAGGCCCCATTATTCATTATTATATATTCATAGGGCTCAGTTTAAAACAAATGTATAAAATATATGCAAAGAATTATGAAAAATAGGATCCAGAGCAAGAGAAAAAGTAATTGGTATTCAACAAACCATAAACTTGAGGTGGTTGGATGTTGCAATTAGCAAAGGAAGATTAAGAATAGTCATGTTAAATAATTTCATGCACTTGAAAGAAAACGTGTTTATATTAAGGGGACATATATAAAATATTGGTATCAATCTGTATATTGCGAGTACCATATAGAAATCATAGAAATAAAAAGTAAAACACTTAACATGAAACTTTTATTAAGTTAATTTCACAAAGTATTTGAGAAAGGTAAATTTCAAATCAAAGCAGTAAAAATTATCCACATTGAAGAAAGGAAAACAATGATTTAAAAAACCTAGCACCCAGGAATATGTGGTAACATGGTTTGCCCTCTATGTATTTCGAAATACAGAAAGATAGCAGAAAAACGTGGGGCATGATATATGTTTGAAGAACGGATAAAGATTTCCAAGTTTAGTGAGAAAACAAGCAAGTTAAGTAATGAAGCAGATTTGCAAACTTGAAGCAGATTGTGCACTTAGAGAAATGAAGCAAGCATATCAGAGGAAAGCTTTCCAAAAGCCAGGGTGACTAGATAAACTTGAAACTAACTTGAGTTTTAAAAGATGCATTTCATACTGAAGAAAACTAGCCAGTTTTATTCAGACAGACATAAGACAAAAGACAATGGGAAGGGGCTGGTGAGATGGCTCAGTGGTCTAAAGCACCTACTTAGAACAAGCTTTAGCAAAGCCCAGGTTCAATCCCCCAGCACCACATACCAGCCAGCCTGCCCCCTGGTGGGCTGAGCTGGCCACACACACAAATAAATAAATAAAATTTAAAAAAAATAGCTTTAAAAAAAAAAAAGACAATGGAAAGGTACTGTTAGAAACTACTACACTGTACTGTAAGGAAAACTGTATTTATCAAAATTTAAATAGATAGTGAATATACAATTGAAGAGATATACAATATGTCTGGGTTTAAGTGCTTGGTATTGTTGAAAAATTATTTTCTTTTGAAATAATGTGAAGATTTAATGAAATACAAATCAGAGTCTCAACAGCCTTTTATGTAAAATGGCAAAAATCAACATGGAAATACAGAAATCATGAAATACCAAAACTATCTTGAAAAGGATACCACTATTTTATATCAAAATTAACATCAGAAGGCCGGGGAGATGGCTCAGTGGAATAAGCACTTCCCTGGCAAGCGCAAGGGCCTGAGTTCAATCCCCGGTTCTGCAAAACAAACAAACAAACAAACAAACAAACAAAAAACCCCAAAAAAACAAACAAACAAAAAAACATCAAAGTGTTCGGTGGAAATTATCTGAGGAAATAGTCTGAGAAAAACAAAGAGGAACTGATGCTAGACTAGATGACTAAGAACCCTGAAACAAAAGCATAAGAAAGCAATTAAATGGGCAAAGAAAGCATTGTCAATAGTTTTATATAGTTCAAAAATCATTGGATTGAGTGTGTATTTGTGTGTATGACTATGTATGTGTCACATCAAACACAAAAATCACTTCATAATGGATCATGTAAGCATAAATCAAAGAAAAACACAGAACTGTAATTCTTGAGAAATAGGTCTATGGTGGGCAGAAATGAGTACAAAAGCACAGACTAGAATAAATATGCACAAAAGTCCACGGGAAAGGTTTGTCTACAGCATATAAAACTTGTACAGGTTAATTCTTTGAAACAGACAATGTAATAGAAGGAGCAACAAGAATCAACACATCCGAAAGGCAGCTCTCTGAACTGCCAGTTGGCACATTCTGATTGTTAAGGAGACGTCCCACGCTGTACGCCCAACTGAAGGAAAAGAAGTATCAACAGAATCATTAAGAAAAACTTATACTCAAGTTTTACTTTTTTATTTTTAAAGAGAATAAAAAATAGTGGAAGAAAAACATTAGAAATGACACAGAATCTCACAGAACAAAATGATAGGAATTCAACAATGGTTGTTATAGTGTATGTTATTATCTTCAAATTTTAAATTAGTTGTTCAGATTACCAGATAAAGCATGCAAAATTTGTCCAAAAATACAAAAAATAAAAAGGAGATAGAAAACAACTTAAGCATTAGCTTCTCCTTTCAATAGACCAGTGGAAATCAGCTGTACCGGCAGTACAATTATCCAAGCTAGCTGTGTATATGCATAGATATTTTTCCTTCCTTCCTTCCTCCTTCCTTCCTTCCTTCCTTCCTTCCTTCCTTCCTTCCTTCCTTCCTTCCTTCCTTTCCCTCATCCCAGTTATTCTTTCTCTTTGAACAGGTTCTTTCCCTTTCACAGTATCTATTGTGCCTTTCAGATTGTATTTACTCTTTCAGATTCTTACACTAGGGAGACAATACGATGTTTGCACATGTGGGCCTGATTTATTTCACTTATGATGATGATCTCTAGTCACATCCTTTTTACGTATAAAAGCCTTGAATTTATCTTTTTTATAACTGAGTAATACTCCATTGTATAAAAATACCACATCTTTTTTTTATCCATTCCTCAGGTATTTGGATTGTTTCCAAGATCTGGCTATGACAAATTCTGCTGCTATAAACAAGGGTGCACATACATTGCTGTGGTATGATGTTAGAAAAACTTACACTGAAATTTCAATTTTTTTCTGATTTTTAATAATTTTTGCCTGGTTAAACAATAAAATTTTATTTGTATAAATAAACACTAAATTTTATGCACTAAATTGTGTGAAAATGAGAGAAAACAAGAATGATAAAGCAAATGCAGCAAAATATAGTTACGTATCTTGGTAAAAAGGTGTAAGAGAATCATTACAAAACTTTCACATACCATATTGTCTATAATTTGGAATACTATTGAAATAAATAGTTCAAAGAGGCACATTTAACTTTGTCGTTATAGTTTATATATTATATATTCTGTTTCTCTCGAGTACCATGATTTATATGCTGTTAATAACCAACATTTGAAAAAAATTTCTTGTTCCTAGAAAATCAAAATTATGTTACATTAAATTAACTAGATCTATTGTAACAGAGTAAAACAAAGGCTGGCTGTAAATATTTTAGTACCACAACTTTACCATTTTGCAAATGTGCAGTTTATGGCTGGCTCAGGACTCTGGGGTTGTACAGCTTTATATTTTGTTAAAGGACAAAAAGAAATGTACTAAAGTGAGGAGAGAGTACAGGGAAGGAGTAGTGTAGCTGCAAGATGTGGCTCATCAAGAAAACATTTCTTTTTCTTCTTCTTCTTTTTTTTTTTTTTTTTTTTTTTTTGTGGTACCAGGGATCGAACTCAGGACCTTGCACTTGCCAGGCAAGCACTTATTCCGCTGAGCTATCTCCCCAGACCCAAGAAAAGACTTCAGTATTGAATCCAATCATGGCTGCCTTAGAAGAACATAAGCTAGAACTATCCCAAGTAGTATAGTCAGGATACATTCAATAGTGATGTTGTATAGGAAATTAGTATTATCATGAAATCAACATCCAAGTAATTATTTCTCACCATTCACTTCTTTTTACAGTGTTGACCTCTCTTTCTTTTCATTTAAGCTTTTCAGGCTAAATGTATTCCCTAATGGTTTCATGAATTTTATGAATATTTTCTTTTGTGTATTTGGTAAAGGGTCTCACTATGCAGCTTGGACTCATGGTGACCCTCCTGTTTTCAGCCTCTCCAGTGCTGGGATTACAGGTGTGTGCCATCACGCCTGGACATGGTGGCTGGCCCAGTGTACCAGGGGGCAGGGCCAGTGAGGCCTGGGGTGCCCGGAAAGCCCCAGTTCCAGCATTTGCCTAAGCAAGTGGTTAGTCCACTGAGCTATCTCATCAGCCCTTTATGAGTATTTTCTCTTTTGCAGTAGAGCAAATTTCCTTGTTCTATTTCTGAAATGAAGGCATACATTTAAATTTGAGGTCAGTGTAAGTTTATTAGTGGCCTTATAATCCATATATCTTTTCTGCCTATACTATATCACCAGTTCTAGTCATATTTCAGTTATATTTTAATGAACTTACAGATTAATTCTTTTGTATAGAACAAGTACATTTATAGAAGAATAGATTTATTATACTACATAGATGTTAATTTTATCAAGATAATTTTGATACACTTTTCAATATCACTTAAGCTATATTGTAAGGTTTATTTAGCACTTAAAAATCACTCTTTATATTTGATACCATATTTATGCTCTCATTCTTCAGAATAATCAGCATATACTGGCTATCACAAATTGTTCAAACTGAAACATTTTTTTATTTACTTAAATTCACTTACGAATTTTTAAATGTTTTGAATTACACCAAAAAAAAAATTGTGCTCACATAGTATAGGTCACCTATGTAGCTTCATTTCCAAGAAAATTTCTGCAAATTCTTTTGCTAAATTGAGTCATTTAAATGGTTTTGAAATATAAGTTTTAAAGGAAATTATATCAGAAATAAAAGCCAAGATGTAGAATTGGATATACATGGATATACATAAATACGTAGTTTTCCAAATCCTGAATCAAATTGGCAGTTTCTAAATTGTTCATGTTTGTCAGTAACTTTTTGAGAACTTGAGTGAATGTCTAAATTAATATTTAATTTAATACAAACCTTTTGTATTAAATTTTCCCACATTGTGTATTAGTGCATATATTGATTCATGATCAACATGCTTCATTTTGACTAATTGATACATACACAAACATACCCTAACCATCCCCCATCACTCCCCTGCCACGCCCTCCTTCGCTTCCCCTCTTTTGAGGGGTGTTCAATATGTATAATGTATTTTGGTCACTAGAAACTCCTACTTCAAGTGGACTTTGTGAAAATATCATACTACAAAATTCACTGAAAGTTTTGGATCTGACTGCTTTTCCCGTGTGAAACTCAATTATAGTTCTGTTATTGGAAATCAAGAGTTTATTCCCTGAATGACCGCGTGGGTCAAGATCACCTTTACGCTTGTTAGAGAAAATGCTCATTGAGAGACCTTTAGCTTAATGACCCAGCTTCTTCTGCATAAGTTACAGTCTGGGACCACGGCGGGAACTTTTGAAGCCTCATTAGCCTTTTAGCCCACAAGGGAAACGTTAAATTAGCAAAAAGGAAAGAAAGAAACAAAATGTAAAAATAGTCTCAAGGATTGGTGTATTGACTTTCTGGGCCCCTGAGCTATGAAGCAGTACATAGAGTTATCATTTGATACATTTTGCATAACCTCCGCCGTCATTTAGCTTTAGAATATGTCTACGTCTGTGAAGCAGTGTTCTGAGGCAATAACTTTGTGGAGTTAGACAATTATTGTGTCATACATATCACACTGTGAACTAAAAATGGCTTTCCTGCAACATGGAGGGTGGTGCTGAGAAAGCTGACAAGGTAGTTGGAGATTCAGAGTCTGAATCCCAAGAGAGATATGAGAGACAAAGCCTTGAATTTGGACTTCAAGGTGATTAGGAAAAACTGACACAGATGAGGTGTCCCAGGGAACGTCTTCAGCATGAGAAATCTGGCATGGTGAGGGTGAGACTTTGGAATCCCCAACACAGAGCAGCAAGAATAGAGCAGATGGTCCAGGAAGGAGTAAGGTACAGAAACCAAGGAGACCCGTTCAACTCTCAAGGGGCAAATGGTGTGCAGGACCTGTTATCAGACATATGTAGGACTGGAGTTCAGTGTCAGCAGTTACAAAATCACTCGATACACCAAAAGAGAAACACATCAGTGATAAGCCATGGGTGGAACTGAATAGTTATTAGCTCAGTGACAAATTGGGGACTTTAACAGATAACTAAAACTGTCAGTCTGGTGGACTTTTATATCAAGGACTTTTTTATAAGAGAAGAGTCAGAGGTATGCTAGGAAGTATTATTAGATAGAATTCATACATGCGGGGTTATCTGTATTGTCAAAATTTTGACATTTTAACTTTCAAATTTTGAGGTTAATTGGAATAGTAAATGAGGTAGTTAGACACTGCTTCAAGTTCTCCTAATGCTTGCTGCCATCTGAATTGCCCTGTCCATGTCTCAAGGAGTAAGTGACATCCCCAGGACCCATTAACTAGAAAGCAAAGCACTTCCTTCAGTGGGACCGCAGGGTCAGACTTTGCTGCCTGTATAAAGAATCCCACACTGATTACACATTTAATGTCATTTTGAAAGGGGAACACAAAAATCAAAGATTTTTTTTTTTTTTGTGTGTGTGTGTGTGTGTGTGTGTGTTCAAGAAGGGAGAGACTGTGTTTACAAAAAGGAAGACAGGACTGGGTAGATTACAGTGTTGTGATCAAGAAGACAGGGCAGGAGCAGAAGCCAGGGTACACAGAAGCAGACGCTGGCCTGGGTAGCGAGGGGTGCATGCTTCTGGACCCCATGAACAGATAGGGCCCAGTGAAGGACAGCACTGCAAGTCGGTGAATGGGAAGAGGATACATTTCCTAGGCAGGCCTTTATTATTTCTGTCCTTGATTAAGAGCTGTGTCATCACCGCGGTGTGGCTGGAGTTGGCAAGCAGAGAGAAAAGCAAACATGACCTA
>NW_004524589.1:4114393-4115113 GCF_000260255.1 Octodon degus | reverse complement strand
ATTGTACAATAGGGAGCCAACAGATCCAGGAACAGCTTGGTCAGGCAGCCAGAAGCCTCAGGACAAGAGCGCAAAGGGCACAGTGCCTGTCTCAGACCGAAGAGAGCTTCTTGGCGAGCTGCTGATGGGAGTCTGTCCGAAGGCCCTGTGGTGGGTCTGATGTCCACAGGCAATGGCAGTGTGGTGTGTCCTACACACTGTAGCAGAATGGGGATTTTCAAACTCAGACCCACTTCCGCCTTTTCTTGTTCATCCACTCCTGGCTGGGAGCCTGGTGATTGGTGCCATTCTCAGTCAGGGCAGATGTCGGCTCCCCAGTCTGCCGGCCTGCTGCGCTAATCGTTGGAAAGCCCGAAGGTGTGCTGTGCGCTTCATTCCATATTATCCAGTCCATATTAACCAACATGCTTGTATGGTACACATGATAAATGCTAATTTTTCTCATTCATCCACATGTAATAATCTTAGAAGGCTAATATATAAATATCTAATTCACATTTTCAAATAATTGCATTGTATTCAGTATACTTCAGCTAAATCAATTTAGCTATTTCTCCTAATGAACATTTATGTTATTTCTCTCTCACTGTAATGTATAGTAAATAGTATCATATATCTTTGTAAACATTATTAAAATTTCTATAATGATTCTTCAGATTTTTATGTTTATTTTGGTATTGCAGCTTTTTTTTTTTTTTTTTTTTTTTGGTGGAACCAGGG
>NW_004524589.1:4097915-4114293 GCF_000260255.1 Octodon degus | reverse complement strand
AATGAACATTTATGTTATTTCTCTCTCACTGTAATGTATAGTAAATAGTATCATATATCTTTGTAAACATTATTAAATTTTCTATAATGATTGTTCAGATTTTTTTTTTTTTTTTTTTTGTGGAACCGGGGACTGAACTCAGGCCCCTGTGCTTGCCAGGGAAGTGCTTATTCCACTGAGCCATCTCCCCAGCACCAGCAGCTTTTTAATTGATATTTTCTTGAATGTATTCAGTATGGGGTCAACAGGGTCTCACTACCTAGATTAGACTCCTAGTGATCCTCCTGTTTTCAACCTTCCAAGTGCTGGGATTACAGGCATGCACCACCACGCCCAGTATCAATTGCTGACTCAGGGCACCCTAGAGGCAGGGCCGCCATGTCATGTAGTTCCGGGGATCCAATCCCAATCCCTGCACTTGTCTAAGTAGGTGCTTTAGTCCGCTGGGCTATCTGGCCAGCCCCTTGACTGATACTTTCTAAAGAGTTCTACCAGTTTTTATCTCACTTGTCTTCATGCGTATCAGCACTGATTTTTATTACTTTACGGCTGCTTTGGGGTGGAGGGTAGAAATGTGAATAGAGTTGAAGATTAGTCATATATAAGTAACACAAAATACATAACTATAACCAAATGAGTTGTGTGGAAAGAGCATCCTGAGGATAGAGAAGATACCCTGGCTTTAACAATCTGTCATACTGCATTGCTTTGAGAGTACAGCCTCATTTTCCTGTTTCGAAACTGAAGCATACACAGTAGCATTTGGTGGTTGTCAGGGCTGAAATAAGAGCTTCCTTCACAAATGTGTGAAGATAAAAATTATTGAAATCATCATGAGGGTATTATTATTTCAATTAATAGGAATTTACATCATCATGAGAGATGTGAGGATGGTGCTTTTGATAGAGTATGCATTCAGTATAGTGGAAACATTAGAATCTGTAAAGGTCAAGCACAATTCAATGAATGAATAAAGCAATGGTGGAAATGAAGACCATCTGCCCCAACCTGGAACTTTCTTTATGTAATTACTCTCTTTTCTCAGTCTCTGTTCCTTCCATGCTAGCAATAGTGAATCAGTCGCCATTTCTGAGATATGCCTTCTTTGTATGCATCTTTTTGTAAGAGTTAAGGCTCATTGGATTAAAATTAATTCCTCTCTTCTCTGACTGAAAAAGTCATATTCAATTTAGGGCCCATCTCAGCGGTACCTGTTTCCTGATATTTGTAAATCTTTTTCTCCTTTATCTCCACCTTTTTCCAATTAGATCTCCTATTTTATTATTACTATAGCTATGCCTCTTGTTAGAAGGTTTGAGAGGAGGGATATTGTCTTATGTTTATATTTAGGAGCCATTTGTATTATTTGACACCCAGGCTAGTGCCTCATACAGAGGAGATGCTCGGTAACAGGTGCATGAATGGAAGCCGGTGGGGATGATGGAGTGGGCTGGCTAAATCAGGCTGGGGAAGGTTCAGCTGTCAGTGTCCACCTCTGCTCATAAATCCTGGGAAAACTGTATTAAGGGTTTTAGGATATAATGAAGATCTCACTCAGCCAGAAAGCCCTTCCATAAAACCTTCTGGGACAAAAATAGGCCCATAGATTACACAAACAAATAGTGAAACTATAATAAAAACTGGCTTTATTTATTCTCCTTCCTGAGAAGTTAACCATATTTGAATGTGTGGCTTCGTATATATGACACATTACCTATTCACACCATCCTACATATGCAAGTGAAATATTTTAGTTAATTTGTAGAATTTCTACTATTGGACTTAGTGATTTATAGATTCTTATTTTTCTGCTTTCAAGATTATATTTGGATGCTTTTAAATATTAACTAATATTCAATTATAAATTTTAATTACTTGGGATATATCCCTGAATTAAAAGTATGATATTGATTTAAAAATGTTTTCTGGGAGCTGTAAAATAAGATTCTACAATAATGTGTCTCATTTTTAAAACTCTGGTAATGCACCATCTTAGAAATTCTTTCATCTCCTGACCAGATATTTCCCTGAGAACCAGAGAAATGTGATCATAACAGTTTGAATTGATTATTATCTACTACTTCAGGAATTGTAATATACATAGATTTTTATTTTTAAAGGAATGTGAAAGCTAGTCTTTTTGCAGATGCTGATAGGTACTGAGAAATCCATATATGAAGTTTGAAGGCGCCTAGAGGGAAGAGATTGCGCCCATAGACAGATGAATTAGGATACTTAGCTGACAGGGTCATTACTATATTTCTTATTGGAAAAATGGATTTCTACTGCGGGGCTAGAAAATATTTTAAAAAATCCTCAAGTAGGCTGTAGCATTCAATGAATCATGTCACACATCGAATGGGAGGAGAATCTGAGCACTCTGGCAGAATATGGAGTGAGAAGGACTCCTGCAGCATGAGACAGGCCAGATAAAGGAAAAGACTCTGCACCCAACAGAGCTTTCGTGTTTGAGGTAGAAAAGTGAATGGTTAAGTTTAAGTGAATGCTTCACTAGCCTTTTAAGTAAATATTCATCTGTTTTTAAACTAATATACTATGCTACATGCTGGTCATATCTTCTGAATTACTTTGCCCAACCTAAAGATTATGGATGGAGATTCAATTACTATAGAAGTCAGTTTTAACAAGGTGGCCGATACTAATTCTAATGATATTTACTCTCTGCAGAAATATTTTTAAAGGGATTGGGATTATGACAGCGACTAAGGATATTTTAGGAATCCACCTGAAGGGACCAACAGAAAGGGAATGTAGGGAAGAAAATAGGGAAGAAGGGAAGAAGCAAGGAAGGAAGGGATGAAAGATGGAAGGAAAGGAGGGAAAAGGACAGCAGGTTATCTGAGGTAGGACAAACACTGAGGATAATGACAGATGGTTTCATTGAGTCTGTGACCGTTTGGGCAGCCTCAAGTCCTATGTAAGTTCTCCAGACTCCAGTGTCACATTCTGTGGGTCTTGCAGTGGCAAGGGGTCTGAGTATTCATACTCTCCACAGCATAACAGAGCTTCCAGTTTGTGTCCCAGCAGGTGCACATGGCCAGGAACCCTTTTGAAGGAAGCATTGGAACTTTATTCTACTCTGTCACCATCTTTGTGTGGACATATCCTTACTATATGCAAGAATTTTGAAACTGTCTTTGATTTGATCCATAACATGCATCTGTAATTTGAAGCATCAGATCTTATTAAAATAGTCAGAAAAGTTTCCTTTCTAGTCATAAATATTTGGGCTTAAAGCAAACAAAGGGAAAACATGCTTAAAATTTTGAAATTAATTTGGCATGTATCTGGCTGATAATATCAAGAAATAAAAAGAAAGTAACAGAAGAATGAAATATTTTAATTTATTTCAAAAGTTACAATTTTTTAAAAAATACATTTTTTATTCTAAAGACAAAAAACAAAACCCAAAACAAATAACAAGAACAAAGACAGAAACAAGACAACATAAAACAATAGAGATGATATAGAATTTCTAAACAAGAATAGAAAATTAAGAATGGTTGCTATATTATGTATTGTTAACACCAAATTTGTTGCTCAGATTACCAGATATAGGAATGCAAGACTAATCGAACAATTAAACATCAACTCTTCCTTTCAATACCCTTACTTTTTCCCCCTTGTCCTTCTTACTTTTTTAGTGTTTAAATTTATTTTAAAGAGATTATAGTAATGATAGGTAAGACATTAGATTTTTAAAAATTTGGCATAAATTCTGTAATTTCAATTCTACTGCGGTTAGCAGTAAAATGTTTTTCTTTTTAGAATGTAAACCAAAGGCTAAGTTTGTCTTATTACAACATTTACTTTACACATTTTAATTTCATGCCCACTGCTAAAGTTTTTCAAAACATCTGATCTCAGGGTAATGTTAAAAGTGATGAGATACACTCTTCACAGTGAATTACCTTTCAAAATATGTTTTTGTCACCCAGATAAATGAACTCTTTTAAACTTCCTAAAGTGAAAATATATTAACACAGTATGAATTACACTGGCATGTATTAGTTAATGCTTTTATTTTGTTGACAAGGTTTCAATGACTGTTTTTCTTCTGTCATCAAATTGCTCATTTTGTCTTTTCATATTTTAAAAACATTATTTGAATAGGTGACATAAGTCATTCATAGTCATGATTGTTGATGGTGCAATCATTCATAATGTTAGAGAACTGAAACCTTTATGGAACAACTATTTACATAAAACTCGATGCTCCGTGCCAAAAGAAAAATAAATGGTGATTGTTTTATTTTATTTTATTTTTTTGACTGTTTATGATCTTCATGCATCTCATTATTTATAGGCAATAATTTAATAGTAACATAAAACTGACACATATGCAAAATATTATAATATAGCCATCAACATGTGGCATAGATTCATGAATAAGAGAATATACAGATTCATGACGAAGAGAAAGTAGATTTGGTGAAGTATTACCTAAAAGACGATTCCTGGGAATTAAAAAACAAAGAGGCCAAATTTGTGAAGAGTCAGTATGGGAAGAGTCACAGTCATTGTAGGAGGGAGGAGACAAAAGGTTGAGAAGTGAAAATAAGTGATGTATGTAGCATGGCAAAGAAATTCTTATCAATCATAAATTATCTTGGAAAACACAGGAAAATGGAATAAAATCAGCATTTCCCTTAACATGTAAAAATAAGCCTTGGATATTTTTAATTACTCTTCCTCAGATATAAAACTTGGTTAAAAATCAAAATTTGTCATTCACTGGTTATTTGATTTGCAAAGCATTACTTAAGTTCTCTAACTTTCTGGGGTTTTTAAAAAATGTATATTAGTACAAGATCTATAGCTTCTCACTACACAAATTGGAATCATAGTGATCCTCTTGTTTTCAGCCTCCCAAGCATGGAAATTATAGGCACATGCCACTATGCCCAGTCTCAGTCACATCTCAGTGTGCCCCAGGGGTGGCGTCTGCCTAAGCAGGTGCTTTTATCTGCTGAGCTATCTGGCTGGCCCTTAACCTTCTGTTTTATGATCAGTAAAATTTGAGAGAGTAGTATGTACCTCATAGAGGGTTACTAACTTATGGTTAAAAATACACTGTAGTTTACAGTTCTTTTTAATGTGGGACTTTCAGGGCCGGTGAGATCACTCAGTGGACTAAGCATCTGCTTAGGCAAGCTCAGGGACTGGGGTTCGATCCACTGAGTCCAGGTATGATGATGCATGCCTGTAATCCCAGCACTGAGGAGGCTGAAAATAGAAGGATCACTACAAGGCTAAGCTGCATAGTGAGACCCTGTACCAAATATGTAAGATCAATAAAAATAAACTGGACCTTTTAGCATCACCATTTGCATCATCCCTTTCCATTTCATTGTCTTTCCCTATTGGCCGAAAGACACACAGTAGGAGATGGAATCAGGCATGATTAAATGAGCACGTGGAGACCTTCTTTTTTTATTTTGCGGAACTGGGGATTGAATTTAGGACTTTGCACTTGCCAGGCAAGCGCTTATTCTACTGAGCTATCTCCCTGGCAATGTGGAGACTTTCTTGTACACACAGAGTTGAGAGCCTCCTTACATGTGACTTGACATGTACACATATGGGGGTGTTTGACTTGACATGTCACCTAATCTTCTTTTGACATGCACATGTCACTTATTAAATCATATAAGAATATTAACTTGCTATACAATTAATATACAGTTAATTTCACAGTGTCTGCCATTAGCATATGATGCCACATATTTTTGTTGAAGGAAAAGACAGCCCTATTATGCTACCTTTGTAAGATATTTAATATTGGTTTTACCTGAGTCTTTCAGTGCAATAATTATTTGTACACGAGTTTTACTGAAATGTTAACTCTCTAAATTAGGACATAATGAGGTTAGTATTTCCACAGAATATAAACATTTACACTGAATTTGATCGAATATAACTTTGGAATGCACTTAGCAACTTTGTAATACTTAGAGGCTGCGTGAAGTGGGAAGTCCCCAAACATACCTGCTGTGCTTCGTCTGTGCTTCATCAGCAAGTTCGAATGGCACTTTACTAAGGACAGACTGAGGGAGGGAACCAAGCCCTTTTCTAAGCACGTGTAGTCATCTGTTATTTCTTCTTCAGGTGTGTTGTTTCCTTTTATCAAATTGACTTGTCAGAGATCCCTGCAGTAAAGTTTGAAGGTTCTTCAGGGATCGAGAGTATATCACTTATGGGAACTAGAGAGACCTGAGAAAAATGATGTGAATGGAAAAGTGTATGCATATGCTGATGGCAGAGCAGTCATTAGAGTGGAAATGAGGTTTATGTAGGAGATCTGTGCATCGTCAGAGTTCCGCACCACGAGGCCGATGCGGTGCTGCACTTTGGGAGGCTCTGGCAGAAGGAGTGAAAGTTTGAGTGGGCAGCTTAGCAACTTGGTGAGAAACGTTTTTGAAATAAAAAAGATGGGATATGTAGCTCAGTGTAAAGGCCCTAGGTTCAATCCTCAATAATTCACACACACACATACACACACACACACACACACACACACACACACACAAATTGTTCAACTCAAATACATTGTTTGTTTTGCGATACTGGGCATCAAACTCAGGACCTTGTGCATGCTAAGCAGGTGCTTATGCCACTGAGCTGTCTCCCGGGCTCTTTTTTTTTTTTTTTTTTTCTCAAATACATGTGACAATACAATTCACAATACAATGAAAAGAAGTAATGACTTAAAAACAGGTTTCATTTCAAACAGAAGTTGAGTAGTTTTCTAAATATACATTTATTATAAATGGGTAGATTATCTATTTCCCACATTGGAATAGTCGCATAGATTATGGCTTTGTCTGTAAATATAGTATAATTATGTTTAAAAAGAATCCATGTTACAGAGAAACTGTGTATAAAGGTCACAGTCAGCTTTCCTTTAGCTGTTGGTCATTCTATTTCATATTATTTAGAGGGGAAAATTATCTTTTGCCCTAAAAATTGATGCTATACTATTTCTCTGGGTGAAATTTCAAATATGAGGAAGTTAGAAAGATCAAAATTGGGGGCCGGGGAGATGGCTCAGTGGAAAAACGCTTCTCTGGCAAGCACAAGGGCCTGAGTTCAATCCCTGGTTCAAAAAACAAAAAAGATCAAAATGATGATTAGAATATTGCTTTGTAACTATAGCAAGAAGGAGATAAGTACTTGGGGATAGACAGATGATTAAAACAAACTTTGTTGTATTCTTGATAATATAATTGGAAATTACATCTAGTTTAGTTACTTAGATTATTTCCTAAAGAAAGCTTTTTTGCTGAAACAAAAATTTATTTTCAAAATGAGCACCTCTACATGACCACAATCTTGTTTTTGAAATAGTCATTCCTTATAACCTTGTGGTCTAAAATAGAAAATTGTGTGTTACGTTCTTTGGAGAGCAGCACCCGAGTTACACAAGCACCTTGAATAGCTAAGTATTGGAGGAGCGCCTTTGCTTTTATCACGTACTTATTTCATGCAACTCTCTATTCTTTAAAAGTGGAAAAGTCAGTACGGAGTGGAGAAATAGGCTGTTTCTTTTTAAAACTAAAATTTTCTATACCAGTCATCTTTATTGATCTGAATGAGACTGATACCAAGTATTTGGATGCGAACATTTATTCCATTATTAACTTTTCTTTCTTACCAACTCTTGCATTAATAAAGTGCTTGTTCTAGTTTACTGAAAGAGAAACACAAATTTAAAATTTTGATGTGGCTGTCTAAATCCTGGCCTCTGGAGCCTTCGATGTGGGGCAAGGTAGAAGTGAGTGCAGGGCTAAAGAAGCCTGTGTGGGAATCTGCCTCGGGGGTCCTCACTGTGAGGAGAAATTCTGGGTGAAGCTGTGCCTTGATGAGAAGGGAAGGGATGGGAAATGGGGTAGCAAGAAGATAGAAGGGGGCAGGATCAAGACAGAAAGAAAGGGTGTGTTCTGCTGGCTCAGCTTCTTTGATTAGAGAAACATGTCTGTATGTAACTAAATTAGGAAGATGCAAATTTGAGCTAATCTCTTAAAGCAAACAGTAAAGATTTCCAATAGATTCTGAACGGTAGACTCTTGCATCTGCTCTAGAGATAGTCAAAAGATTAATTCATTAAGAATTCTGTATACTTAAAATAAAGTGTCAAGTAAGTAATTTAGCAGAATGAATAGCTCTTTTATGAGACATTGAAGGTACTCCTGTAAAGATTTTTTTATGCAGTATAGTCATTTCCAAAACTTATTTATTTATTGATGGTATTTTATTTATTATCTCAAATCTAGAAATGTTCTAGCATGGAAACATTTTTATAGATGAGAGGGCTGGTCAACTGCAGTCCTTTAAAATAGTTTGGTCTTTCAAAGAAAGAGATCTGTTTAGCTAATTCTGCTAACTCAGCAATTTCCTTCCAGCTGTGTGTTACAAAGTATTGATCTTTCCTTGATTGAATGATGAAAGCATTGTTCCTGTTCTGTTTACACACACACACACACACACACACACACACACACACACCATGCAGTTATCAAGTAGATATAGATAAATCTTTCTGGTGTTTTTAGTACTGCACCAAATTTTATGTTCAAGGACTTTTGGGGCATATATTAATGAATAAAGTCATTAAAGTGTCTTTATTCTGCTGAAGTAGTGGAAGAGACAGTGAGTATTACTGAATAGCTAGCCTTTAATGTATGCCTCTAAGTATCCATATGGGCCAGTTGGAAAAATACTGCCTTAAATCAAAGAAGAGAAAATGAAGAGAAAATGTAAGCTTCTAGTAGTAGAATTTCAGGTACTTTCCTATTGGATATTGAGACAGTATTTTTTCTTTTGTATTTTAGGGAAGGTTCTACAGGGTCTTCAGGGTCTCACTACTAGATCGGACTCATAGTGATCTGTTTACAGTCTCCCAAGAACTGGGATTACAGGTGCGCACCACCACGCCAATTCTCAACTGCTGTCTCAGCCTTCCCCAGGTGTAGGACTGGTACAGCAGGCCCAAAGATCGAACCCCCCAGCCCCTGCACCTGCTTGCAGGCACTTTAATCTGCTGAGCTATTTGGCCAGCCCTGAGACAGTATCTTTTGGTGGGTAGCAAACTCTCACAATCCACAATCCACAAAAGTCTTAGGTTTCATATGAGATGTGGACAATATTAGGTTTGAACTGAGAAGAGAGTGATTATAATTAGTTGACTGAAATGTAAATAAGATGGTTTCGGATATCGTGACATAATAGAGCTATGTGGACTCCAGATATGATTGACATAATTAGTGGTATCATTACATTAACTACAAAATCACCAACATATATCCATCACGCATGCTTTTTGCTATATCTACCTTAAATCTAGGGAACAACCAGGAGAGATTTTGCTCTTCTTGTAATATTTACTAATATCTGTAGCCATATTTGGTTGCTATAGCCAACAGTTCACTGGCCAAGATATCAATAATGTCAAAGTTGATAACCCCCTATAGGAAATTCAATGTTACTCTCTTGAAATATCTAAGGACATATTTCCTATATTAATTAAAAGGAAGTTTAATCTTCTCTAGGATATTTTATTTCAAACTTTTAGGATTGTGCCTACCTCTATTGCAATTCATATTTTGATAAAAATTTCCAACTGTTTACATCTCTATTTTTTTTGTTCTAAGCTCTACTAGTGAAGTTTTTTGTTCTAAGTTCACATGAATATCAGTGATTTTTCTTTCTGATTTTTTTGACACTTAATTTGTCAGGTGTATTACTTGCTATGTAAAAAACATTTATACATCTGAAGTATATTAAAATGAATTTGTGTTTCCTGTTATTTATGGGCATTTAGGGTTCTATGCTTATTACTGATTAACAATTTCTCAGGATACTTAACAATACTGTTGCTATGTCAAACAGGTATTTACTGAGTCTGGGGAGTATGAACTAGAGATTTGCCTGTTCTTTGGAGCTTGGCCTTTTGGAGTGTATCTATCAATGAATTATAATAGAAAATAAGATGTGATGTGAAAGAACATGGAGGGTGGTATCAGTGAGTGCTGTGGTGTGTGATCTGGGGGCATGATCAGAAACGTGGTGGCCAGCCTGAAGCCTGCTTATGATTGTTGTGGGCATAGAAAATACATCGAAATACTTGGAGGTGAGATACAGTTGGTGCCTCTAGAATATTTACAGTGCCCTAGGTAAAGACACTTATTATGTAAAGCTTCAGTGCCTATTTTGAAACAGGCACTTGTGGGCTTCTGGGGAACAGCACTGAAGGAAGTAACTGAAGTGAGCATCCTAGCTTACTTGCGAGTATAGTAGTTGGTTACCATTACGTATGTACCCAGGCAACTTCCCATTAACAAGCTCTAACTCTGTGTAGTCAGAGTTGTGTATGTAACAAAAGCATTTTCATACATTGAGCAGTGCATTCAAAAGCAATTTAATAGGATTAAAACAATAAATTGCTATTAAATTGAGATGCGTTAGAAATTTATCTGAAAATTTTTGATTTTCAGCTTTGTCTTTTCTTTTTTTAAACATTCTTTATGAGAATATAACAGTTGATGTGGCTTAGACTTTTCTACTTGGAGAGATTTTATTTCTTTTTCAATTAAAGTTTAGTTGATTTGGCAAATCCACAGAAGGAATTAAAAAAACACCATGAAAAAGATTCTCTTAGAAAAATGATCACCCAGTCCTTTACACTAAAACATGTTAAGTCCTTTCTTGGCATTTTATCATGAAAAGTATACAAACATTTCCACTGGGTTAGATGTGGCTAACAAATTTACAAGAGGATTATATTAATAGCACTCCCCAAATCTGCAGTCATAGGACCTTTAAGGAACTTCTCTAAAGGTAATGAAATTGTGTTATTTTTTGAAACATCTTCAAATGAATGTGTTTCCCAGTAACAGCATTCATGAAGTTGACTTTGAAATATGCAACTTCTAGAATTCTTGGAGGCACACTTCCAATGTTATGATTTCAGCTTAGTCATGTTAGAATACAAAATAAAGTCATTCAGGAAACTTATACTACAGATAGTTCTTTCTAGGTCATAACATTTTATTGGATACAATCAGAAAATGTGGTATGGCTGGCAAAGCCTACTTTGGATTTTGAAATTACTGTGCTACCAGTATGTTCCAATCAATGAGAACCTTTCAGCCATGAACTCTTATTGATTTGTATTCCTCAGAGTAACATAAATAGCTTTCCTTAAGTCTTCCAATCTCACTATCGTTATTTTTCCCTGAAATTTCTGCTGTTGGAAGGCTTATTGATGTACTTATTCTGTTGCTTTCCAAGCCCTTCGTGGCTTGAGCCAAGGATAGATTACTTGGTCCTACAACAAGTGGGGAGAAGAAAAATGCAATGACTAATTAAATTATTCTACAGACAGTTAAATTTTAGTATAAATAGTTCTGTAATCAGAGTTACATTTTAGTTTTAAAAGAACCAGTAAAATAATGTACATTTCAAATAAAAAGTCAAAAGAACATATGTACAGACATCAAATCATAATAGCAATTAAATCCATTTTAATGAAAGAACTAGAATATTTCAACAGTATCTTTCCATTTTTTAAATACATATAAAGTCTGACCCTCCAATTTATTGTATTGATAGACATATTTTCAGCTTGTGCAAAACATAGGAATCGAACTTCTAGATTTACCATATAATTATCAGAACGATAATTTATGACTTTCAAGGCATACTTTATTTTTCTCTACTCTTTCAGGTGCTATTTTATGTTGCCGAGAACTGTAAATAAGTGTATCAAATATCAACATCAATTCATATAAACATTGAAAGACTAATCCAAGTAAAACATTCATTATTGTCTTTAAAAGATAGCCTTTGGCTAGTTCTTAATCCTGTTTTCAGCTCTATAGCTTATATTTTAGAACGTATGACAGTAAATATTGGTAAAGCTGACCAATGTCTTCTTAACGTGTGAGCTTTAATCAGTTTTCTTATCTTCTAACAATAATGGAAATTTAAAAAAAAAAAGCCAGCTTCGAACTTCATTGGCTTTTTGGCTTTTAAAATTATTATTTTATTCATACTTATGCTATGAGATCTTGCTTAATCTTCCATAAAAATGTCTGCAAAGGGTGTGCTCTCCCACAAGGCACTATGGCTGTTGCA
The DNA here is from genome assembly GCF_000260255.1 of Octodon degus. Classification (NCBI taxonomy): domain Eukaryota; kingdom Metazoa; phylum Chordata; class Mammalia; order Rodentia; family Octodontidae; genus Octodon; species Octodon degus. The sequence goes on along the minus strand of NW_004524589.1, from coordinate 4,102,137 downwards.
ATCTATATTCAAACATGCATGGGAAATTGTCTGCTCTTTCCTGATATTATAGAGCCATGGAAAATTAGTTATAATAGAACAAGGACTGCTTACTTTAATGGAATCACTGTGCTCTGCTACTATGAAATAATAGCAATACTCTCACCTAGACGTGTGGATACCAATCAAATTGACAATTTCTTACTAACTTAAACTTAACATATAGACCTATTTTTCATTAGTGCAGTTAAAGTTGTTTCTAGGACATAAAGAATAAAAAGCAAGGGCCAGGGAGATGGCTCAGTAAAATAAACACTTGCCTGGCAAGAGCAGGGTCCTGAGTTCAATCCCCAGCACTGAAAAAAGAAAAGAAAAGAAAAGAATGAAGAGCATGACTTTTTGCTAATACAAATCTCAAGATTTCTGGTATCCCAAAAGATGTTCACCCAAAAGACACAAAGTTTCTGTCTCTAGATCTTCAATGTAAATATAGGTATGAAATATAATCCAATATGATTCTTTTTTGGTGGTAGAGTTTATATACTGAGTTTTCCATCTTGTCATCATTATTTGAATATTGTTTAGGGGTTTACCTACTACTTTATTGAGGAAAATTTTATGTATCTTGAAACACATCAATTATGATGAAATTCTGACTGTACTGGAAGCACATGGCATGATGTTACCGTGTGGTTCATTTTCCATGCAGAAGCAGGGCACTTCTGAGGAGGAACGCTTTGAGGGAGACACAGACAATTTCCTTCTCATTTGTCATCTCTCCAGCGGCGACATATGCTCTGAACATGGGTGCAGTGAAGATTCAACCAGCACACTGAGGAGAACTTAATAAGATTTCAAGAGTTTATTATGCATAACATATAGAGTGAAACAATGTATTTGTCAGTATATTTTTGTATTCTTACTTAAAAGAAGCAAATATGCTAGAAGAATACGGTCTTTGTAAGTTTATTCAAGTGACTTAGTGGCTCATTTAAAAAGGATATGAATTTGCCTAAATGAGAATGTATAGCAGGAAGCTAAAATACACTTTTAAATATGATAAATGAATAGCTTCTAACTTATTTTTTTGGCTTAGATTTCCAACTTACAAAATTACATTCCAATGTTCTATGTCTGTGTACTTTTACTATATTAATTGCATTGGTTTTAGTGTTGATTCATATGTACAAATTGAGGATATTTTATTCACAGTTCCAATTCGATTTTTCATTTTAAAATGATTTATGTTTGGAAATTTCCTTAGCTTCCTTTACACAGGCAGGGAGTGAGAGAGGAAATGTACTCCGGTGCCTCTAGGAAGCGCAGGGCCCAAAGCGACTGTTTTCTTGCTGATACAAGGAAGCTTGCTTAAGGTGTGTGACAGAAAGGTTAAAATGGCCAAGAAAGTAACATGACGTTCTCCTGCTAAGATAAGAAAATAAGAAGTCACAGAAGGCAAGATAATGGTGGAAAGACAAAAATAAATGAAAACTGCGACTGTGAGCGTCTGTCTGTAACAGGGAAAGTGGACCACAGTGTTCTGCAAATACTCATGGGCAGGACTGGCAGGGTGTGGGGGAGGCCCTTCTTTTCTACCGCACGAGCTTCCGTCCCCTTTAGACAGAAAGGTTATGTTAGATGCTGAAATGGTGGCTCTCTTTCAGCCTGAAATTGCTGTTCTTCTACTTATTGCATAGGATAAGCCTCAAGATAAACCGAGAGGGAGAAAGCTTTGAGAACTAGCTCTCTGTGAAAATATTAGGAAGGAGTCCTAAAAAAGGAGTCATCATTAAGTTCAGAAATAAAATATAACCTCTAAGATAGTCACAGGAAAATACCTACACTAAGCAATACATAAGAAGTAAGCAGTTTTTTTTTTTCTTTTTTACACAGCAGAAAAATAAAACAAGTTTAATTTATTAAGTTCATTTGATCCCGGCATGCTGTGCCGGGCCCGCCCCTGTGCACGTGGGGCACGCTGAGATGGCGATTGAGACTGGGCGTGACAGTGTGCACCCCTAATCCCGACACTTGGGAAGCTGAAAAGAGAAGGATCATTATGAGTCCGATCTGTGTAGTGATACCCTGTAGACCCTGTACTAAAATACATTTTTTAAAAAAATTCATTTGTAAAAAAAAGACGACTATAATGCATGTGTTGTGTCAACACAGAATCCCAGTCTGAGCCTGTTGTCTTAAAGTCTTTATAGATAAATCCTCTTTACTCTCAGTATTGTCTGTGTGCAAGTAAGTTTTGTAATCGTTGTATATTAAAATTATTTGTTATTAATTTTTCTACATGTATTTGTAATTCTTATGTGGTTGATATACAAACAGTTGTAATCTTGATTAATGGCTTCTCCATGGCATACAAAGAACTCTCCCATGTCAAGTATCATTTTTTGTTTTTTTATTTTATTATATTTGTATTTTAGGACAGGGTGTACAGGGTGTACTGGGCCTCACTGCATAGATCAGACTCACAGTGATCCTCCTGGTTATAGCCTCCCAAGAGCTGGGATTACAGGCACACTCCACCATGCCCAGTCTCAATCGCCTTCTCAGCACGCCCCGGGGGTGGGCCGGCACAGCAGGCCTGGGGATCAAACTCCCGGCCCTTGCATCTAAGGAGATGCTTTAATCCACCAAGCTATTTGGCCGGCCCATAATTATCACTTTTAAATACTTGTAAAGTTCCCTAGAACGAATATTCTATAATTTATTTATGTATAATTCTATTTATTGTTACCCATCAGAATAATTTAATGATAAATAACTTTTCCACATAGTTTTCCTATCTTCTGTTGAATTACCATGATAAATTCCAAAGTGTGAATCAAAAGTAATGAACAGTTGGAAGGTTTTGATAATGTCATATCTTTGCCTACGGAGACTTGCGAGTTAGTCAAAGAGAAAGAAAGCAGACAAGCACGTGCAGACCTTGCTGAGGTTGCATTTGGAGTTGACATTACATAGAAACTTGGGTTGATTCTTTCTTTTGACCTTCATTGCTGAGAGCCCTTTTTATCTTGTGTTGGTAATGATGTTCCAGCTTCTCATCTGCTTGGTATTCCTACACCATACCCTAGCTGTCATTTTGTGCTAATTTTCCATAAATTATCTAGCAAAAACAAACCATTCAATAACAAGGAATGAATTGAGCGTATGCCCCTTTGACTTATGATTGCTGGAGCTGGAGGTCTCCTGTGGCTAAAGGAAAATATTCAACGTGTCAGTGTCATGTCAAACATCAGTTCTAAAATTATCAGGTAATCTCAAGCCTCCAAGCCCATTGCTGTGGGTTCCAAGAGGTTTGCAGCATTGTTTGAAAGGAAATGGGAAATGTCAGACTGTGTCTCTAAGGTTTGGTCTCCTGGGGACTGGTTCATATGTGTCCTTTATTGGATGTCCTTTTGTCTACATAAAAAAAAAAAATTCAGTCTTTTTGGATTCTGTGCTCCTGAGTTTGATTCTAATTATGCTTGACAAGTTCATATCTTCCCTTTATTTACATTTTCCCCAAGATAGCAATGTTGATTTTGCAGCTATCTTAGCATACATTAGGGTACACTTAGTGGTAATCATTTCTTTGTAGTACTACAATCCAGAACATTGTTAATAGATATATTTTTCATCTCATCTAGCAAAAGAACTGAAATTTTAGAAAATTTCAAATTATGATACATTTATATTTGCTAGGACAGCTGCTATTTCCTAATTTTATAATAAAACTTTATATGTAATCACGTTTTTACTTGTTTTACAGATAGCATTTCTCTTTACTTCTCATCTCTAAAGTTTGAAGGATTAGATCTACTTATAAGACTATTTTCTTCTCTAATATGTTTTACGACTTTTCTATTTTTTTCTTCCTGAAACACGTTCTCTAGGATTGTTGTGTTGACTTTTAACTTTTAATTTTAAATAATATTAGGTCTACAAGAAATTGCAAAGGAAATGTGAAGAAAAAAAACAAAAAAAAAAACAAAGGAAATGTGAAGAAACTCAGTTACTCCAACAATGACATGTTAGTAATTTCTAATGCATTATAAAAACAGGAAATTGATTTTTACATAACACAGGGAACTGGACTGACTAGGTTAGGTATGTAACACGGGGGATTGTTTGAAGCAGTTGTTATAATAATGATAGCTTTAATCTCCAGATAATATTCATATTAGGGAAACTAACACATTTTAAAAGCATAGTTCTCAATACATTTTTATTGGTTCTATGTATTATA
>NW_004524589.1:4094303-4097095 GCF_000260255.1 Octodon degus | reverse complement strand
TTTTTCTTTTTTTGGTGGAACCAGGGATTGAACTCAGGCCCTTGCACTTGCCAGGCAAGTGCTTATTCTACTGAGCCATCTCCCTGGACCCTTCCTCTCTTCTTTTTGATACAAATACTTTTCATTGTTTTCTGTTTCCATCTCATGACTTTATATAAGATTTAATAATAATAGTAAAAATGACTGATGTCTTAAGGTCATTATTTTAATCATAGTAAAGTGATATCCTATAACTACTTCATTAAATTTCATCATTTATGCTATTTAATTCTACTAAGTAAATGTCTTATCAGTTTGGGTGGGTACAATACAATACCATGCAGCAGAATATAATAGAAACACTCTCCTCACAGTCCCAGAGGATACATCCTAGATCAACAGCATCTGTGGGTTCAGTGTTTTGTGGAGATAGAATCTTGCTTTACTGACCCCCATCTTCTCAGAGTGGTCCCTGTGGTACATGGTTATAATCCACACAATTTCTACTTTTAAAAATATGTTGAGACCTTCTTGTGCTTTCTAAATGATCTGTATTATTTATTTTTTAATAAAGATTTGAAAAACAAATGTTATTTAATAAATTTTGTTTGTATGCATTAAAATAGTTGAATATTTGTAAACTCTTTACCTATTTAATTACTCATAGCTAAAAGATATGATTGTCATAATTAAATGTCTGTGAATTATAATTTATCTTGAATGAATTATGCATCATGATCATGAATATATAACCAAATGTCTAAAATGCACTTTGGCTGGGTGTGCTGGCGAACACCTGTAATGCAAGCAGTAAGGATGCTGAGACAGGAGGATCATTGGGAATTTAAGACCAAGCTGGGCTACAAAGTGACTTCAAGGCCATCCTGAACTGCATAGCACGACTCTGTCTCAGAAGGACAAAAGAAAAATATCCATTTTTTTGATAAGTATTGACAATATTTGACCATTTTTTTGAAAACCGTTTACTTAATTGCTGTCAGTTCATGGATTATTTTGGATTTTAAAATGTGATATTTTTTCTTGTTTTCCACGTGAAATAATTTACCTTAAATTCTACTTCACTTGCAATCAGTGTCAATAACCAAAATCTTGTCATTTTTACATTACTTATTTGTGGATGTACATTTTTCTAGTCTTAAACTTTCAGGTATAGTTTGCATATTTTCTGGAAATATAATAGAGTGTGATTTCTATTTGTTACTTTGTAAGAGAGAATCTTTCTTGATTATGAAGTGAACTCTACGTAACATTTTGGCCATTCTTTTAAGAGCGTGATATACAGTATGTTAATCAATTATTTTCTACCTTGTTATGAAATTTCTTTTATATTTTTCATGGAAGAAAAGTGTTTTGTCAAATTTTCTTTGTTAACATTTACTGTCAAACAGCGAACAGTTCAACACACTTCGTAGCATTTTGGGGGTTAGTTTTAAAGCTGCTGCATGCGGCAATCATGTGTCAGGTGGAAAGCTTTAGAGGAGAGACCCAAAAGATCATCGGGGTAGGAGCTTTGTTGCGGTGAAAAAGAGCATTTCAAAGAGAGCACAGATTGTGAAAGGAAGCTGAAAGTGGACTGTGTGGATTCTGTGGTAGAGTGGCAGCACGGAAGCCAGCAGAGCTGGAGCAGAATGAAGAAGGGGAAAAGCATCTCGAGATGAAACTAGATTTTAATCAAGTAGATCACGTGATCTGAAGTTCATCTCCAAGGTCCTTTGGCACGAATAGGTGTAGGCGGCCAAGCAGAAGCTGGAGAAGCAGCTAGGAAGCTTTGCCCCATGGGAAGGGGATGGGTGTGGCCCAGACGCGGTTGGTCGTGCTGGAAGTTTTCACACGCACTTCAATCCAGACACAGTAGAAACTACAGGATTTTTATTAATGCCGTCTCTTGGGTTTCTTCAGTGTTATATAACTGATGTAAAATGGTTTTCTTTCCTCTTACCCCTATCAATTCTTGAAAACTGGTCATATGAAATATTCTTAATACGTTATTGTTAAATATTTTATTTTTCTCTTGCCATTATATTTTAACAAAATTATTACGATGAACATAAAAATATGTCAAACAATTTTTATGGTGAATGGAATAAGTTGTGTCCTTCCAGGAATTTGGACTTATACCTTTGTGAATTTTGACATATTGGTCTTTTATTTTATTTTATTTTTTTCCTGTTACCGGGGATTGAACTCAGGACCTTGTCAGGCAGGCACTTATGCCACAGTGCTATCTCTGCATCATATATATATGTATATTTGTTTGTTTGGTTGGTATTTTTAGGGAAGGGTCTACAGAATGTTCAGGGTCTCACTATTAGATTGGACTCACGATCTGCCTGTTTACAGCCTCCCAAGTGCTGGGATTACAGGCACACGCCACCACGCACAGTCTCAATCACTGTCTCAGCGTGCCGCAGGGGGCAGGGCTCGCAAGGCAGGCACATTGAACCTTGGTCCCTGCGCCTGCTTGCAGGCGCTTTAATCCGCTGAGCTATTTGGCCAGCCCTTTTAGTATGTTGATCTTGGTTATATTTTACAGTATCTTTCCATATGCATGTGAGTAAGTTTCTGTTAGGAGGTACAGGACACCAATGCTCTCATTTGTATTCACAATGAGAGAGTCTGGTGGGTAGGTTATTCTTGATCATATTCACTTAAAAGCTCCATGTGTTCTAATAATGCAGCAAAACTAAAGAAAAGTCTCATGTGTCCCTGATACATATATTTATCAATGTGAAACTTTTTCCTTAGAATGTATTAGGCACCTGGGTATGTGTGTGTGTGTGTGTGTGTGTGTG
>NW_004524589.1:4082373-4094203 GCF_000260255.1 Octodon degus | reverse complement strand
AGAGAGAGAGAGAGAGAGAGAGAGAGAGAGAGAGATTTTCTTTTAACCATTCAGGATTTGGGCTAGTTTCAATCAGAATATTAATAACTCTTCCCACACTTTTCTGCTACCGACACTAGAATCTGGGTGGTTCTTTTGTTGTTCATAATTTGATTACTGCTTTAGATCTACTTTCTCTGTCTTCACTACACTCAATCCTGAGTCAGAATTTTCTAGTGCGTCATTAGCCTCCTTCTCTGCTCACATTTCCCCCTTTCATTCTTCCCCCGAGTTGTGGCTCCTTTGCTATTTGAACCTTGCTGGGTGTCTGCTTTTCTGTGGATTCCACTGCTGCTGGAAGATTTGCTCTCGTGTTTTAGTTTTCTACAGACCTAATCTCAGCCACTTTTCATTTCTCCATATGGGCTTATTTTCTTATTAAAATGTTCATCTCTTCTTGCCTAAATAACTGACTTTCTTCATACTGTTCAGAATTAATCACTTAGAGAAACTTTCTCAATAGTTCCTCTGGTTAGTCAGACGCTGTACAAGGATAATCTCTCCCCCTTTGGCTTCAGCATGACCTTCCATTTCTTTTCTGTTGGATGGTTTTTAGTTTCCTTTTTTCTCTTGTATTTCTCCAACAGGTTTTACCTGGAAGGTAGACCTTTATGGGATTAACATCAAAACTAAGTCACTATTTCCATTCATTGTTTGTTTAGCTTGGAGATGTCAGAGCCCTTCCTCTGGCCCACACTGGTGGTCATGTTGGTGAGTGCAGCCCCATCCTGTAGGCAGCAGGCATGTGCAGGAGCAGCCGAACACTGCCCAGGGAGACTTCCCTGCCTGCCTCAAGGTACCCAACCCAATGGTACTAAGCATTGCAAGTAGTAAGGGGTGGAGGTGACAGCAAGAATGAGTATTAGTTTGTAAATTACAGATGTGACTGCTTTCTTGGTGAGGACACAGAAAAGGCCATATTTATTTGGCTATATGAATTTTAAATGGCATATGCAATGTAACAGCCACCGTTGAATTCCTATCATCTTGTTTAGTGTAATTCTGTATTGTTTCTAATTTTTTTTTACTATTTTTGTATCCATTTTAAAAATTAAAAAAAATTAAAATGACTGGTTGAGTTGGGTACAGTTTCTGTTTTTCCTTATTATAATCTCTTATTTTTTTAGAGATCTAATTTTTCTATTACACCAAAACTTTGATTTTCTCAGTATCACAATATTTGAAAAGATATTAATCTAAGTCCATATTTTTCGCATCTCTTAGCAGAGGTGCATTCTGAGGTGCAAATAGCCCCATCCACAGTCATTTTCTTCCAGTCGTCAGTATTCCTCGTCCCTCAGCTGCCTGGTGCCTGGAAGCACTAGAAATTGTATTCTCTGGGTTGGAAGCTGTGGAGGGCGCTACATCGATGGCCCCTACTGAGGTTTGGCATAAGATTTCTCTCCAGAGAGCAGTTTCCTCCTTGTCAGGGAGGGACTCCGTTTAGGAGTGCACAAGTCCTCAGTAACACAGTCTCAAGACCACAGCTGGAAAAGCATCAGTTGAGCCCCACCAGAACCAGACACTCAGTCTCTCTTGTTTCTTCTCTTTGGCTCACTGGTTCACGCGGACTCTAGCTCTTGTCCCCTCTGGACGCTGCTGCCTCCTTCTCTTATCTCTGCTCTCTATTTCCCTGGTTCCACCATCCCCATCATCATGTCCACCCAGACCTCTTCCTCCCGAGGTTGCTGTCTTGCTTCTCTTACCATTATGTGTTCTGTTTTGTGCTTTCCTGGTCTCATTGTCTAAAGCTATCTCCTCCCTTTCTCTTTATTGTAATCTATCTCCACTGTTAACTAAAATTCATTAAAATCCTATTGTATGAAATAACAGTGTATAAGTAGGGAAGGGAAGAAAAGAAAAGGAGAAATTCATGTTTGGGGAAATCAGAAAAAAGAAAAAAAACACCTGGTAGCCCTGAATTTTAGCTGTTGGGCCCTCTGGTAACAGTTACAGATTGCTTGTAGCTCCCCGACTCTCTACCTGTCCTCCCAGTGAGACTGTTCTCGAGCACACCATTCACTGTAGAGTCTGTCCCCCAAGAAGGGGAGTGATGTAGGTGTGTGGCAGTGACTGGCTGCTGGTCCCTCCAAAGCAGGGCTGAGCCCCTAAAGGGTCAGCTGCCCATCTTCTGGGATGCTCCAGGAGCCTGACTGCACAGGTAGGAGTGAGTGAACTACCATTTCCTACAATTTTTATACTCAGGACATTCTTCTGTCCCACACAAGGAAATGTGTTTAAGATAATTTAACCTAACTATTCTTACACCTGGTAAGAATCTGTATTAATCTGTCCAGTGCTAGCTTTATAGTCAGTTTTACACATTCCTTCCTTCTTGTCTCTCTTGCTTCTCCTACCCTCTCACTCCTCTTCTCGTCCTTCTCTTTTGTTCTTTCTTTCCTTTGCTTTCATCAGAACTTGGTGGTGACTCCTTACACTGAACCAATTTAAAACGGACCCAAATAACATTCATAGGATATGCTGATAGAATCAGTAAGATTTAAGAATGACTCATGTAATTTTTAAAGGATCAATTTTAGAAATGATAAGTGGTTACTTGGAAAAAAAATTAATTTGCTATCAGTCATACTATAACAGAAAATGGCTCCCCAAATAGTATACTTCAGTTTCTTAGTTGTATAGATAATAATTCTTGTTCCAGTTCTGGTTGCTCTTGTCTCTTAGAAATAGCTGGGCACTGCGATGCACAGCTGGTCCCTGCGATCCACAGCTGGTTCTGCAATGCACAGCTGGTCCCTGTGATCCACAGCTGGTCTCTGCGATTCACAGCTGGTCACTGTGATCCACAACTGGTCCCTGTGATCCACAGCTGGTCCCTGCAATCCACAGCTGGTCACTGTGATCCACAGCTGGTCCCTGAGATCCACAGCTTGTCACTGTGATCCACAGCTGGTCCCTGGGATGCACAGTTGGTCACTGTGATCCACAGCTGGTCCTGTGATGCACAGCTGGTCCCTGAGATCCACAGCTTGTCACTGTGATCCACAGCTGGTCCCTGGGATGCACAGTTGATCCCTGTGATGTACCCCTGGTTCCTGCAATGCACATTGAGCAAACCAATCCCCACCTGCCAAGCCATTGCGCCTCTGTACTTCCTGCTGGTTTATCCCATATAAGCCCTAGACTGCCGAGATCAGGGCCTGATATTTTGGGAATGATGCTGATCAGTGCCTATCAATGTGAATAAATCTGCCTGTGCATCGTCTTGGTGGTTTTGCTTCTGTTGCACTACCTTCACTCACATGACTAATGTGCATTGACTTCTCATAAAAACATGCACTGACCTCTCATTGTTTGAGCACATTACTGAGCCCAGCAACTGCAGAGTGATTACAACACGTTCACTATTTGACTTCAAGAAATGTACGTGCACAATTAATTACTTAGAACAATGAAAAATGCGTCCTGGAATATGAGATGTAATGACAGCAAGGAGCCTGAGGCGAAGCTCTCGTCTGGGGACTGTGTTCCTTTCTTCTGGTTGCTGTGACGAACTACCACAACCTAAACAATTTATAAGCCATAGGAATTTATTCTCTTATAGGTCTAGAAGTTAGAAAACTGAAATAGGTATCAGTGGTTCAAAATTAAAGTGTTAGTAATTTCACATTCCTTCAAATGGCTGTAGGGGAGAATACATTTCTTACTTATTCCAGCTTTGGGTACTCTTGGGATAGAGGGCACATCATTACAATCTCCACCTCTGGATATTTATTGCTTTTATTTATGTATTTATTGTTTTGTATTTTGCACGGGGTCGCATTAGGCAGCTTGGACTTGTGATCTTCGTGTTTTCAGCCTTACCATCAGTGGGATTACAGGCGCACGCCACCACACCCAGACTCAGTTGCTGGCTCAGCATGCCTGGAGGTGGGGCTGGTGTGGCATGTGATGCCAGGGATTGAACCCAAGCCCCTGCGCTTGCCTAAGGAGGCACTTATCTGCTGAGCTATCTCACCGGCTCTTCTGTTGCCTTTTTTATTGTGTGAAAAAGGAAAAAACTTCTGTGTCTCTCTTAAAAACATAGCGGTCATTCTTACAATTACATATAGTAGCCCCACTTCAAGACCCTTAATTTAGTCAGGTCTCCCAAATCTCTTGTTAAAACTTTCTGGGCATCCTAATAGGTTCTCAAGATGGGTAAGCCCTGAAGATCCTGACAGACCTTGTGTAAAGAACTGGGAGAAGGGGATGAGTGGAATGTACAGAAAGCAGGGAGAGATGGGGCAAATGCGCTATAGGTACATACAATCTAGTTCTTTGGGACAAGAAACATCCACACCCTTTGGACCCCAGATGACTTCAGGAATCCTGTATGTACATATTAGCACTTTATACACTGAGGCAGCCAAGTCTGTTTGTGGGGTAATCACAGCTATTAGGATTCAGAAGTCCTGGGGTACACACCGCTCCGTGGAACTAAGCCCTGCTGCTTTCTGCACCACTGGCTTTGCCAAGAAATGGCCTGAGAAGCAATTTTCTCATGAACAAGTGGATAGAAATTCAATTCACTTACTCTTGGACTTTTTCCCCCCTCAGGGATGTTTGATACTAGGAATTGGTCTTTAGTATAGTTAAGATATAGATAGAGACCAACTTATTTTTTCTCTTTGTCCCTCTATAAATATGATGTGAGGTCTCTTAAATTTTTTTTAATTTTGTGATTCAATAGATAACAAAGCCCAGCTTTTGCATATGACTGTAATTTGGAATTGGAGACTTTGTTTTTAAAGTAAAAATGGCTAAAGTGGTATTTTATTAAGAAAAAGCCTTAACTAATCTTTTCCCACTTGTTTTATTTTTATGACACTGCAGGCTGAACCATAGCCTCTTCCTGAGCTATAGACAGCCTCCCTGTAGCCTTTTTTGTTAAAAAATTTATTTTCAAACCTCAAATCTCTTCTGTGACACAGGAACTCACCTTATTTTCTTTTTAAAGTAAAAATAAATACTATATAGTTAAAGATTGCTATATATGTGTGTGTACATATATATACTCATATAAATATATATATGTGTATAATATTTACGTATATATATACACAAATATAATTTTCATGTTACTAATCAGAAGTGTAAGTATCTTAACTGAGTATTTGGTAAAGCCTAAAATAAGAGCAGAAAAGTGTTCATAACAAAAGTTATAAAAACAGGGCTTTTGCTAATTGGACAAGTTCCCATCGAGGATCAAAGGATGCAAGGCCAGCATCTCAGGACCAGTTAGCTCAAAGAGCATTGCCGGTGGGCTGATTTGAGAAGTCTGAAAATTATAGACTCCTCTAAAGTCACACATTAAAATACAAATTTTTCAAAAGTGAGAAAAAGTGATTCCATTAAATGTGTGATCAATACACATTTATTAGTAAATATGTGATAAAGTGTCTGTTAATGAAATGCTTCTTCTTTATGGCTGCCATTTGCCATCGTTACTCCGTGATACACTCACATCTTACTGAGAAGTAGCACTATTCTTTAGATTCGGCCTCTACTCTGTGATGTATCTCAAGTCATTTCAATCCTGAGATCATTTTTCTGTAGTGATTGAACATATGACCCAGAAATTATATTCCCTATGAGGGGTACAATAAAATATCAATTAAATTCAGAAAAATATTGGCCATTTGGTCTATGAAGTTCTCAAAAGATACATTGCTTTCATTAAATCATGCACTGTATTAGATTCCAGTAGACTAACACCTTATAAGGGACTCAACATTGTGTAATTTGTGCATAATGCAGATCATGCAGGCAATTTTCCATGTAGTATCTTGTAAAAAAAAAGATGATGTTGATCTGGGGATGTGTGTAGCTCAGCATCACAACACCTGCCTGGCAAGTGCAAGGTCCTGAGTTCTTTCCCACTACACACACACACACACACACACACACACACACACACAAACACACACACTAAAGTTGACATTAGTTAATTTTGAAATGGCATTTGAAAATTATTTTATTACATTGCTCAAATCTGTTATTTAAAGACTCATAAATTGTGCTTAAGAATTTAGAAGCTCACCAAAAGATCATTATGTATAAGAGTATGTAGATACTCTTAATTGATTAGTAAGTTGTAGCTGACTTCTGGTTTTGTTTTGGTCTTCACTAAGAAGTAAGAAGAGACACATTTTGGGTTGAAGGGCGGGTCTCTCCAGCTGGAGAGCTTCCTATAGTCATCATATCCTTCCCATCATCATTATTCTGTCCTTTGTCCTTATTTCAAAAAGTCTGTGCCTTTTATTATAAAAGGCTTTTCCAGAAATGCACAGTGCATATATACAAAATGATGAAATAAACATACTTTCTCATTTTATTTTAAAAGATGTTTGTGTTGAACTAAATGACCTTTAAGGTTCCTTCCAGCTCTAAATTTATGTTGCTGTCAACAAAGACAGACAAAAAAATCCATTAAGCTGCAGGCCGAGAGATGCATGCCAAGCACTGTAATCCTGCCATCGGTATATTTCTTCTTGAAGGTAGAGTGCTAGATTTAGTGGTCTGCTAAAGATCCTTACAGCCTGTGGTGATAAAACATGATAACCAGTTTAAAAAAAACCCAATTAAAATATTGTACTTTTAAACATAAAAGACCCTAATTGTATCTCGTGAGTCATTTATATAAATTGGGCATCTAAGCTAAGCCTAATGGATGTAGCTAATTGAATGAAATTAGTCACATTTGAATATTATCACAACCTTACTATCACATTAACTGTGATGAAAATTTATTCTGTGTGCCTATACGGGTCCCCAAAGTATCAGCCGTCAACACTTTTTTGATTAAATAGCTCTGTAATGTTCTCAGGAAACTTGATTCAGAGCAGGTGGGTTGGTTTTTGCTTTAGAGAACAGTACTTTTTGGTATCATTTCTATTTATATGCAGATAAACAGAGAAAATGACCTTGATTTTGTTCATTTTTGATGGGTGATAAAAATCACTGAAAATATGGAACATGCTAGGTACTGATAATTTCCAAAGTTGATTATATTATTTTTAAAGTCAACTGAAACAAATAAACTAAATTATAGTTTAAAAGATGAACTTATGTCATATAAATGTTGCTTTATAGTGACAAAATTTCTGTTGAGAAAAATAGAATATAATTTTGATGTGGTCCAAGGGAAAATTTGTTTCTATTTGGGAAGCTTCTAGGTTTTTGTATTTGTAGATCTGTGTATAGTGGGTTTCACAGAATTCCCTCAAAGTAAATACCCACCAAAATCTGTGACTATATTTGGAAATGAGATATTTACATAAATAATTTAGTTGAGACCCAAGGTGAGGTCCTTCTAGCTAAGGTGGCCTTTATATTCAATGCAAGTGTCCTTATGAGAAATAGAAAGGGAAATTTAAAAACGCAGCGGAGGACCTATAAAGGTTGAGTCAAACTGGAGAGATGCAGCCTCAGCTAAATAATGACAGGGTTCTTGGGAGCCACTAGAAGGGGCCAGAAGGCCAAGAAAGGATTCTTTCCTGGAATCTTTATAGTATAGCGGCCATGCCACACCTGATTTCAGAGGCTGAGATTTTAGAACTACCAGAGAATATTTTCTGTCCTTGTAAATCACCCTGTTGATGATTATTTTTCATGGTGACTCTAGGAAATTACTATGCACTCAGAAATTCTGTTATTAGATTGTGAATTGGCAAGCAATACCTGGGCCCAGTATTTCACTTGTACAGTGTATTGGTAATCTTCTATTGTACCCTGTAAATAATTTTTAAGTATCTTATGCAATCAATAGTTGTTTCTAAATGCCAGTGAGAGAGGTCAGAGGACTAAGCACATGCTGTGGCAAGCACAGGGACCAGGTTCCATCCTGTAATCCCAGCACTGGAGAGACTGAAAATAGGAGGATCACCACAGGTCGGAGTTGCCTGTACCAAATACATAAATGAAAAAAAAATGTTGTTTTTAATCTGGAGTTTAATTAATGCTGATGTCAGTTACATTTGAATAAATAAAAAAAACAAGACTTTTGGAGTGTTTAGGATTTCTTAATATCTCTGATAAAATAGTGATTAAATGAAATTTATACTCTGAATAATTTGAGTCATTTGTTAGCACAAAATATTATTTACTAGTGCTCAGATAGTAGTCATTCTCTAAGTAGCAGTTATTTTCATGTATTTGAATCATTTAGTAAAAAGAGAAGGAAATTCAGTGCAATTGTGACACTAATCCTCATGATTCTATTGAAGACAGTATTGCACTTACTAAGAAGAGTTTAATTTTAAAATATATGGCCAAAATCAAAGTGTAGAATTTTAAAGCACATATGTGGGGCTAAGTACAATTGATACATTTCAATTTGGACAGTGTTTTGGAATTTATAGTGGATAATTATAAATGAAATAAAATATTATCACTTGCTTTGAGCTTTAAATTAAATTTTTTTTTTTTTTTTTGGTTTTTGGAGGAACTGGGGATTGAACTCAGACCCTTGCATTTGCCAGGGAAGTGCTTATTCTATTGAGCCATCTCCCAGCCCCTAAATTAAAATTTTTAAAAATATAAAAACAGCTTTGATAATGTTAAATATAATGCAAGTATTTATCCTTTCTTGCTAATTTTGGAGAGAAGTTTTAGAAGATTAAGGAAAATACTATTTGTTTACGTACAGGATAGTTTACTTCCAATAGTTCTTTATTAAATAGTCAACATTTGTTTAAACAAAAATTTCATAAATACTACAGATATTTTGTAGCTGAAATTGTTAGTTTTTCCCAGGGTAATAACATTTTTCAGGTTCACACAGCTGCTTACTTTATGAACTATCAGGAGATGGGTTTTATATGTGGCTCGCCTGGCAAGCACAGAGATGCGCCTTGCCGAGTGAAGCGGGGGTGAGGGTGATTAATATCCATTCTTTAATAAGTTTTTGTTTTCTTAGTCTTTCTAAACATTCTGATTTGGTTGATTATAGTGATGTGCTAAAAATATTTCTTGTTTCTGGGCCTCAGATATAGCTCAGTGGCCTAAGCACCTGCCTAGGCAAGCACAAGAACCTGCATTCCATCCCTGGTGTCACATGCCATGCTGGACTTCCACCAAGACCAGGCGTGATGGCGCATGCCTGTAATCTCCATGCTGGGGAGTTTGAAACAGGAGAATCACTGTGAGTCTGAGCTGTGTAGTGAGACCCTGTACCAAATACATAAAGTTAAAAAACACCCTCATTAATTATATGACATTGCCTTATTAACATAATGTTAGTGATGTTATCTAAAAGGTATCACAAAATATGCTATTTTCAATGAGCAATTAGTTATAACAACAATAAGCCACATTGTTATGGTCTCCATTATTTTTATGTATTTTGATTTCATCAAATTTCAGAATGTAGGTCCAAAATTTAGAAACTGCTTATTTTTAATTACAAAGGCAAATCAGTGTTAGGGATGAGGTCAAGATGGTTTTGTCACTCAAGACTTCAGATAGCAGGATCACCAAAAGTTTAATCATTTTTAAATTGATACTTCAGTTGACTTTATTCTCTAAATCTCCTGTAAACCTAATATTTACTGTGAAAGGTTAGTCTCAGAAACCTAGCACATAAAATCGATCGTGTAATTCCTTTCCGTTCTGAGATTTTTTAAAGATTAGGATTTTCAATATCAAGGAAAAGGTTATATAGAAAGTGAAAAGTACACAGAGCATACCATCAGTGGTGTCCAGGGTTAGTCAAGAATTTGAGAAAAACTAACAAAGAACAAGTTACTAAAGCAGGGGCCAGGGCTTCAATCCCTGGACCTGCCATGCTGGCCCTGCCTCTGGGACATGCTGAGACTACAATTGAAACTGAGCATGGTAGTCCCAGCACTTGGGAGACTGTGAACAGGAGAATCACTCCAAGTCCAATCTAGTAGTGAGACCCTGAACACCCTGTAGACCCTTCCCTAAACAAACAAACAAACAAACAAAAAATAAATTACTATTACTCAATTACACATTAAATACCAAAACCAGAAGGGCATTTCCAGATACAGTTTGGAAGGGAAATTATTTCTTGCAAAAGGTTTACTGATCAATACCTACAATATATTTTATAGATCTCCTTGGAAGCCATTTGAACCCAAATTTAGCAATATACTTCTTGGGACCAGTGACAAGATGTATGTTTTGTTTTGACTCTGGAATAGAAGAAAGCTTAATATCCAACTACCCAACTAATCATTCAAATAATAAATGGCAAAACAGAAAATAACACATGATTCCAGTCTCAGTATTGTTAGTACGTAGCAATAGTGGTAAAAGAGGCTTCCTGGTCAGTTGTTTTCCTCATCTAGTTTCAATGATCATTTTTTTATATCTTGCTCTGTGAAGTTAGGAGGCAATCTTTGATAGAGCCCTGCAACTGATTTTTAAGTGCAGAGTCAGATGTCTGGCACATGCCTCCTCCAGGAAACTGCATACTCCAAAATACTATACTTGATGTGAATCTGAACTAATATCTCTTGCTTTGTAAAGAAAATGAAGTTAATATCAATCAAAAGGACATGACAATAATGCCACTAGGACATGGTGGACTGTTGGGGAAAGGACTGCCTAGTGAAATGCTAAATATAGTTTATTAGCACTTCCGTTGAATATTTTATGTATTCAACACAGAGAGAACTGAAATCCTGATAGACACTTCAAGACTTTTGTAGAATATAAATATATTGGTGGTTTCTCTTTCCTTCTTAATAAAAAACAAGGAAAAAATCAGTGTCTAGGAACATTTCTATTCAAGTGATATCTTCTTTACCATACCAGCCCTACACAGTAGACACAAACACACACGGTAGAACTATTACATCTCAAATAAAATGTGGATTTTAACATTTTTGTGTCTTGTACTATTCTCATTGAAGCATGAACAATTTTTGAAGTCATGAAACCTCTGTAGAGATCCTTAAAATTTTCATACATTATACATATGCAGTATTTAGAAGGAACAAAATAATTAATGATCTATTAAATTTTATACTGCTAAAACATTTTTAGAGAAAATTTAATTTAAAAAGCATATTAATGTCTACATGGAATAAGGTGTCACATCAGAATGTGATACAATTACTCAATTAGTGATGACAAAAGTTTTCTCACAGTAAAGATACCTATGTGTGTCTTTTACTTGTATGTAGTTTAATGAAGATTTGTTTGCTATAACTATATTAAGGGAAAGTGCACAAAAAATTCAAATAAATAATTTTCTTGACAAAAGAGGCATATTTTAAAACCAAAATCCAAGTTAAGAAGTATGATATTTTGCCTTTTAGACAGTCTTCATGTCACTTAGTGGTGATTTGGAGCATAATTCAAAATTTGTGAAAATTTATATGTGAATCATTCAACATAACCTGTATTTTTATTAACTACATAGTAGGACTTGTTGAAATTTTTAAGTATAGCTTTCATTCATTCATTCTCAGTGTTGTACAATATTGCATTATTCAAGTCTGATTCTTTATCTGTTATAATTTGATGAGCTTTATTTTTTATTTGATTTTTTATTTTTTGAGTTCAATTTGAGATTCTTCCTTAGATCTGGAAAGACTTCTTTTTCTTTTTTTCATAACTTTATTGAGAAACAAATAGCAATGAGACAGTTTCAAATCAAATTGGTAGGACAGTTTCAATAATTAACACATTGCAAACATTCTTCCTAGTGGTTAATTGCTGTACAAGATGCGGACATGATATTCTATTTACAGACACCATTAGAACAAATCCCTCTATTCATTAAGAGAATGTAACTATATAACTATGCTAGCCACTT
>NW_004524589.1:4080651-4082273 GCF_000260255.1 Octodon degus | reverse complement strand
GAGCTTTTTCTAAGTCTTTTGTACTTACTTAACTCTGATAAATAAGTACAAAATGAAAAGGTAAGAAATTCCTACAATTAATATGCAGTAATATTCTTACATCTTAACAGAAAGTCTCCTGGCCTGAAAATAAGCTAGAGTGTAAATTAATTAGATTAATTGAAATAATAGAGTTATTAGAGACATTGAAATTAAGATAATTGTCTCAATTTTCATTGCCTGTATTATGCTTATGTTGATAAAATCTTGCAAAAACGTATGGCTTTCTCATTGTCTTCTAATCTTGCTTATAACCATTACTTCACTATTTTTCTGGAAACACGGAAATTTTACTGAAGAGATTTTTTTGAAGGCAGTTGTATATCTCCCTAATTATAAACATTCTAGTCCTTTATAGTGAAGTATTAAAAAGAGTAAAATTTCTAACTGTGTTTGGTGCACTGCTATGATCTTAGCATTCTGGGAGGCTGAGGCAGGAGAACTGCAAGATTGAGCTCAGCCTGTTTCATTTAGTGAGATCATATCTCAAAAAAAAAAAAAGACAAATAATAGCAACAGGATGGAGATGTAGCTCAGAGTCATAACATTGACTTCCACTCCTAGTATTTCAAAGGAAAGCAAAAAGAAACCTTTACATGAAGCTAATTGTATGGCCAATGTGTTTCCATTGGTTTCAAATGTTTTCAATAATAATTACTGAATGACTATGTTCAAGACTTCACAAATCATGCTGCATATCTTACAAGGGTTCTAGCTTTTGCAAAGTTATTTACCCTATTCAGATTGTGGATTCTCAGTGTGTAGAAAGAATGCAATTACCTTACAAATATCAAAAGATGTGTCAGACCAGATCCTCCAAGACATAAATAGTGAAAGGAAGTTGAGCTCAAGAGGATCCTACTAAGGGAGAGCTTTAGGAGAGGAAATGGAGAAGCCGGTAAGCCTGGTGTAGGTCTTGTTGAGAAGCAAGATTAATTCATAAAGCAGGTGAGAGGAAAGGAAGGTTGTGTAGAAGTTCTCCAGCCTGATGAATTCTAAGGAAGCCACACCAAAGGCTTCAGGGAGCCCTGAGCCCAAATCAGCATGGGAGAAGCCCTGTACACCCAAGACTTGACCAGCTTTATCAACTGTGTTACACTCAGGCATCACATGTGGCAAGAGCAGATGGATACAGAAACTGAGTTTAGACTAAAACAGCATGTAACTTTAGTCACCCACCATCCCTGCAGTTTAGGGCCATGGGGCACATAATCCTCATCATATGCGTAACTGTCCAGAAGGTGAGTGGACAGAATCCGGGTGGAGTAACTAAAGCAATGCCTGAATCATAGTTACACATTTATCTGTATAATTTAAGCATATCATTTATCATCAGTATTAATACTCAACATTAATAAGAGAGCCACACTATGTATTCTGCTTGGAGTATAGAGAGAGTGAAGAATAATGTCATAATGCTGTATAGGAGGATTTAAATTTGTATGATTCTTCCAGAATTAAGAAAATGAGACTGCAGCAACATAAATGTAGCAGTTTTCCCTCTGTTATTTTTTATTGATGTATATTCTTTCAAATCCCAAATAGATACTGAAAAACCTAAGTCTAAATGCCCTACCCCTGTG
>NW_004524589.1:4046240-4079776 GCF_000260255.1 Octodon degus | reverse complement strand
AGTGAATATTCTTGCTGATAAGTTGCTGAGGCTGCCGTAATTCTATTAAAGTAAACAGTTACTCAGAAGATAGAAACTGGCATGTGGCTTCATTCCTGTGTATACCTCCTCAACTTTGGAGCTGGAGGCTTAGTTATTTCTCTCTCTCTCTCTCTCTCTCTCTCTCTCTCTCCCTCTCTCTCTCTTTCATTCCTGTACTTTCTTCTCTTTCCTTTCCTTGGGTATTAGTCTTTGTTCTGGAGTTAACCGTACTATGAAAGATTTACTTTTGCATTGTTATCTCAGTGGCCTTCTACAGTATGACTTCTCTTTAGCGTTTTCTCAGCTGTGTGAGTCTGAATGGAGTTCTCTGGGTTCTGAGCATCAATCACCTCGCCATTTTCTCTCCTCAGATTCGGCACATACTATGCCTTCCCAGCTGCTCCAGTACTGTTGCTTTTAGCTGTTCACTTTGTACTACACTAAACTGTCTAGAAAACAAAGGCATTCATATACCTGTAATCTATAAGATATTTAAAAAATATAATAAAATGTAATGACAAATGCCCATGGTATGATTTAACTGAGGTAATATATTCCTAGGGAGGTAACAAGCATTACAGGACAAGAATTAAAGTTTTTAATTATTTTTTATTTTTATTTTTTTAAGAATTATAATTTCTTGAAACCCTATTCAACTAGTATAGAGCTTTGAACACAGTAGGCAGAGTAAACATATATGCGATGAATGAATTTTTTTTCTTTTTTTTTTTTTTGGCAGAACGAAGGATTGAACTCAGACCCTTGCACTTATCAGGGAAGCGCTTATTCTACTGAGCCATCTCCCTGGCCTTATGATGGATGAATTAAATATTTTTATGAATACTAAATTGACATTGTATTTTATCATTAGAGAAGATGGTAGAATTTCATGGCCTATGACATCACCCTTTTACAAACAAATGAATCTTAGTAAAAGAAAATGTTTCCTTTACTTACAGAAGATAATTGGAATTATAGTTGATTATAAAGTTAATAACTTTGACTAGTAGAGTTGAATATATATACTGTATATGTAATACTATTGGGACTTATTAATAAATTGTATGAGATTACAGTAAGTTACAGTAAATTGGCTGCTTTTATATGTGTAATTCAGCAACAATTGGTGAGAATTCAGATATATATTGGCTTCTCATACTTTTCATTAATATTTAAAATGTAGTGAGCTTTGATTGGGTGCTAGAAAACAAAAATACTGGGTTTTAAATAATATACATTTTCACTATAAGCATTTTACCTAAAAAATTTATTGTTGTAACAGTTTATCTTCCAGAAGTAGATATGATATACTTTTGTATATTTTGTATATTGATGTATTGCTGTTCTAGGAGGAAATGTTGAACCCATATCAGCTGAAGCAGTGGGGCTGATAGTACACAGAACAGGTTATTAAGTCACGTGTCTTTCGCTCTTCACTTCTTTAGCTATACTCAGCGTGTGGTTGGAAGTGGAATCAAAGCCCAGGCTGGAAATCCTGAAGTCAGAGTCAGAGGATCTGATCCAGTAATAAATCAGATAATTGACAAATTAAAGCATGTAATACAGGTAAGTGCCGATCCTGTGTATTTATTCATTTGTGTATTATATAGGAAATCACATGCGGCTATTATCTATTATCAGTGATATCTTCATTAATTATATTGAGAATTCTACTTGAAAGGGAATATTGGAATAACTTATGGGTATTTGGGATTTCAGAAATAATTAGTTGAATGTTTTTTATCCAATGTCAATTATGCAATGGTATATTAATGAGAAAAAAATCTATCTGTCAAAACAAGCCAGAACCTTAATATTTCAATGATGAGAATCGCAAGATACACATCATCTTCAGTGGATAAAGTTCACTTTTGTTACCATTAGTGAAAATAGAGATGATAGATTCATTTTCCATATCATGCTGAACAAGAAAGCTATTAAGGTTTCTGTATTCTCAGTAAAATATAAGATGTAAATGAGTAATCTACATTTTTAGTACTTATTTCCTGTGCTGTACCATCCTTTAAATGTTATCTTGTAATCTGTCCAATGGCTCTTTTTGAAATAGACGTACTCTATTTTACCTTTATTAGTGTTATTTAATCAAATGACTCTACACTTCCATTTTTATATATCACATATGAAGCTTAAAGAACGGTTCATTCAAAATGTTGATACTTTGAAACTGCGTATTAAAAAGTTTAAGTGGAGCTACATATTATGTTACATGATGCAAACACTTCTGTTATTTAGGGTTAAATTATCTTTTTACTTACTAGACATTTTGTAACAGTCTATGTGGATGTGGATGTAGTTTTTCATATTTGGAGCAAAATATCTGTGGATAGTTGACACTTTGTGTCAAAAATCATACCTAATTAGGACTGAATTATCCTTATGTATAAAGTACTCTAGAGCCACTCATAATTCCTTGGCAAAGACTAAATTTATGAAGGGCCCTTTATCAGGGCTCTGTGTTTAGGAGTCTCTGTCTCAAGGAGAAGGAATGCAAAGTCTGTACGGGGCTGGTACGGTACAATCAATTTCTTCCTTCCAGGAGGCAATAGTAGCTGACTTTGAGAGCTACGAAAGTCAGTTCCTCTGAGAAACTTAGCATCAGGATTACAGATGAGTAAATGTCACAACCTCTGGTGAGTTGAAAATAATTCCTTCAGGGAAGAATTTCCAGGGTAACATAGGTGACTTTTATTGCCTGTGGGCCATGTGCTAGCATTTCTAGGATCTGAGTAGCCTTGAGGTTGGGACAGGAGGTGGAGTGGCAGTGAAGGAGGGGACAGTGTTAGTAGTGGAGCTGCAGCATGATGGCCAGGGTCACGCAGAAAAGACTGCTGTCGGGAAGCAGCAACACTGGGTCCGCTGAGGCACTCAGCCAGAGTCATCCTACCCACCATGTTTCCTCTATATTGAAACTTTTCTTCCCCACACTTTGAAAAGTAAGGGTATTTCTGTACTTCCAGGTGATGCTGATAATTATCAGAGGGAATCTAATGAGGTTCAGGACAACCTGAGATACAGATTTACTTCTTGAGTTTTTGGTGGCTTAATAAACAATGCATTAGGCACTAGATGTTCAAGCAAAGTGGACTTGTAGTACATGTTGATTAACATGTATCTGATGGTTTTGCAGGAAAAGAATTGGGGTGGGGAATCTGTGGCCATGTTCCCTTGCTATCAATTAGGGAATGGGAAAATTAGGACTGCCTAGGGAAGAATAGAACTGAATTGCAGCTTTAACAAGGCCTCACTGGATCCTAATAGGAACTCAGGCAGGAATGTCCCTTTTGGTGACTGCTGTATTTAAAACCAGTATGTGTCTTTATTCTTCTGCACCAACCAATTATTGGATGATGGGATTATGTTGACAGCTATGAGTCAGCAGCAGCCCATGGCCTTGGTTAGATCCTCCCAGCAATGTCTACTACAAAGTGGTGTGTAAGTGCAGGTTATGTGAAACTGTAGTACGTAGTCAATGATAAAGTAAAAACAGGCATAAGGCTGGTCATCTCTTTTTGCTAAGATACAACAAAATCTTCATGGCTTCTAGAGTTAAGCATTACCCAGGGAGTGAAGAAGATAATTCACCAAATGCAGGGGGAAATGTAGAACTTCAGTGATTATTGATTGTATCTCATTCTCTAAGTATTTTTGGTTGTAGGAAGGTATGTAGACCACAAATATACTAGTGCAAGAAAGCATATGTATAGGTTATGAGTACATGAGCACACATATCAGGTAAGGAAGCATGCTAGCTGTTTGTCGTGGATATATGGGATGAAAGCATCACAGAAACTCTGTGGTAGATAATTGTGATGGAGCTTCTATCACCTGCATGAATGTAAGAGTTCATTCACAAAGAAATATTTAGTTTGTGCCTTCAGCCTTACTTTCTTCCTTTCTTGCTCCGTAGCTTCAAAGCCATAATTTTTCCAGGGCGGCAGAGGGGAAAAAAAAAACCCTTACTTTTCTTTTGTTTTTCATGTTAATTTAGTCTCACTCTTTCATCTGTAAGAGAGTGTGCAGATCTCTAGTTATTCGTAGTTAAGTTTTATTCTAGGGCTACAAGCCAATATCAAACACAATGCCACCTTTGAGGTCTATCTTTTTAAAGTTTACTAAGATGGTATGGTTGAAAATTAGGTTTTTGCAAAAGATTGTAGGAAATCATATTTTGAACATGTGTCACTAACACATACCTAGAACATACTCTTTCATAAACCAACTTCCTAAAGATGAAGAGAAGCTTCTGATTTTACCCGATTTCTGGCTGCTGATAATGTGTGTGAGCCCTGGCTGGGGTTCCTGTCATGCCCTCTGATGGCAAAGGCCATGCAACACAATCTCCTTGGTGGCAGCTACGCAGAAGGCACAGAAAGTGTCTTCTGGTAGTGAGAATTTAGCAACTTGAGAATAGTATGTGCCGGGGGGTGGGGGTGGGTGGAGGCATACATATTTCAAAGGGTAATCCACAGATTTAGATTATAAGTTAGTGTTTGGATACAACTTTTGTATTGTAATAATGTTTCGCTCATTTTTTAACCATTTTCTACAAAAAACCCCACATTTAATAATAATAATAATAAATCTTTTTTTGCCTTTTGTTCAGAGTTGTGTATATGAAAATATGTCAGCCATGTTTCTTTTCTAGGAAAAATTGCCTCCATGTTTTAGCCCCCATATACCTGTCCTTTTGGCCTACTATTGGTCTGAGAGTAGGTTTTCCACCCCATAACTTCCACAAGTGATTGCTAAACACCTGGGTGGAAATTTCACCTTGAAAATGCAACCTTTTAAGTACTAAAATAATTGCTTTATTAAAATTATTCAACATGCACTTATTAAATTCCTGTGTGTGCTGGTTCTAAGTAGGATGGAAAGCTAATATCATCATTATGTATACTATAAGAGGAGCAAGTGTGTGGGCATGTTTTGAGTGGAAAACATGGGTTCCTTAAATCTCCAATGTCTCCTAGATATCAAAGAAGGGAACCCAATCTCCAGAGCCCTTCCTGGTCCTTGTCTTGGTCCAGGAAGTTTATTTTTGTAATCTCATTGATAAATTATTGGAATCCCATGAAATTATTTCCAATCTACCACACCCAGTGCAAGCCATAGAGAGAATAAAGACACTGAGGCATATTTCTAGCTATGGGGAGCCTAAGTCCAGCCATCGTGATGGCTATCCAAAACAAAGGACTGGAGCAGGGCTGAACCCGGGTTTTATTGAGGATGAGTGACGGAGAATGGCAGGAAGGAGGTGAGTACTGTGATCTGGGCTACGTAGGAGGCCTGTATTTACCTCTGCAATGTGCAGAGAGTAAGCTGCCTTACCATCTAATGTTTCGCGGTTGGTACTTCAGCATTGTTGTGTAATCTTTTCAGCCCCAGGAAGTCATAGCCTCTGTCTCGAGACCTGATCCTAGCCAAGAATGTGCAGCATTGGCTCTTCCTACCTTCTGGATCTGGCTCACATTAAAGAGCAGCAGGTGGAGGTTTCTGGAGAAACACACCTGCCATCTTCAAAGACTCGCCCCAGCTGGACTCATATGCATTGCTTAAAGCCAGTTGAAGGGATAAGGAAGAGTCCTAGCCAGCTCTGCACACTTCAATACATGGAAACAGGGTCAGGCACAGCCAAAATGGAGACAGTTGCTCTTCTTTCAGAGAGAGTTGCCCAGGTGGTCCTCCACACCCCAAATTCAGTGGAGACCACATTTGGTTGTCAGCACAAGGATATTATTTAATTGTAAAACTATGAAGTCACTTCTTTCCTGCAGAGTATAAACTCACATCAGAAATTTTGGAGGATATAAGACAGCATGATTATTTGAAAAATGCTTTACAGAATACGTGAACACTGTAAATGTTTTGTTAAATGGATCTGGTACCTCCACACATGCTTAGAATGTTCATCTAGAACACATGTGCTGCTATGACTTGGGATTATATGTCACCCACCACCTAAGACAAAAGCAAAAACAACAGCAAAACCCTTGTTATGGTTTGTGTCTAGGTGTCCCCTCAAAGCCTCGTGCAGTCTTGGAGTGGCTTCTGGAGTTTGTGATTGATTACTGTGGGTGTGGATGCCACACCTGCCCTGGGGCAGGTAATCTGCATTACAATGTAAGGAGGGAAGAGAAGCCAGCTGCTTGAGCTGCTGCTACCCCTCCCTTTTGCACTCTTGCTCTTTGCCCCCTCTTGGAAAGGTTGCTTTCTGCTATGTGCTGCTCTGCTTTGGAGCCAGCTGAGTATAGACTGAAACCTCCAGTAACTGTGAGCTAAATAAACCTTTCCTTCCTTCATTTTGGGTGTCGGGAATTTGTCCCAGCAACCAAAGAAGAGTAACTAAGACAACCCTCATGCAAACATAGGTGGAGGTTTTCTCAGAAGTGGATGAATCTAGACTATGTGAGTCATTCATGGTGCAAGGCTAGGATCGAGGGTGCTAGGATTAAGGATGCATGACTTCTAAATCAGTCCTCTGATTGGCTTGGCACTGCCTTCATACTGGTAGCCTTGACACAATATAAGGGATAGAAGAAGGCTTGTCCTGCTGCTTGCTTGCTTTGCTGCCCTATATCCAGCATGAACTGCTCCTGCTCTGCTGCCCTGCGTAGGAGCCAGTTTGAATGTGGACTGAAACTTCTACAGACTGTGACCTAAAAAATCCTGTCCCTCCTTATCTCTGGGTGTTCAGTATTTTGTCTCAGCAAGGAAAAAAAAGTACTAAGACACATGATATTTAATTACACTTTTTTTTTTTTGCCAAGTAATTTAAAAAAGTTCATTATTAGAGATTGAATTTCATTGTTTTAGGAAAGTTGATAGAAAAAGTAGAAAAATACATATAATGTTTGCAAAACTGAAGCACATTCTACAAAATAAGCCTGCAGGGCTTTTTCTCTATATAAGAATTTATATCCATAGGTCAATCCTCTAACTTTCTTACAAAATGAAGTTGGAATTGTAGAGTACATTTGGCTTTCCAACTTGAGCTACGCATGTACAATGCATGACAAATACATTTTTCAAGGCATAAAATTATTTCCCAAATAGTTATTACTGCTTTCATACCATCTTGTCATATGGAAGAATTATAATGTTACTTAGTCATTTAAAGATGGATTTATTAGTAGTTGCCAATTTGTCATGAAAAGAAAGGCTACTAATAGGAATATCCACAGTCATAAATACCTTCTTGCTTCTTTTACCTTTGATATATCCTGGGTATTGTAGCCAAGCAATGTTTGTTAATGATTTTAAGTATTCTTAATAAAAATTACCAGAGATTTTCTAGGAAAATTGTGGTCTTATTCTCATGAGGCCAGTGGAAAATGAAATCAAGTTTGCCATGAACTGAGGTAAAGTAGGACCATAATCATCAGAAGTTTGTGGTGTAGAGCATTATGTATGTGTGTGTTGAGGGGGGATTCCAGAGACCAAAGCAGAAGGCCTTTTGAAACATTAGCCTAAGCTGATATCTAAGGACAGCCAAAGTGAACAGTGCACTTACAGGACAGTGTCTGAGAATAGAAGTCCTAGAGAGCAGGCTCCTAGAGAGAGGCATCAACAACTTTAATTTTACTTTTCCATTTAGAGAAAGCATTATATTTATGTTCCACTCAAAAAATGCCCAAAAGACATGTGCATTGTCACTTGGTCTTCAAGGATTTTCTCAGGCTTCTCAGTGCCTGTTACTGCACCGCAGGTCCTTCGGAACAGAGAGCAGCAAACTTGAAGGGGAGATTCTCATGTGCACACACCCTTTCCCTCTGCTGTTCTGGCTCCTTTCTCAGCCAAGTCATTGTACCAGCTGAAAGAAGCCTCTCAGAATCGTTCTACCATCCAGAACCTACTCTTGGGGTAGACAGTGCCTGTCCTTTTGAGATACCTATGATAATTTTTTTTTTAAATATATTTAGTACAGGGTCTATAGGGTCTCACTATATAGATCAGATTTGTAGTGATTCTCCTGTTTTCATCCTCCCAAGCACTGGGCTTACAGGCATATGCCAGCACACGCAGTCTCAGTAGCTGTCTCAGCATGCCCCAGGGGCAGGGCTGGCTCAGCTTGTGGTTCTTGGGATCAAACCCACGCCCCTGCTCTGCCTAGGCAGGTGCTTTAGTCCACTGAGCTATCCGGCCAGCCCTCTGTGATAATTTTTTTATAACCAGCTGTCAATGAAGACTTTCAATCAAGGGTGACATTAACTTCCTCAGGCGTTTTTTAGAGTAAATTGCCCTTTGATGATATAAATTGGAAAAAGCATTTTATTATTCCTAGTACATCTTATTGAAAAACATGTAAACTTTTTAAATTCAGATTTTTTCTAACAAACTGATTTTGAAATTTCTTGTTCATATTGACTATGCTTGTTTACGGAAAAGTTATCAGCAAAAAAGTTAGCTGTGCAGCAATTTTTCTTTAAACATTAAATAACATGCATCATTTTTCAAAGTAATGATGCCAGCATTGAAAACCCTCACAGCTGAATATTATTAGTTGTGAATCCTAATGCCCCACATAGAAATTAATTCACCTACTTTGAATATGCAACATAAAAAGTGACATCACAACAATTTTCTATAACTCTTGAGTTGCAAAACCAATAAGCATTATAATGTTGTTAAAAGCAGTAAGTTCAAATAACATTTTATTTCCTCAAACCTAACAATTGAAATATGTAGAAGAATGTTAATTTTCCATTAAATATTCATTGTATAGAGACTAAAACTCCTTACAAAATGTCTTCACATAAACCTGATTTTTTACTATGAAGAAAGCAATAATCTTAACCATTCTTTACCAGCACATAATAACTAGATATTTTATAATATCTATTCTAGTATCACAATGTGCTGGATTCAGGCATAGATCACTATCTTCTTTTATGTAGAAGACAGCGTGCAAAATAGACTGTGCCTTTTTCCTAGTTTCTTCTTCAATTTCAAAATGATAAATAGTAATTATAGATCTACAGCAGACAGAAAGGGGTTTCTTAGTTAGCTCTGAGCGAATAGCTATGTCATTAGTGTTCACATAAAAAAGTAAGCAAATGTTTCTGAAGACATTGGTATCTTAAAGTTGCCAATTTGTGAAATTGTTCAATATTTCTTTTTTTTTTTTTTTTTTTTTTTGCAGAACCGGGGATTGAACTCAGGCCCTTGCGCTTGCCAGGGAAGCGCTTATTCCACTGAGCTAACCACCCGGCCCCCATTAATATTTCATTAAACTTACACTATAATGCTTTTTAGAAATTTTTCCTATTCTTAATAGTGTATAACAAAAATATAGAGCCACCTCATCTTAATCAGCTGAATGACCGCACCCGTGTGGCCATGTTATACCAACTGACTCTGAAGTTTATGTACTTCATAGACTGCTGTTCAGGGTAAGGTGAGAACTTGGACTCCTTTCCCTCTGAACTACTATCCACTACTTTCATGTCTCACATTTACATGTTGATTTTTCAGGAAGATATCAAGTTCTTGATTTTGAATTAGCCATGCAGTAGGGACCAAAAGCCATGCAGTTATCTTTTGGCTAGGAGGAAAGTCCTTGAAATACACTCAATAACTTGAATGGTCATCTAACTCAGCAATTAGTTTTGTCTAAGTAAATTCAATGGAAGCCTTCTCTGGAGTACTCAGTGTAATGCACTGACTCCGCTGCTAGCTCTTTCACTTAAAACAAAATCAATTGTCAGCATAAAACAACCATTTCAATTAGCGTACAGTCAACTGGAAATGAAGGTTTAAAAAATCTTTGCGAAAGTAATGGGATTTAGGTTGGGCATTGGCAATTTATTTTTTATTATTTAAAGAGTAATTGTTTTCTGTTAAATAAAAGTTTATGTTCACTCCCATACTGCTGATCTTACACTTATCATTATCCATGAAGGCTTAAGCCATTTATCAGCTCTATTTTCTGTATAAAAATGCTGAAAGAACTTTGAAAATTATAACATTTCTATTTTTGTTTTAGTTAATTAGGGAGCTCTATAGCCATTTCGGTGCTAAAATCTTTATGACATTCTGTCAAAAACAAAGCAAAATATGACTTATTTCACAAACTGAAGTTCCAAATAGCAGCCAGCTCCTAATAAATTCAGATATACTTTTAACAATTAAAATCATAAGTCCATTCAGATATTATTACATCTAGAAGATATTTCTATAGTAATTTCATTAGTAACTTCAAGTAACAACAACCAATTACCCCAAAGAACAATAATTCTTTCCTTAAGGCTCAATGAAACATCTGCATGACCACATATAGCCACGTGCTGTGGTGCGCGGCTTCAGCATTAGCTTAGGGCGTACGAGCACATTCTAGTCTTGAGCACTCTCATGTTTAAAACGGTCATAATGTAAAGTTGTGCAACAGTTCTGGAAAACAGCTTGAGGATCCTTTAGAGATTAGATATAAAGTTACTATACAATTGAAGTGGTTCCACATATCTAAGAAATAATAATAAATTGATTGAAACATAACTTGTTCATGCATCCTCATAAGAGAATATTCATTAAATCCTCAAATTTGAAGTAAAGGAGATACTTATGAACTGGTAAATAAATGAATAAATATGTTATTACTTATCCATTAGATGAATTATTATTCAGCAAAGAAGAGGACTGAAGAAATAATATGTGCTACATTGTGACATATGTTAATTGAAAGAAGAAAAATAATAAAGAAAAGCATATGACCTGATTCTAATTATATGATAAATGTTGATACAAATGAGTTGATATTTTATTAAAACCAGTTTTCATCTGTGTGTGGAGGATCCCCTTATACTTATAAGGGCCATTACTAGCTTGTTGAAGCCTGATCCTGCTCCACACTGATGGCTTTTCCAGTATGCAAGATAGTTTGATCTTTTTCTCAGTTCCAGAATATCTGTCAAGTTTTATCAGCTGTGGTCTTTTAATTCCACACCCACTGTTAATCCCAAGCACCCTGCTGTGGATTCTCTGCTTTTATGACTCAAGGAAATGCTCTTGGTTTGCACCTGGCTTATCTTTTCTTCTGTTTAAAGTCCAGTGGTGTTTTATCAGCTCTTATCACATAGAATTACTTACTGTGAAGTAGCTGTGTTCCTTGCCCCCTTCTTTGTGCCAGAATCTCCATACTGTCCAACAATCTCTCTGACCTCTTTCAGTCTAGTATCTTTTTTTTTGGTCTGTTTTCTTTTATTACCATTTTTTCTTTTCTTTTTTCTTTCTTTTACAAATATTTACTTTAAAGAGAGTATAGTAATAATTGATATAATGTTAGAAGCACTAACCCATCCTCATTGTAGTTGCTTAGTTCACAGATATCAGCATATAGAGTTGGTCAGGTGAGAATTCTACCCATTAACTGCTCTTTTCAAAATCCTGATGCAAATTCTTAGGACCATTGCCTTAAACATCTTGCTTATATAAATGTACGGTTTTACCCCTACCATATTTCCTAACTTTTCTAATTTCTCTCTTTGTTGTTTAATTCTTAAGTTCTTGCTTTCCATTTAACTACGTTATACCTTTTAATTTTTATTTCTTCTTTTGAGTTCTTACACTAGGGAGACAGTATGATATTTACACATGTGAGTCTGGTTTATTTCACTTATGAGTTTATCTTCAAGTTACAACAACTTATATATGAAGGCTTCGAGTTTATCATTCTTTATAGCTCAGTAATATTCCACTGTATAAAAGCACCACACCTTTTTCATCCATTTCTCAGGTGATGGGCATTTTGGTTGTTTCCAAGATTTGACTATCACAAATTGTGCTGCTATAAGCATAGGCACACATATATCTCAGTCTAGTATCTTACATATATCTTAGTTTAATTTCTTTAAAATCTTAGGAAATTTCATCCAATGTCTTTATTTGTTCTCTCAACTTCTCCTCCTTCCCATGGCCTCTGAGTCAAGTCCTCTGGAGTGCTTCCCCTGTGTCTCAGATACTGTGATCTACCTTTGTATGGATAAGCAACCTGTGGAGGTTTCAATTCAAGAGGGCCAGAACCAGGTTCCATCCTGACTGCTACCCTCTTTCTGTGACTTGAGCCCCTTCTGCTTTTGTTAGTTGCCCAGCTCTATACCTTGGATGCCACTTTAATTCTTGTTTCTCACTATGAGTAATCACTATTCTCTCACACATTGCCTTGTTAACCTGTCTTCTCCTTCTTTACTCCATGGCCACCACTCTGATTCAGACTACCATGAGATTCTATCTACATTAGAACAGTAGTTTTTAAACAATATGTACAATAATTGGTCCAGAAAATAACTGAGACAGTTGCCTATATTTGCCATCTCTAATTCTTCACTTAGATTCATTGGATTGCACATTGGTACCTATTTTATCCTTTGAAAAGTCACTAGTTATTTTTTTATAGCAGAATCCAAAGACTTTTCTCAGCCATTAGCAGACTGATTATGTCAGTGCCTATTTAAAGCAATTTAATAATCACCATGTTTTAAAATCCAGTCTCTCAGAGAGTTTGGTTAAATGTGGAAATTTGACAAGTGCACCCCTTTTCTAAATTCCCTCTAGAATGGGAGTGCATGAATGTAAATATATTAACTCACAAGGGAAAAGTCTATTACGTTTTAAAACACACAAATAAGTTAAATGAGTAGTATTGGCATGAAGAGCAGAAATCACAATGCAAACATAGTGCAGAGAGCTTTGTTCCTAAAGACTGAGGCAACTCATTCGATAGTACTGGGGATGCAGGATGTACCAGGGAGCACCATGAAAAGCGGAGTAGCAAAACTCCCCAAGACAGCGTCGCACCCTAGATTGCTGTCTTAATCTCTTGCCGTATTTTCTGGGGAAAAGTTGCACCAGGAGGAATCCTGACTCCAAAGTTCAGGCATAACATAGAGCAGAATGAATCACAAAACAGAAAAAAGTGAAACTGAGAATCGACATGCTAATTCATCTGTCTTCGAACGCTGGCATCTGGATGTCCACTGCCAAGACTGAAAATGAAATGATGTTCTGTGGAGAAATTGATCAAATCTAGAGAAAATAATTCCATATACTTAGCAGGCTTCCACTGGTTGAGAAGCTACTTCACCATCCAGTCAAATGGTAGTAAAATCCTCTATTGTACACTATCCTAACACGATAACTTCCAGGTAGCTTCTAAGACCCGATAGCAGTGGGCAGTCAGTACAACTGCATAATACAATCACTATAACAGTAAGTTGAATCTGAAAAATGTAAGGACAGAAACCACAAAAATATTGCAAAAAATGAAATGGGCTAATAACAGCAGACATTACAGAAGAAATTGCCTAAGAGTTATATAAACAGCCTCCAAAAAGTGAGATGGTATGTGGCATTCTTAATGTTGAATTGCTTCCAAATGATCAATGACAGAGTAAGTTCAAAAACTTAAGCATTTATAAAAATGAAAATTAAAAATGCAGAGTAATTTGAAGGTAACGCCCAGGAAACAGTCCAATAAACAATATGACAAAAGAGAAGGAAATAGGATGTATAATAGTGAAACATTCGCATTTTTATTCTAGAAGATACAAATTATAAAAATGTAAAATCTAAGAATGAGAAAAATGAGGGAGAATTACCTTAGGTGAATAATATATCAGTTATTTTCAGAACTGAAATCTTAGCTCCAGGCTAAGCCCACTGAGTAAACATCACAAGTGTAGACGTGTGCATGTCAGTTCCCCACTCCACCACCACTGTGAAATTTCAGAATATTGGTGCTGATAACATTAAAATTCTTCCTCAGCAGGAGACAAACCAAATAGGTTGCATACAAATAATGGAGACCAGAAATGTATTCATTCTTTGAAGCCAAATATCTGGATTATGCTACTAGTCTTGATTATGTCTAACTACCAATTTGTTTTTTTCTGATTTCAGTATACTGATTCCTATCTCACAAATTTGGTTAAGTTTTCAGTTGAAACATGAATGACTTTTTGGTCTAACTAAATGCTCCAGAGAAACTCTTACACTAGCCTGGAAGATTTTCTGGCCAAGTATCAATTTCAAGTGCCAGTTACTCTTAAGGTATGGCATGAAAATAAAAGCTTCCTCTAATGATTATTTTTTTGTAGCCCTCCTTAGCTAGATAGCTTTTGACTGGCTCATGAATAATCCTAGCTTTTACCAGGTATATTACAAGTCCATAATATTTTACAGACTCCATAAATGTACTCTAATCACTTGAATGTCATTTTATGAATATGATCTGAAGATGTCATTTGTCGGAGCACTGCCTTTCTGGATCTATGTCTTGCAGTTCAGCACCACTTAACCAAATGTCCCCTGTAGTTTCGCAGCAGTTCCTGCACCAAGAAAGTGGGCTGACTCCACACAGAGAGGGAGGCTTGCTGGAGATCACTGGAGGGCTTCTTGTGCACAGAGTGTTGAGAAGTGAAATCAGTGTTGTATAAAGCATCATTTAAAGGTTTAACTGACTAAAAGTTTTACAATAAAATTAAAATATGCAGTATAAAAACCTTGCAGAATATGATGAGTCGTATGAATATAAGGTCTGCATTTATTATGTGTTTCACTTGGATGCAGTGGAGGCTTAATTGGGCTTCATCAGAAATAAAGGAAGTCATAAGTTTTATAGTAATGAGTTTGAATCAGCCTTTATACACACGCCTACAATGCAGGTCAGTTATTATTTCTGAAAATGATCCTTTCAAAATTTTGTCTCTTGAAATATATTATCAGACTGAGGATGAAATTCATTAAGAAGATAGCAAAATCTAATTTAACTTCTTTCAATACTCCTTTTCTTTTAATCTTATAAAAGCAATATATCTTTCAGATATTTAAACACAAAGGTCTAATTTTTAATTTATAGCATATATGTAATTAAACAAGACAGTTGCAATCTTCATTCCATCCTAGTAAGCTTTCTATTGTATACATTCCTTTCAAATTTAATAAGAAAGTCCTTTTAAGATTTTTATGAAAGAACCACATCATTAGAGAAGATGATTAAAGTTTGTAGAAAATTAATGTGTTCTTATTCACTTAATAGATATTCACATGAAGACCTTATTCCTAAGGATTTTAGAAATATTTGTACTGACAAAATTTGTAGTTTAAATATCATAAATTATCATCCTAAAAATAAATAAAACATACTTCAAACATATTTTTTTTTGTGGAACTAAGGCTTGAGCTCAGACCCTTGCGCTTTCCAGGGAAGCGCTTATTCTACTAAGCCATCTCCCCGGCCCCATACTTCAAACATATTAAACCAAGTCACTTGACTTAATTCTAATTTCAGTATATTGTTTTATCACTGATCACGACTGGCTAAAATTATAAAATTAATAAAATTATTACATATCACTCCAGTGTATAATAGCCTTGCTAGAAGGTTTATCTCAGTGTTTGGCTCATGAATATGCTTACAGGTAATATATTTTATCATATTTTTGAGTGTTTCTTTGAAGGATAATGATTTTCCCTTCTTTAAAAGAGTTCTTTTTCTGACACTTTTAAATTTATTTCAATCTGCAATACATCTTTTGATTTAACAAAGAATATCCAGGTATTAATCTGATTAAAACTTCCATTGTTATATCTTTGAGTATGTTCTCCATATGTCATGGAACATAAAAATATTCAAAATACATCTATTGAAAATTGATGAAATTCACAATGGACTTAATGTGAAATTTAAGTAGAACAGGAAAGTAAAGCTTCTAAATTATAATAAATTAAGACCAATAATTTAAGATCATTATAATGTTCAATAACATGCCATCAGTCTTGGATTAAAATTATGAGGTTTCTATATTTTTTCATTCATTCATTAACATACTAACCCAACACAGATGTACTAGTCACTATGTATAATTGTTGATGCATAGAGCACAGAAATTATTAAACAAAGACATTGATGAAATTCTTAAAAAGCATTGATGAGAGTCTAGATATAATACTCAACTCAGATATCCTTTTGCCTGTTTCTGAGGTCCATGGTGACCCAAGGCTAAGAATTATCTGTTGATTTTATTTGACACAATATAATTAACATAATTTAATTTAACATAATTATCTGTTAAATTTATTTAATTTTTATTTGTTGATTTTATTTGAGGTATTATGATACATTAGTAACTCTCCTAAATACTAGGTATATAAAATTAATGGACAAAATGCCTCTTTGCAAAACACTAATGCCCAAAGCTCAAAAAAAATCAAGCACTTCTATAGTAAGCAACTAAAGCAGAAATCAATTTTGTGGGACTAATAGTGGTATTTCTGACATAGCTTCAGTGAATTTGTCACAGTTCTAGGAATCTACAAAGTATTTCATTGCAAGTGAAAGTATAATATAGTATCAGAGATTATTTGATGGGATACAGTGAATCAATCTGCTTCAATCTAGAATGCAGGTATAGTTTTTTAAAAAAGGTATTGTGACTTGCACTTGGCAGAAGCTTTGCCTAAATAAACAGACTGGTGAACAGTGACTTATTTCTGGTACTGGGGAATGAATTCAGGGCCTCATGCATGTTGGATGAGTACCCTACTGTGATATATTTTCAGTTGCTTTTATTCTTAAATTTATTTTCAAACAGAGTCTCACCAAGTTTCTCAGGCTGTCCTTGAACTTGAGATCAACTTTCCTCAACCTCTGGAGAAGATAGGTCCTGCCACACTCTGCTAACATCTCTGGACAAGTTTCCCATTGCTGTAATGAGTTTATGTCTTTGCAAAACTCATACAGTACATCAGTGATAAATCTCTTTCTTGTATATGCAATTTGATCACCTGCAATTAAGGTAATCAGGGCAGGGCTTAGCCAGCATTGGCTTCTGGCTGTAGCTCCTCGTCTGCCTGTTGTTCATGTGTGTTAACCTGCCTGGGTCACAACACCTAAAGCCTGTGATTATGCTGGCTAAAGTCAGGAGCACAAGCCCACCTGTGCAAACACCGTGACAAGGATTTGGGCATGAGACCCTCTCAAATACTTCTTTCATCAAAGCACAGTCATATAGCATAGATCAGTCAATTAGTGAGGAATTATATCCCTCCATCACAGATGGAGATAGGGCTGAGTGTGCACAGTTGCCTAAATATGATCCAATCTACCAAAGTCTTCTTGAAGATTTTTAAGTAATAACATCATCTTGGGATGGAGACACACCCAGTCTCAATCTTCACCTCAGCGTGCCCTGGGGAGGAGGCCGGTACGGTCCGTTTAAATCATAACGTAAGAAACAATCTCAATATTTTTGTTGTTCATATTGTCAATATTTGGATACCAAAACACTAGGGATAATTCAAGTTATTTAAATGATATGTAGTATTTCAGATACTGATTTATTTTAGCAAATTATAAAATCAGACTATAGTACTAAAATAAATTGTACTTGAAAAACTAGTTTGTGCTACAAATGAAATTGGAATTTGTGTTGCACACTAGGAATCTAATTATATTGGTAGGACTGGTTAATTAAAACATAATTATAACATTATCAGTAGAAAAACATGTGCTATAATTAAATCATTTAAATCATCTCTAGAGGTCCTAATATCTTGGATTTCTCACTCATTGCAGGAGACAAGATTACTCTGTAAATATAATTTTCTGATGATTTGCCTTTCTAAGAATGCTTACAAATTTTAAAATTCTACATTAACATTTAATAACAATGTTTTTCTACTCTTTATATATTATTTATCTATAAAACATTCAACAAGACCAAAATATAGGGTGATCAGAACATTTTCAGCTTATGAGACTTCCCAGTAAGTCAATGTGTTTTTTTTTTTTTTTTTTTATTTTCTGTCTTTAGAAAACCATAAGTGATTTTGGAAATGGGTTAATCTCAGTTTCAATCTAAGAGCTATTTACATATGTGAGGTCTTATTTACATTCCATGAAGATTCCTAAACATAATGTATTTTTTGTTTCTTATACTTAATACTTAGAAATTGTTCAAGTAAAAAAAAATGCTGTTAATGCTTTGCATGTTCCAGAACCCTGGGCACACCATGCTGGCCACCAAAATTGGGCATGGTGGCACATGACTGTAACTCCAACACAGGGGAGGCTGATATAGGAAGATCACAACAAATCTGAGCTGTGTGGCAAGATCCTGTACCAAATAAATAAATAAATATTTTTAAAAATTTAAATGTTATTAAAACAAATAATATAGAAAAAGAAACAAATGTTGCACTGATCTTCCCACTCCATGAGGTTTATCACTGGGGTGGAAAAATGAAAATGGAATCATTGAAAATACAGATTCTTTGCTAATAATTATTAGACAAGAATATGAAAGTGTTCAGGAGGTGGTCTTGAGATATCTAAAGCACAGATTCTTGCTCTTAAAATTGAGATATAAGTGAAATAAACTGAGAGCTTCTGAGTTTGCAAGTTTATTAATACTGATGTACTGTCAGTATGTTTTGTTATTGAACGCTTAGTCTGAACTCAATGATCATTTGATTGATTAATTTCCTTGTATAGGCTCTCTTAACAGAAATGTCAATGTAAAATATTTGGTCATCTCTAATCCTTCTGATTATGTGTCAGTCTGTCTTTTCTACTATAGCCCTGTGAGCTGGTTTCTGAAGATCCAATCCACTCAGAGATGCTGACTGCTGGTTTCTTTTTGTTGTTGTTGTTTTGTTTTTGGTGCTGGGGTTTGAACTCAGTACCTTGCTCTTGCCAGACAGGTACTTATTCCACTGAGTTATCTCCCCAGCCCCTCTAGCTGGTGTTCATGTAAGTGCCTTTAACATCCATTCACTATTCACTCTTCCTGTTTTTATGCTAATTT
The DNA here is from genome assembly GCF_000260255.1 of Octodon degus. NCBI lineage: Eukaryota > Metazoa > Chordata > Mammalia > Rodentia > Octodontidae > Octodon > Octodon degus. The sequence continues at coordinate 4,060,937 of NW_004524589.1, read as the reverse complement.
AAATTTAGCATGATAGTCCCTGTGGGATGAAGCAGAAAGAATTACATGGAATATCTCTACATAACTCCACAAGATAACAAATATTTGTATTTACAAATTACCCGTTTGATAGCATGTCCCTCCAGCAGCCGCCGGGAAGAAGTTAGATTTTAGTACAGGAGGCCAGAGCGAAAGGCTTTAGGAGTTCTGTGTTGGTTTGTGGTGACAGCCAGCAATCAGTCACACTGCACATTTCAGGGCTGAGAAGGAGCCTCAAGGTGATAGACAAGACGGACAGGAAGAGATTCACTGTGCTTGGGTCACGCAGAAAGATGAGGTCAGAACAAGAATTCCAGAATGTTACAGTGCCAGGTAGAAAACTTCCGGATGCAGACACACAGTGAACTTCAGCATTCTCTTCTCCGACCCTGCAACACTGAATTTTGCAAAATACACACCCTGTTCTCTTGTATTGAAACATTATATATGCCTGCAACAAAGTCAAAAGTGAATTTTGAAAGATAGTAAACATAAAGTAGAGAGAGGAAAGCCGGCTTTTCTAGCTACAGCTGCCTGAGAGCTGAGGAGAAAGGAAGAAAGATGTGAAGAGGAAGAGGAGGGAGAGCGAACGTGAAAGGACAGCAGCATAGAATGACCACTTTTAAAGAATTCACTCCAGAGCAGTAACAGCACTTTGCAGATGATCTCCTTAATACCAATTGCATAAATTAAAAAAAAATCTTTTGCATTGGTTTATCTCAGCGCTCTCTCTCTCTCTCTCTCTCTCTCTCTTTCATGAATTAAGTCCAAAGCAGGCCGACTGACTTCAGCCTCACTCCTGGTCTGAAGGCTCCAGATTCCTTTCTTATGGCTCTGGCACTCTCCAGCTTCAATGCGCCATCAGCACCTCTTACGTAACATAAAAAAAAACAATTCGAAGTTGGATACTTCAGTAGTGAAGGGACTTATTCATTTATGTAAATGTCTCTAAGCTGGCATAGGACCTTGAGGGCTTCAAGTAGACTGTCCTGTATAGTAGCAAGCAACCACGAAGTTATGCGTGTGTCTGTTAAGGAACAGAACCATGAGCTGGGGGTAGAGAATACCTAGCAGGTGCAGAGCCCTGGGTTTGATCTACAGCACCACAAAAATCTAAGAAACAAATTACCAAGGAACTATTTGCTTTTAAATTGTGTAAGCTTTGTCTTTCTAGAATTTTGGCTGGGTTGTTTGATACGTTGTCAAAAACCTATCAACCATGATCTTAATTTTCTTTCTTCTGAGGATTTAAAACTTAAAATTGGCATTGATCCACCAGTCCATTCTTTGTTTGCTGGATGAATGTGCCTAGCCTATATTGCCTATATCTTAATTTTCAGTGTAGACTTTCAGCAGAATCTTTTATCTCGTTGCCATGTAAGCAGATGTGAGTTTTATTCTTTTTCCTTTTCATTGAACACTTACCTCATTGGAGATTTTTCACTTGATTTAACTTAACTTTTTGATGGTGATACATCTGTTGCTACCTGTATCTAGTTATCATTTTAATGGCTTGCCTAGAAGCTGCAACCGCAACAGTGGTATATTTTCCTGCTGTTCTTCATTCTTTGTTTCATGGATTTCTATTTTCAAGAAATTGAACTGATACATCGTTAAGAGTTTTTGCTTTTCCCAGATTTCCATCTATAATTACTTTTTATTTATACTTTTGGAAATATGTTATGTTTAACTGACATATAAAATATCAAAAAGTTTTTAGAATATTTCCAGTGTTTTCAAAATGTACATGGACATAGATTATTATGATGTCTAAATTATTATTATTTCTGCAGGAACTAGGGATCAAACTCGGGGCCTTGTGCTTGCCAGGCAGGCACTTATACTTCTAAGCTATCTCCCCCGCATGACATAGATTATTTAATAGTCATTCCAAAATGATCTTTGAAGAAATACATCTGTCGATCTTTGAAGAAATACATCTGTCATGTAGGACAATTACTGAATGTAATTTTAAAATGATAAACTTGCCTTTGATGCCTTGCAACTAATATTCATTTATCATCCTAAACTTCATACAAATTTGAGAGGATCATGCAATCAAGATTGGCTACAGAATTTTCAGGGCCCACTGCAAAATTAAGATATAGACACCCTGTTCAAAAGTGCTGAGGAATTTCAAGATTGTCATGATAGGGAGTACCTGGTGGTCCAAGGCAAGCTCGATGCCTGCGATGGTTCTTGTGTGTGTGTCAGGATTCTTTTTTTCAGTTCTACTGTTAGATTGAAAACAAAACTTTAAATTGATAAAGTAACATAAATACCATCTGTGCCAGGATGCTTTAAAAGTTAGAGATTATTACAAACTATAGAAATTAAATGACAAGTAAAATTCTTATACCCAACATCAAATTTAGATATAGAATTTGTCTATGAATTCTATGACTAAGTATTTCAGTTATATGCCTACTCTTGAATAGTTGTAGAGATCATTTGTATTATTTTAGCCTGAACTCTAACTTCTGGGAATTTTAGTAACTTTCTCGAGGTTTGTCCTAAGCAAATAATTCAGAGAGAACTTTATATTCTATTACATTAGGTAAAAATATGTGAAAACGTACATATTTGGAGGTTTTTGTCATACCATAGTCATAAGTTTTTCTCCTAATACATGGCAGCTTATTAAATATATGAAAGTAGGACCAATATACAACCTGTATGCTAGTGAGTTCTGAGCACATTCACTTGCCCTTTCCAACCTCACAGTATCTCTTCTTTTCTCCACACTAATGATGCCCTGACTCTTCACCCATTACTCATGAGGAGGATTTTCCAGGCTCATCCACATGTTAATGAAATGACTTTAGCTATTAAGTTTATTAATTTCTGTTTATTAAAAAGAATTACCTTAGTTTTGACTACCAAGGTCCATAGTGGAACATGTTCATTAGTCCCTACAGCCTAAAACAATGTAAGCTGTGACTGAATTTTCTTTTTCTTAGAAACTTCTGAACAATATGTCTGCTAGCACAAACTTATAAAATTTATACATGAAACCTAGAGAATTCTAATTCTACACATTTTTATACTCATTTCCTGGAAGTAATGCTCTCAGTAACACACCATTGTCTTATCTTCTATTGTTGTAAAAATTAAAACAATGGCATGTCCCTGAAAAATTATAGTTCTTTCACCTTCTAATCAGAGAATTTTTCCTACAATAGGCTGTCCTACATCTATCTGACAGAGTGGGTAGTAATCTCCATAATCTTGGAATATGACTAGAGATTGAGTTCTTCAGAAGTCATGTGTAATATCAAAAAGCAATTCTGGCTGGAAGTTGTGGCACGCACCTGTAAGCCAAGCACTCTTGGGGACTGAGGCAGGAGGACTGCAAGTTCAAGACCAACCTGACAAGCTTAAACACTTAGAAAGAACTTGTGTCAAAAGAAAAATTAATTAAGTAAAGAACTGGGGCTCAGTGTTAAGGCCCTGGGTTTGTGAAGGCCCCAGTATCAGCAACAGCAGCAGCAGCAACAACAACAACAACAACAACAACAATAACAACCTTTAAAAAGAGGAGGAAGGAAGGAAGGAAAAGGGAGGGAAGGGGAAAACAGGAAATACTATGTATTATGTATGTGTAGCTACACCCTAAGATGATCACAAACTTCAAGTACTGCAAACACGCAATTATCAGAAAAAGGTATAGTTTAAATATGCAATTTTATGATGATTTCAACTAAGACAAAACAATATTGATACAACATGCAGCAATGGACTTCTAAAATTTTCATCACTTTCCACTGTTGTATTTTGTACAAAGTCTCAACATGAAAAAATGTTTGCTCATGTGGTTCTATGCTATTCATTTGAGCTCTGTAGCAACCACACTACATTGACAGAAAATAGCAGCAGCAAGATATCACGCCCTAGTTCTCCATGGCTTAACCAAACAAAACTTTTTTGTAAACATAAGTTCAGTGTCAGTCAGGGCACCACCCTGCATGTCTAAGCTCTAGCACATGAACTTTATAGTAGCAGTGGAGGGGGGGAGGGGAGGGGAGGGGGAGAGAGAGACAGACAGAGAGACAGAGAGACAGAGACAGAGAGAGAGAGAGAGAGAGAGAGAGAGAGAGAGAGAGAGAGAGAGAGATAGTTAGTTAGTTACAGAATATGGCCTGCCCTTCTTACTCCACCAGCCTGCAGTAATATGTAGTCTACACCAAACCATAGTTGATCAGTTAGATATTTTCACATAACACCAACATTAGTGGAAGTCTGATGTATTTGAGAGTGAATAAATATTTGCTGAGCATTAAATGTACATTTTAACCTTTTATTTGTACTTTAGTAAAATGATCCCTGATTTCTCATCTAAATCTTTTTATAACATGATATAAAAACACTAATGTATATGAATGACTTCCCTGTTTCAATAAATTTTCCAGAAAAAGGAAAAACCATTCTTCAAATGGAAAACTTGTCATAACAATTGTGCTACAGAGATCCTGTGCTTCATTTTCTGAAAAAGGCTGGAATGCAAAAATTTGTGTACAAGCACGGTTGGGTTGCACCTGTGTGCTTTAATAGACTGTTGGTACCTAGTGTGCTGCAGCACGTGATTGCTTCTGAATGTCTGGTCTCCCTGTGACCTCTGACTGAATGGAAGGCTCTGTAGACAGTTAGGCTTGTCCCAGATTTTACTTCCTGAAGATTGCTTGGTATGCTCTAATGATGGAGTCAGTACAGAAAATTTAAGGCCACAGAGCAGCGATAGTACCACCTTTATCTTTCAGTCCTTCACATTTAGCTCTGAACTTGGGACTAGCTGGGTTTTTAAATTGTTTGGCTGACATGAAATAAAATCTTCAGCTGCCTGCGAGCAGACAGTTCCAAAGCAGGCTCTTAAGCCCAGTACATCCAAAATTAGTTCTTTTCCTCCAAACTTTGTTCTCCCTTCAGAGTTTCCACTTCTTGTTACAGATAACATCAGTCAGGCAATCATTTGGACTCAACATTATGTTAGGGGCGAATACTGACTGTTCACTATAGTCTATCTTATTCTAAGAAAACGTTACTCCCAATTTGTGTGTCAATTTTATTTCTTCAGTTGAAGCTATATGCATACTAACTCGAATGAACTCCCCAATTTACTTTCTAGCATCCAAGCTCTCTTCCCCGCCCCTAATTGAAAGCTTGGTCAGTATTGCTTCTTTAAAGCAGAATTTAGACCAAGTTTCTTTAAACATATACCAGCAATACTCAAAAGGCGGGCTTTTAACAAGTGTTATGTGTGGGGGGAGAAATTTTGTAGGACGTAGGTCTGTGTATAACGTAGGTTACAAGAAGTTGAATTGGGCTTGTTTTTTTTTTTTTTTTTGTTTCTGTGGTGAGAACATGCATTCTAATTTCTTAAAAGGAATTATATGTACATGATTTTTAAAATATATTTGCCAGAGGCATATGTATTCCTAGAAAGGTTTTTTTTATTTATTTATTTTTTCAGAACTGGCATAGATCAACTTCTCAGAGATTTCTCAGAATCAACAGCAAGGAATTCAGATGCACTAGTGTTAAAGTCAGGACTCCTGCGGCAGCATCTAAATCTGTCTTCCCTTCCCATGTGCACTGCCCTACTTGTGAACCTTGCATTTGGTGTCTTCATCTTTACTGTGTTTTGCACACAATTTTTGTACCCCAATTCATAATTTTTCCTCTTTTGGAAAAAAGCAAGCTATTTATTATGAATAAGTCCCCTTTATCTACTGAAATTTATTGAGAGTTCCTTATTCTTTGATCACAGTGCATATTAATCACTCACAGGAAGTTTCCAAAGAAGGAAGGTTCTATTTTAGTGGAATATTGACTATCCAACAAAAGGCTAGGTATCTACATGTGGCAAATTTTTAAAAAATCATCTTATTATTTCAATGAGACAACATTTTTAAAGTCTCATTCTTTAGGCTTAAAAATACTGAGACATACACAGCTTCTGCCACATATATGTTTCACAGCTTTTACCTATGATAGTTGTAGTTTAAAGCCAGACAAAACTATCTCCAAATCTTTCTTTTGCTGATTATTCTTCATTTCTGTGTTTATATTTCTTCTGTAGTATTTAATGGGTTCTACCATGTGTCATAGTGATCAATAGTGATCAATAGCTAAAAATCATTCCCATTGGAATGTAAGTGCTATGAAAACAGATACTACACATTTCTGTGGAATTATAATACTAATTTTCCTGTCTTACTGAATATGCATTAGTTTGAACTGGATCAATACTGTTATACTAGCTATCAATGTAATATTTTGGCTTCTATTCAATGGACAATAGCTGTGTATTCATTCAAATTCATATTCATATTAAAGCATCTCGACAGTGAGGTAATATTTAGTCACACATAATCCCTCTATCCCCAATGGATGCCTATGCTGGACTTCTCTGAACCCTCCTAAAGCCCTTGAATAACTTTTAATATTAATTATTAAACTTTTAAAAGTGACAATCAGACTCCATAGAGTTTGTAAGCATATAGAAAAGAGATTCCTGGGACTATACCAATGTGAGAAAATCAGAGTTTACAATAGGTCAGAATTGACCTGGATGCAAACATTTTAAAGAGTTATAGGAAGGCATTTTCTACCTGCACCCTGTGTGAGGAGCAGGAGTTTAGTATTCTAAAGAAGGGGTTAAGTATCAATAAAGTCTCAAAGATATTTTCCTTCATTAGATTAAGGCATGTCCTTAGACAGTTACATGTTGTAGATTGCTCTCTAAATTATCTTCTTGAGAGAAAGTTTGTTTTCAAATACATGCTCTAATGTTATTGCATTCTGTGACCGATGTTGGCTTCCTGATAGTCACTGAAAACAGGAATGCTTAATTTTTATTAAAAAGAAAACTGGGACCCTTCCAAGGTCAATCTTGGGATTTAAATTTTATTTCAAGATGGAACAGTTGGCAGCTGAAGAATTTATACCAACTCCTGGCTGAACAGTGCCCCTTCCTTGGCCTGCATATACTATAGGTGTCTTCAAAATGATTTACATTGAAGCGTGATATATTTGGTGCTGTTTGAGAACTAGGAAAAATATAGATGGTTGAGAGTACCCATATTATTTCCAAAGGCAAATGAAATCCAGATGTTCTCAAATCAGTCAAGGTTAGGGGCAACATTTTACTTTGAGCTAATGGCCATCGACATCAAGTCCTCTATCAGAGTCTTATCAACATATATCTTACAGAAAATTCTGGCAAATACATTACTGTATTAAAACCTGCTCATACTGCTTTTTATCTGTCAGGAATCTTAACGCAGAAGAATGCCACATTCTATGGGTCAATGTTTGTTATCTAAAATCAGACTTTTCTAGAATATTGCTGTTCTATGTTTCTAGAATTTTTACAAATTAAAACTTGGAACTTTCTTTAAATTCTTCAAAGCAGACTAAATACCATATTGTAACATTGTTGCCACATTTCTTAAGGTTTATGTATACCCACAAGATTGTGACATATGTCCTCTTCAGAAACCCATTAAAATATTTTTTCATCTTATATAGAGCAGATAAGATGAAATACTTTAGACTTTACACTTCCAATCCTAAAGTAAGAGAGTCCTTCACTGTTATTAGAGAAGCTTATCATTTTCACGTACTATTTCAATAAAAGTTCTTTTTTTTAAAAAAAATAAGTCACTTACACTCCTTTCTTCTAGGGATTTATTGATGTTCCTTTCCCTGAATTAAAGAACAAATTTCTAACCTTCTCTCTTTGCCAAGTGTATTCATTTTGTTTTTCATAAAAAAAGTGAAATGAGCACTTTTGACAAGTACTATTGGAGATTCAAGAATTAGAAGACATAGACATACTCTTTGTTCTGACATTTTAGTTTATTGTGAAGGATGTGTAGGGATCAAATTAAAATTTGTATAATTACTACTCAGAAATGATGTCATGATCCTATCAGGAAAAAATATACTTACCAAGAAAGTTATCCTTTTTTTGTGGAAGATAATTGTGATTTTACTAAATAAGAAAAATTTCCAAGTGTGAGGATAAACAGAAAAGAAAGAAAAAAAGTGTGTATATCAGTTATGATAGAGAGCAAATGCATATTATATGTGGTGAGAAAAAGGTTAGGACATGAAAAATTGAAAGAGAACTGGTGTGACTAAGCTCAGAGATTGAAGGAGTGGGTAAGATTGTACTGGAATTAGGCCAGGGTGGATCCGCACTGTGCCCTGTACAGGTCAGTGATTTACTCTCTATCATGGAGCAGAAAGCCATATGAGGGCTCTAAACTGGGGAGCTTGTTAAATAGATTTTACTAGAAAAAATAAGCACTCTGAATGAAATAGATAGATTGAAGGGAACCTGAAACAGTTCATTGTGTTTAAACCAAGTTCTTAGTCTCATAAACTGACAGAATGAAGTCATGGAGAAAAGGAGGTTTTGTTGGAAGCACATCTTCTCTTTATGGGGACTCTCCTGTTAGCACATTGCACATTGGTGGACTCTGGCATCCTGGGTTCCAACAAACTCCATGTTCAGGTAATGGGGTGACTCACCAGACTTGTAGGGTCCTCTGAGAGGGATGAAATCATGTCCTGGGGCTTGTTGACCTCGGAGGGGAGGACCAAAGTACTGGCTGTCCTTATCACACTATTTTTTTTTTAAATTTTAGCTTTGGTTTCTAGGTTTCAGTTGGTGAGCACCAAGAAGGTTAGTTGTATCCATATTGAAATGGGGAATGATATGTGAAAGCCTCACAATCTCATCTGGATATTGAATGCTTTCAGATATAAAATATGACCAGAGCAGTGGTATTTTATTCACAAATAATGGCTGCCTTAGATGTTATATTCTTCTAGAATGTCAACAGCCAACAGTTATAAAGTTTTAGAGGAAGATTTGAAACCAAGAGCCAATAGCATTTTAGCAGAACAGTTATAAGATTATTGTATTAGCACTATTAGGATTTTGTTATTATCTCTGAAATACATCTAAATTTTTATTTTTTCAATTGGTTACCTTTATCTAATTATAAGATATTAAATGATGTAAGTAAATCTTTATTTGAGTTTGTTACGCTTAGTAAAGTGCCTTTTAAGGAAAGAATACTTTTCATACACTTTATATGTTACCAATGTCCAATCGCTAATTATTAGGTCTAGACTGAATTGCACATAATGAATAGTGTTTAGAGGTATCTAAATGTCATAATACATTTACATAGCAACCTCATCAACATGAGCCTTCAGCTTAATATCACAAACAACTTTAGGCTAAAAATTGTTTAGATGTTTTCATAATTGTTGTGTCTTTGAAGACCTGTAAACTTGGCAAACACACTGTGTTCAGTATACCTTGAATACCTCTAAATTTTTATTTTATCAATTGGTTACCTTTATCTAATTATAAGATATTTAATGACATAAGTACATCTTATGTCATAAGTAAGTAAACCTCAAGTTATCATGCAAATAAATAATGGATGTTGTCTATATAAAGCCATTATTTAAAAAAATATCTTGGGAGGACCAGCCAAATAGCTCAGCAGACTAAAGCACCTGCAAGCGGGTATAAGGGCCAGGTGTTTGATCCTCAGGACTGCTGTACTGGCCTGGTCCCTGGGGCATGCTGAGACTGAGATTGAGACTGGGCGTGGTGGAATGTGCCTGTAATCCCAGCTCTTGGGAGGCTGAAAACAGGAGAATCACTATGAGTCTGATCTAGTAGTGAGACCCTGACATTCTGTAGACCCTTCCCTAAAATACAGAAAATAAATAAATTAAAAAAATACCTTGGGGCCAAGGATATAGCTCATTGGCATAAGTGTCTGCCTGGGGAGCACAAGGTACTGCAATAAATAAATAAATAAATAAATAAATAAATAAATAAATACATAAAATCTTGATTGACTAATAGTGTGGATAAAAAGATGTTATTAATTATAAGGACATATATACCTTTATTTTCCCAAACAATTTAAATTAGCTTATTATTAAGTCATGTAAAAGTGAGCATTTCTGCTAATATTATGAATGTCTGTTTATGTGTAAGCTTACTTAAATATAACTTTTAGAAAATAATTTATATAAACAGTCAACCTGCAGAAGCACAAACATTACACAAATCATACAGAAAGTTTATGTTATCAAACTTTAGCGTTCTTTTATTTAAGTCCCATGTAAGCCTCAAGCATCACAATTTCTTGTTTTGTTTTTTACCCTCCGAACTTTAAAGTGTATTTGTCTACCACCCTAAAGCCTGCGTGACCAGTTTTCTATGGAAATCCTTAAAAGAGCCAGCATTTATAAGAACAAAACTAAAAGTGAAAAAGGAAATTAATATAAACTCAAAAGCATTTTAATGAAGCAGCTTCTAATACATAAACCAGTTATTGAAACAGATTAAGCAAGCAGACATGCAGGCAGCAAAATGTATGGAAGACACAGAAAATGCTCAGATTTAATCAGATTACACTCCTAGATGCATTTGCTGTTGAATCATAGTGCTTTTTCATGGTTTTGCATTTGTAACTATAAATATAAACTAGCTATAACTTTTTTTCTAGGAGGTGTCATAGCACACTTTAGGTAGCTCATGACAGTTCTCTTGTAATAAGTTACACCAATAAGAGTTAGAAGGGGAAAAGAGAAAAGTCCTATAAATTATCAAATGGAGTCTTTGTTTTCCTCTTTACTTTAAACCTAAGTTTATGGCCAGGTTTCTTTTGTACCCATAAAAACAAGATCTATTTTAAGAAGGATTCTAGTTTTATGAACTATCTTTATCACTAGAGTAGCTGCCACAAAGTACAGAACCCTTAGGGATCTCCCCAGAGTCACTGAGTTACTATAAGGAAACTGATCCTTTGATAACCACTGACATTTCTGATGTAAGGGGCCTGCGGGTTAGCTCAGTTGTTTAAGCATCTGCTTGGGCAAACCCAGTCACATGCAGGGGACCACAGTTAGATCCCCAGCTCCACATGCCTTACCAGACCCAACTTTAAGGCAGCCTGAGCCAGCTTCCCGTCCCCCCAAAAATCCTTTTTTTTTGTAAATATTTCTAAAGGGACAGACTCATTACATGTAAAAGTGTTATGATTTATAGTTTTCCAATTTTCAGGAGGGTGTCCAGGCAATGTAAATGTGTAGAAAAAGACCTGGCAACTTGTTTTTTTTTGTTTTGTTTTTTGTTTTTGTTTTGTTTTTTTTTTTTTTGTTGTTGTTGTTGTTGCTGCTGATAGTTTGTTTTTTAAATCTGGGGTCAGAGACATCTTAGATTTTAAGTATGTATTCCAAGGCTTGTGGGAAGTTGAGATAACATGGAGCTTTCCCATTTTGAAAATAAGAAGAAAAGATGCCCTTGCCCTTCCTTTGCTCTTTATCCAAGGCACCCCTTAAAGTTGAACCATCCACTGTCAGTGGCAGCCGCTGAAGACATCTTAGAAGGTATGCAACACCAGTGCACCCCTCTTCTTAAGTTCATATGGCTCATACTAACTGAATATTGGCTTTTCCTTTCAGTCCCCAGTTAGCATATATTTCAGGTTAGAATTGTGTTACTGTCCTGACCATATGCTCCAGAGAGAAACTGTACCAAGAGAGAAGCAGTCCCATGGAGACCAGGGGGCTGTGGCTCTCAGCTCCCTTGTAACCTGTTGGTCTGCAGCTGCTGCCAACACATACAGGTCATTAAAACCTCTTTCTGTTCTACCAGTGAAAATCACCCGAGTTGTAGCGACTCCTCAAAAAACCAATCAGTACATCCTGCTCAAGTTATTTCTCAGGAGAGAGGGATAGGAGAGTGCTTTTTTCCTTTGGCTTGAATTGCTCAACCCTGTATGCAAGGCACAGAAACTTTACCTACGGAGTTCATCACCGTTTCCTGAACCCAAGGGCAAAAAGACAATTGGTACTAAAAGGCTTCTCAGGGTGGGTCTCCGATCTTTAGTAAAATAGCTCTGTAAAGAAAGAATAGCAGCAACAAAAAGAGAAGGCAGCAGGTAAAAGCTGGAGTTGAGAGACCATTGCAGTGTAAAAAATTTTTTCCTTAAATCTCTTCGACCACAAGGGAAAGGACTGAAGACACATAAGGCTATCAGGCTATCCAATAAGAGCAGAAACAAAAGCAGAACAGTGAAATTCCTGTGTATCTGCTATATAGAATCAGAGTTAACAAGAATATATTGGGCCTTGGATAATTGTACTGCTGATTTCTAGTATTTTATTAAAAGAAACAATTAATGGTTAATCTTTTTCTCCTTTTTAACTTTTTGACTGATTTTGCATGCTTATATCTGGTAATGTGAACAGCTAATTTGAAGAAAGCAATATGTAAGATAACAAGCACTGTTGAATTCCTATCATTTTGTTCAGTGAAATTTTGTATGTTTCACTAAACAGTCTCCGTGAGACTCCATGGTACAGTTTCTCTCTGGAGCATATGCGCAGGACAGCAGTACAGTTCTATCCTGAGAAAGATGCTTACTGGGGCCTATGAAAGGAAAATTTTGTATGTTTCATTTATTTATTTATTTATTTATTTATTTATTTATTTAGTACAGAGTCTACAGGGTCTCGCTGCACAGATCGGACTCACAGTGATCTTCCTGTTTTCAGCCTCCCAAGTGCTGGGATTACAGGTGTGCACCCCGCCCAGTCTTATTCCCATCTCAGCACACCCTGGGGGTGGGGCTGGCACAGCACACCAGGGAGTATGTTTCTAATGTTCTTTATGGTTTTATTTTTTTATTTTTTTTCCCCCGGAACCTGGGATTGAACTCAGGCCCTTGCACTTGCCAGGCAAGCGCTTATTCTACTGAACCATCTCCCTGGCCCCTATGGTTTTATTTTTAAAAAACTCTCTGAAAAAGCAAATATGTTGTGGAGGAAAAAAGACAACAAAAACTCCCCATTAGGGTCCTACTTCCAACATATTAATCTCAGCTCTTGGAGAAATCTCCAAATATGCAACAATTCTGTACAAACTAAGATTATAGTTTCATGATGTTGAAAAATGAAGTCATGGATAAAAGGAGAACATTAGGAGAATATTTAGTGGAAAAAAATAAAGATATAATTCCTATCACCAGGGAGATACTGCAAATGAAAATTTTAATTGTCTTTTCCCCTTGCTCTTATGTGGATAAATAGAGCACAGGAGAAAGCTCGTTTTAAAGAAAACATCTTCAATAACTAGTGTTCTCACAGTCCATTTCAGAGATAAGTAAAGTTGTCAGCTAACTTGGTGTATTCTGTATTAAGAACTTTCTTTCTGGAAGGGAAGCTTCTTATTTTTTATGTATTTAGTACAGGGTCTCATTACGCAGCTTGGACACCTAGTGATCCTCCTTTTTTCAGCCTCCCCAGTGCTGGGATTACAGGCATGTGCCACCACACTTGGTCTTCGTGGCTAGCTCAGTGTGGCTGGGGGCAGGGCGGGTGTGGCATGTGGTGCTGGTGATCAAACCCCAGTTCCTGCGCCTGCTGAGCAGGCACTTAGTCTGTTGTGCTATCTCACTGGCCCTCCACTCTTTTCTTTATCTTTTTTCCTGTACTGACTGCGTATTTATAAGCTCACTAATTAAAATCTCTATTAAACACTGTACAAAGGTACCTAGATATTGGATGAGTGAATAGATTACAGCACCAATTCATTATGACACAGTAAGAAAAAGGAAAGGAAAGATGGATATGAAGACATGTCGGAGGTAACGTCTGAATAGCTGAACACTTGGCTGAAAGGACATGAGAAATCATAGTGCTGTAATGTGCCTGTAGGAGCCCCTTCAAAAAATTTTATGTTGACTGAGATTCCTTCCCGCCCAAGGAAGAATGACTGTCATTAAGAAGTCAACCAATAACAAATGCTGGAGGGGCTGTTGGGAAAAAGGGGCCTTCTCCACTGTTGGTGGGGATGTTGGATGGTCCAACCACTATGGAAATCAGTGTGGAGATTCCTGAAAAAACTGGGATTGACAGTCCTACTCAGCATAGCAATTTTCCTTCTGTGTACTTTTCCAGAAGAACTGAAAACATTATACCAAAGTAATATATGTATACCCATGTTAATAGCGGCACAATTTGTCATAACAACCTGAATGTCCATCAACTATGGAATAGACAGCATGTGGCATTTTTACATGCTGGAGTATTATTCAGCTATTAAAAGGAAAAATTTGACTCTTTCATTGGTAAATGGATGTAACTAGGGCTATACTCTGAAGTGAAATAAATCAGATTTGCAAACATCACATTGTCTCCCTAGTGTAAGAACCTGAAAGAGTAAATATAATCTGAAGGGTACAATAGATACTGTGAAAAGGGAATTAATCTATCCAAAAGGAAGGAATTACTAAGAGGAGGAGGAGGACAGGAAAGGGAATGGGGACAGAGATATATCTATGTTTGTATGCAGAATGACTAAGATAATTGTACTGCTGGTCTATTGAAAGGAGAAGCTAATGCTTAATTTTTTGTCTTTTTTATTTTTCCTTATTCTCTCTTCATTTCTTGTAACATTTTTCCTTTTTATTCTTTCTTTTTCCAATTTTGCATGCATATAATTTGTAATCTGAACAACTAAGTTGAAGACAACACAATGTATTATAACAAATACTGTCAAATTAATATTGTGTTTAGTGAAATTCTGTCTGGTTTCTAATTTTTAATTACTATTCTGTATTCTCTTTAAAAATAAAA
>NW_004524589.1:4043882-4045215 GCF_000260255.1 Octodon degus | reverse complement strand
CGCAATTGACTGTTCTTCTATGCCTACCACCAGGGCTGTCCAAATTATACAAATCCCACCTCTATGAGCACTTTCTGTGTGGCTGACAACTCAGCTTGGAAGCATAGTGGTGGAGTAGTGGACAGCTGCACCATGCAGGGGTCTGTTGAGCAGGTGTGAATGCATGCTGGTTTATTTGTTGTTCCAGTTTCTATGTGAATGCCCTCTCAGCTGAAGAAATAGTAGTTTTAACTTGAGCTAAATTTTTTTGCTCATCACAACTTTACAATGCCCATGCTCCTTAATGAATACTCACACTCCAGTCAGCTATCCTGGGAGATCTCAGCTGATAAAGGTGCCCAATGGATTGATAGTGTCCTTTTCCTAAATTATCTTCATTCGAATATCTTTACTTTAATGAATTTAAACACATTTTTGAGCAAGAGAGAAAAAGTACAACTGTTAACTTTCTCCAAAATGTTAGAATATCTTGGAAGTCTACTAATAACGTGAAGTATATGATTACAAAAGACTGTGCTTCTGTAGAAGAAAAGACTGGAGATCAGAAACTGGGACAGCAAGTTAAAATCTATGGCATAGTGTTGAAATCTTCACAGGTAAATGCCTTAATATTGATCTTCTATATGGGTTTGAAGAGCTGTCATGAAGATCTATTGACTTATGTGGCTAGAGATGAAGGTTACAGATACCTTTTCCAGATTGTTTTTCTCCACATAAGGTCTTACAAAAATATAGCTTTACTTGTTTTGAAAGACCCATTAGGAGAAAGAAAATGTATTTTCCAAGTTTTGATATACACCACACACTAGGTTCAATTTTTGAGCTCATTTCTGAGTTGTTTATAGGCTTATTGAAACAGATCAAGACAAACAAGTGTAAGGACAGATAAATCAAAGGCTGGAAATAGCCTTGACTTACAGAAGCTTGGGCATTGAGTTATCTAGGGAAACTCAGAAGTTAAGCAATTCATTTTCCTACAGTATTAGAGAACAAAAAGTATCAATGTGCGTTAGAACTTGACAAGTTCAGAGAGAGGGAGAGGGAGAGGGAGGGGGAGGGGGGGAGAGAGAGAGATTTTATGAATTGAGAACTAGTTAAAGTACAATTCCCTTTAAAGCACAATGAGAATTTTAAGAGACTTCTGGAGGAGGGTTGTTGAGATTTATAGCAGCCTAGAACTCAGAGATTTCTTTTAAATTGAGTTTCTTCCACTTATGAGTTCTAGCAATGCAGTTCTGGCTTACAGAATGGGGGTGAAGGCTATTGCCTACTGAAAGGATGAAAAGCATACTGTAGTTAGGAGGCTCAAACATAGCAAGTAAGATGTTTGCAC
>NW_004524589.1:4041563-4043367 GCF_000260255.1 Octodon degus | reverse complement strand
GCTGCTTTTAATTATTTTGTTGAGAATGCTATTAGTTTATATTCGTGTAATTATCAAGTGTATGGTGATAAAAATTTTAGGAAAAGAAGTTCTAGTAAGTGTACTAATATGTGTAGGGTAAATTAGGCTATTTTCATTGTTACACAGTCCATTTTGATGTGATTTTGTCCATGAACTTATAATTGGTAATCTACAAGTAATTTTTTTTTATCAATACAGATTTGATGAACTGCAAATTGCCTCCTCATGTGACATATGATGAAACCCAAGATTCATGGATGTTTTAGTTTCTTTAAGAACATTATTTAAGTGAATACATAGCCAAAGAAGGCTAAAATTCCAATCTCTAGGTAGAATTTTACTGCATTTCACATAACATCAACAATTGTGAATCTCCATACCAGATGATAGTATAAAAATTCTTAAGTATTAACACTCTCCAAGTTAGTGACTATGCTCATTCTTTCTGAAGTAAGATGGAATCTATGTTATTTTAATTTCTCTACTGGCCAAAGATGGCAAACACTTTTTCATGTACCCATTGGACATTTGCATTTTTTTATTACTATATGTTTGCAAAATGTAATATTTAGGGGCTTGAGAGATAGCTCAGTAGAATAAGCACTTGCCTGGCAAGTGCAAGTGCTTGAGTTCAATGTCCGGTTCTGCCAAAAAAAAAAAAAAAAGTAATGTTTACAGTCATCTAAGGAGGTAGGTGTGGATACTTAGCATACCTTAATTTTTTTTATTTTTTATTTTTTGGCAGTATAAGGGATCAAACTCAGGACCTTGCACTTGCGAGGCAGTCACTTACGCCACTGAGCTATAACCTTGGATGATTTTTATTTTTTAAAGAGTACAGAAAGTATTAAAATAGAACAAATTACAAGTAATACAGAATTTCACTTAACAAAGCAATATGAATTTCACAGTATTTGTTGTAATACATAGTGCTGTCTTCCAACTAGTTATTCATGTTACCAGATATATGCATGTAAAATTGGATGGAGAAAGAAAAAAGAAAGTGTATAAGCAATTAAAAAGAGAAAAAGTATAAACAATTGAAAAAAGGAGACAGAAAAATTATTGTCTGCTCCTTTCCATAGACCAGCAGAAATGCACAGTGCAGTTCTCCAAACTATCCCTCTTATATACATAGATAAATTTCCTTCCCCCATTCCCTCTCTTGTCCTTCTCCTCAATTCAGTAACCCAAATTCAAACACCCAATCCAAAAATGGGCATCTGAGATGAATATACACTTGTCAGAAGAAGAAATACAAATGGCAAGTAAATATATGAACAAATGTTCAACATCATTGGTCATTTGAGAAATGCAAGTTAAAAGAACAATGAAATTCAGTTTTAACCCAGAAAGAATAGCTAACAACAAACAGTCAGCCAATAACAAATGCTGAAGGGTCTGTAGAGAAAAACAAACATTTCTCCACTGTTGGTGGAAGTCCAGACTGTTACAACCACTGTGGAAATCAGTGTGGAGAGTCCTTTAAAGGCTAAGATTGAAGGTCCAAGTCAAGGCAGCTAGTCCTCTCTTGGGTATTTTTCTAGAACTGAAAATATCATACTACAGTGATATATGTGCACCCATGTTTATAGCAGCACAATTTGTCATGACTAAATCCTCAAAACAACCCAGATGACCATCAACTGAAGAATGGATAAGGAAAACATGGTATTTTTACACAATGAAGTATTATTCAGCTATAAAGCAGGATAAATCTGAGGCATTTATTAGTAAATGGATGCAACTGGAGAACTTATTCTTAAGTGAAATAAATCAGATC
>NW_004524589.1:4038108-4039472 GCF_000260255.1 Octodon degus | reverse complement strand
CATCATTCATTAATAGGAAATAAATAGAAGCTCTGTCCTGTATTTGAGAATGATTAATTAGATTAAAACTGTATGCAGGAATGCCTGTTTTCTGACATGTTTTAGTCACTTCTGATCTGCACTTTACTATAATTATCCTTGCTTATTTGATCAAAATTGAGACAATGAACAAAAAGAACTTATGTGTAACTTATGTGTATGATTCATTCATGTTTGTTTTATTTCTTTTGAAAACATATAATGCTGGCATAAAACTGATAATTATATGTAAAACAATCTTCTTTCTTCACAGATGCTTGGCATCAGATTATATCAGTTAAATACGTAGTCATATTATATGGCGTACTCAATTATTTTGGCATTTTTGACAAAAGTTTAATATTTTACTACAGGTTTGTTATAACTGATCATTCATGAACTTTCTTTATGTTTTCCATGAATATCACATTTTCATGGAAGAGAAGGTTTAGATCATTAAAAGTTGGCAGTTTTCAGGGTAGTATACGTGTTCAGTGTTAGATAGTATTGAGTTTGGTGCATGGGTGATGGATGAATTTCTGCCGAATGATGGATAGCTGTTCATTCTGTGAATGGCACTTCATTTATCAGCTGTTCTCGATATGGTTGATCACAAAGTGCTGACTCAATGTTTGTGGATTAACTGAGGTGAAAGTGATACCTTTTTGAAGTTTCATTACTACAAATGTTTTCCTCATGGGAAAAGGATACGTCATGTTATTTGTTGAGATTCCTTCCTACGTGAGTCCTTTATTGTCAGCTTTCTGGTTGTGTCAGCCACAACTGTTCTGAACTAGCGGAAGTAAGGATTTGTATTCTTAAATGATCTCTCCATGACTTTGAAAACTTACAATCAGGCTTTGTATTCTTTCTTGTAATTTATAAAAAGAACTTATTTATATTTTTAAATAAGAAAACGAGGTGCATTTCCACAGCTGTACAGTAAGACAAGCTCCGTAGAGTCCATATATCACATCAGGGTAATTAAAAACTTAAAAATAAAAAATTGAGGAATCTGGAAAAATAAATGAAAACTGAAAGATTTTGAGGGTTAGTCAAAGTGGCACCTTGTACTGGAGGGAGTTTCCATTGTACCTTTTTGCATAAAAAAAATACCCAGAACAACCATAACAAAAACAATTTTATTTTTATTTATTTTTGTATTTTAGGGAAGGATCTACAGGGTGTTCAGGGTCTCACTACTAGATTGGACCCGGAGTGATCTGCCTGTTTACAGCCTCCCAAGAGCTGAGATTACAGGCATGCGACACCAGGCCCAGTCTCAAATGCCATCTCAGTGTGCCTCAGGGGGTGGGGCCAGCACATCAGGCCTGAAGATCAAACCC
>NW_004524589.1:4036075-4036740 GCF_000260255.1 Octodon degus | reverse complement strand
TTTTTTTGTGGAACTGGGGATTGAACTCAGATCCTTGCACTTGCCTGGGAAGTGCTTATTCCACTGAGCCATCTCCCTGGCTCCAACTTTCTTGATTTTTGAAGTCCACTTAGTACACAGATATATGCTGGAGCTAGACTTTCTGATAACGTAAGTAAATACAAGTATACCAAATATATATGCTGATGATGGCCTGTATTAATTCTGTTTCCATAATCTGTTTTATCTTTTACATTTTGGAAGGATTGAGAGGATTTACTGCCTTCCTTCATTAATCCCCCTACTGACTCTTACATTCTTTGGCATCTGATTTTCCTAGTTCCCTTAATCTTCTAGTTTTCTTTTTTTTCCTGAAGCAATTTGTCGTATCTGGTTCTTTCATGAATTTTTCCAGTTTCTGACTTTCTTTCTGGCCTCCTCTTCCCTGTGGCCTCACATGTTGCTTCCATGGTCTCTTTGTGTTTTGCCATCTTTGCAAGTTTTATGTTGCAATACATGAGTGCTCTTTTTCTTTTGAAATCTGTTTATGATCACATATATTGCTGATACAGAATTGGCATATTCCTTTATATCTTTGTTCTTATGTTTACATGCATGTTAGACAAACAACCTCAGTATTTTGCATGTGAAACCCTTTCTTGACCTACTAAGTGCCAGATTAACCT
>NW_004524589.1:4033216-4034890 GCF_000260255.1 Octodon degus | reverse complement strand
TGCAAACAGCATCTCTAACAGCGTCTCAACAGCTTCTCAATTCTGCCTCTTACGCTGCTGGCAGCAAACCTCAGGAGGGCCTCCTGCACCCAGCAGCAGCCTGGTTCAGTCCAGCTGGGTGTAGAGAGCTGACCAGCAGCTAGCGTTCCACTGAAGTGAGGGTGGTATTCTTTTTACCCTTCCTGAAGACTCGTCATGTTGTTGCTTAGCTCTGGTCCATCCTTAACTCTTGGTTGAGCTCTTCTAGTTGTGGCTTTATTTAATTTCTCGTGTCCTAGCACCACTAAGGTGTCTTCCCTCCTACCTCCTGGTGCTACCAAAGCCTGATGTTCCTCATATATGTCTCATTCAGTTAAGGATGCAGTGACAACTTGTGATGTAACTTGGAGTTAGGAAGCTTTCTTTAATGAGTTTGATGACAGTACCATTTATAATTAAACAACTTTTTTCTTTCTATGAGAAATAAGGAGACTGGTCACTAAGGTGATATGAAACTATATAGATCTTTGCCTATGTTTGAATTGTAGAAACACAACATCTAAATTTACCATAGCCTGTCTATTTTTATATCTACCATCTTCTAAAAACTGTGGGTTGCTCTGTCCATTTTAGTTTTGTCTCCAAGGTAATTATATATAAAACACAATTTCAAAGATTAACAAAATTGTCTAGGATCTTTTGCTGGGAAGTAGTAAAGTTCAACCTCTTCCGAAGTTCGTTTTGCTGCTGCTGCCTGCTGCTGCTCCTTTTTTTTTTTCTTTTTTCTTTTTATTTTTTTTCCTCATAATTTTATTGAGAAACAAATAGCAATGAGACAGTTTCAAACCAAGTTGGTAGGACAGTTTCAGTAATTAACACATTGCATACATTCTTCCTAGTGGTTGTTGTACAAGATGTGGACATGATATCCTATTTACAAACACCATTAGAACAAATCCCTCTACTCATTAAGAGAGTGCTCATCCACATGGCTGACACTGACAAAGGTTCTATAATCTGAGGTACAGGATCTCAGCATAAATCCTGAGGGGATTTGCTGCTCCTTTTTTCAGAGTACTTTTTGGTGATACAAAGGCGCTCGGCCTGGTTTCCAGGAGCCTTGGTGAATCTCGGGAACGAACAGCAGGTGTCGCTGTTGGATGCAATGAGCCATTCCTTAAGCTCCCGCATCCTCTGGAGAGCACCTTTGCGGAGTCCAAATCCTGGGACTTCCTAAAAGAGAGAAAGAAAGAAAAAAAAAATTAAAATAAAACCTCAAAAATTTTCAGTTAGTTTCATAACTTGTCCTGCTACCTTAGGGCATGGTATTTAAGTCAAGTTTGCATTTAAGCGAACTGTTTCATTTGAAATGAGAGCTACCCGGCCTCCCCCATAGATGAGATGAACAATTACTTGTGGTGCTAACATTTGAATTCCTGTGTCTGATTTGTACTGCTCTTACCAACTTTTCCAGCATGCTCCTGACGTTTAACTCCAGAGCTAGAGTCCATCAGTACTTACGCGAGCAGCCCGACTTTGCCCAAGGAAGAGGCATCTAGATTAAAATGCAGAGTTCAACAAGGTCACAGAAGTTCAGTTCAGGACAGTCGTCTCCATAACACCCAGCTCCGAGTCTGTTTCACTCTGCGGCGGTGCACTTTCGGGGATCCACAGCTCAATCTTTATTCACAATAA
>NW_004524589.1:4025707-4031706 GCF_000260255.1 Octodon degus | reverse complement strand
ACGGCCATTGCTTGGCCAATGTGCTCTCTGTGAAAGCCTGAGAGAATGTTTTCTCTCCATGTGACTCTCCTTAGGCACACTCTACATCATCGATCACTGTCCTCTTTGGCCCCACAATCTCCTTCATCAGAAAATTTGGGACACTACTGAGTTTGTGTAACTATTTTGATGCCAATTCTATATTTGCACCTTGCACATGGGAGAGGAATAGGAAGGAGTGGAATTTGTCCTGTCCCCCACTGACCACAGTGTTTGATCGTAGTAAGGGCACAGCAGTTCTTAGATGAATGGAGCAGTGGTTGAATTGATGCCACAGACTTGTAATGCATATTCCTGAAATTATTCACTTCAAGCTAATAATATACAGAAAGTGGAAAAATAAGGTGTTTTTAAAACAAAACACTGATATTTAAAATGCTGTTTGCAGAAGTGCTATGAGTTATATATGAGTACCAATGAGAGACGGCAGCGCTAAATACTTGGTAATTTCTTGTACACTTATAGAGCTAATTACCATCTGGTGCATATTCTTAACATTTCTTCTTCAAGCTCCCTAGTTAGCTACACCATAGACATACCATATGTCCCTCCTAGATGGCGATACCCACATAAAAAGGAAAAATCAAATCGTAGCTGACACATATACTGGCAAGTTATGCAACAAGTGCCACTGTATGAAAATTTACATTAACTTTGTATCTTTATTTTCTCCCTAATATGTAACACATCATGAATACAATATATTCCAGTTTGTTATAATATAGATTCAAATAGAAGACCTTTCTCTGCTGCTACCCTTTCTGTAGATGTGGAGTGTTTGCCACTGTTACCTTTAGCTCTGACCATTCACTCATGGATAGAATGGGAAGAAACTCAAATTCATATCTTTCCAGTATTCATGTTTTAAAAAATCTGATACCACCTCCAAGTTTAAGCTAGAGGTCTCTTTCATGGGTGTGCATTCAAGCAACTCAGGACTATTAGACCTGGCTTATTATTATTAAAAAGATAGCTAATTCCTAACTATGAAAATCAATAGTCAAAGATCAGAAAAAGAAAGCAAATGTATAAATCACAAAGTCTATAGGAAAGCTCAGTAAATGAGCTGTGAAAGAAAAAATGAAATGATTTCATATGTATTTCTGTATGGAAAACACCTTCATGGGACTTAAATTGAAAATGGGCTCTAAGGGGCAGCCTGCTATAGCTGTGGTAGAAGTTAGCAGGAACAAACTCAGGAATGAATGGTCTTGCTACAGTGAGCAGCCAGAAAAAGACATCAAATTAACCTGTTTAGTCTAACCATTTAAATGATTATATTTGGTGTGTGAAATTGGAAAAGCCAAATTCCTTAAGGCTGATGTCAGGTACAAAAGCACAAACCAGAGGTGACTGACCATAGAAATAATATATTAGTGTAAAATTGTGAACGCATGGTACAAGGTATTATTTTTATTTTGACATAGTGAGGAAAGAATGGTGATTTTTTCAGTAAGTATTGTGTTTGTTCTAATAGATTGCTCTGTCATTGTGAAACTTTCACTTTGCCATTGGAAATCAGGAACTGCTTTGGATCCCCAGGAAGATTTTTGTAAAGCAGATGCTGGGGTTATAGAGCCTGGATTGGATACGTGTGTGTGTGTGTGTGTGTGTGTGTGTGTGTGTGTGTTAATTTGTTATAATTAAATGAATGATTGGATATTAATAGTATTCTGATTTCTTGTTATAGAGCTAGTTCTTACAAGAATTTTGGATCTTCACCTGTAATTGTATGCATCTTCTAACTCAATGAAAAAAGAAAGTCACATTTGTAGGAAGCATAAAGGATTTCAGCCTAAGTAAGTGAATGAGAGGGTTTAATGCACAAGGGTCCAAATTCATTTCGGCCTGTCATATCTTACAAAGGACAATCATCAACCAGAAAGGGGCATTCAGGCATGATATTAAACAGCTGAGCGTGTCAAAATAATCACTCTGTGCTTGTGGAGTTCTTTTCACAATGTCTGCGCTTGAGCTCTTGCCATTGTGTGGGATTTTCATCCTTCCTGATAAATTGATCTGCTTTTTTTTCCTAATGTAATTATCACAAAGTTTTCTCTGCAATGCAAATTTAAACTGAGTAAGTCCATTGAGTTATAATTCTTAAAGTATTTGATATAAATATTAAATACATTTAATTTGTAAAGTAGGCTTCCATATGGGAATGATGCTATTTTTTGCTATTTATTGCCACATGGTGAATTGGATGTGCTTACTAGAAAATAACAGTTTTCTTCATAACTTCCTGAACTTTCAAATAGAAATAACTAACTGAAAACTGACTTCCTTGTACACACATTTTATTTTTTTAAGGCTCAGCAATATGTTACCAGAAAGATTCGTTTTCAGGTCATTCAGCAGCCTGACATTAGTGGATTGAAAATTTCACTGAATTATTAATAAAGAACAACTTATTTTAATGTTTTCCATTAAAGTTATCATAGACTCAGAGAAAAAATAATGAACTTCTATAAATAGTAAGTGGTAATAAAAATTCTTTGGAAATTTCATAGGATGTGGTTTTATCAATAGACTGGGAAATATTCTCTCTCTCTCTCTCTCTCTCTCTCTCTCTCTCTCTCTCTCTCTCTCTCCCTTCCTATCTCTATGTACATATGTTTTTTTGTTTTTTGTTTTTTGGTGGAACTGGTGATAATGAGGGTTTAAATAATAACAATATAGTGTTATATTTACAAAATGGTTGATTTCATAAGTTCCTTAAAGCTTGAAGTTAAATATATGAATAAAGAAAGTCTATTTTCTTTTTTAAATCCAAACATCAGCTTTTACTTTTTGGCCCTTGTGCTTGCCAGGCAAGCGCTTATTCTACTAAGCCATCTCCCAGCCCCTCTATCTCCATATGGTCTCACTACACAATTCAGTGATCCTCCTCTCTCAGTTTCCCCAGTGCTGGGATTGTAGGCATGCGCTCCCACACCCAAAGTTCCTAGGCTGGCATGGAATGCGGACCTGGTATTGAACTCAGACCTTGCACTTGCCAGGCAGGCAATTATGCCATGGAACTATCTCCCCAGCCCATTTTGTTTTCTTTCAGTAACTAAGGTATGCTAAGCATCAAATAGTATCTTAGTGAAGTATCCCAGTCTCAATATTGAAAAAAAAATTTGTAGTCAGTCCTGAGATGCAGTCCTACTGTAATTGTATTTTTAGACCTATGATACATTTACTTGAAAATATGTCTTTGCAATTTGGGTATGTTAATTCTGTTTATTTAATCAATTTTAAACTATCCAGTCCAATGTCTCACTGACCCCTTCAGTCCAAAGTTTCCTTAAGTAGATATGCAGTTGATGAAATGCATTAGTCATTAGTTGTACTATTTTATAAGTCATACAATGACTTATTATTTTAATACTGATGCAGATATTAAAAGAAAGTCAAAGAAATAGAAATATACTATTCAATAACGAGGGTTTAAATAATAACAATATATTATAGTGTTATATTTACAAAATGGTTGATTTCATAAGTTCCTTAAAGCTTGAAGTTAAATATATGAATAAAGAAAGTCTATTTTCTTTTTTAAATCCAAACATCAGCTTTTACTTTTTTATCCTTGTTTATATCTTTTTTTTTTAGAAAATTGTGTTTTTAGTAGAGTAAAAAGTATACTCACTTAGAAGATGGAAATTATGAAAATTTTCAAGGAACATATTAAAATGACCCATAGTTTAAGCACTAATATATTTTTAAAATTTTGTTATTCATTTTAGTGAGAAAAAAACATAAAATAGCAATGAAATGGCTTCAAAACAGGTTAGTAGGATACTTATAATAATTAATACATTGCATATTGTTGTCTTCATAGTAGTTATTCACAGGACAAGATGCAGACATGACATCTTTGTCTAAATGATATTAGTACAAACCTTTCTTCTCAATGAACTAAGAGAAAGTAGCTGTATATCTATCCTATCATATACAACAAAAGTCCTTTATTTATACTTTTGCAAAGTTAGTAATACATGACACTAGGTTGCATAGTGACTAATAGTTGACCTTATCCAGACAGAATGGTCATCTCAGGAGTGAGGTAGCTTGTTTGCTTTAGGCACTGAGACCCAGTCCCACCTACACATATCTGATTGATTTCTTAGCTTCATGGCCCAAAAATATCCCCTTTTTTTTGTTTTGCTTTGTGTAAGATGGGTGTTCCATTGTAGTTAGAGAATCTGTATTTGGAGAAGTCTTTAAAGGACCTTTTCATACTTGAAGCCAGTTCAAAGGTTGTAAGTACTTGAATTCAGCAAAACAACTCAGTATAGTCCAATAGTCCATAAACCTACTGAGTTATCAGTACAACTGGCAATTGTCAATAGTTGTTGACTTGAGCCTTTTAAAGCTCAGCATATTAACATGGCATTACTTTTTATACCACCTGATTACACTTTTCTGCTCGATGGTTAAGACCAAGTTGAAACAAGACCTGTATAACTCAAAAGGTAACTTTTGCTTTCTGAGAAGGTCAGTCAAATCCCCTCAGGATTTACCCTGGAACCATGGACAGTACCTTGTAAATCTTTTGTCAGTGTCAGCCAACTAGATGTGTCATGAACATTGCTTGACCAATTTGCTCTCTGTGAAAGCCTGAGAGAATTTTTTCTCTCTAGGTGACTTCCTTAGGCACACTATATATCATCAATCATTTTCCATTGCAGCCCCATAATCTCCTTGATCAGAAAGTTTAGGACACCACTGGGATACAGGATGTAAAGGAGAGGTTCTCTTATGTCCTGAGTCCTCACTGACCATGAAGGGCTAAAGTGAAAATAGTGCCTATCCTTTTAGCCCATATATCTGTCTAATGTTTGGTCTGAAATCTTTAGCTTCCAAACATCCAGAAGACAAGCTTAATGATCTTAGAACCTTGTAACAGAGGTAGCTATGCTTAACATCACTATCTGTGTGATTATCAAACGTCTTAGACATAAAATGGAGCTTCTGTTTTCCAACAACCATAGATCTTCTAAAATTTACATCCCTATAGAATGTGAAAAAACACTTACACATTTTTATACATAAATTTAGAAATCAATCCATGTACAACATTGTAGCAAGACAATCCTATGACATTTTTGTCTTGTCTCTCATTTTCTTTTATTACCTACTTTTTTTTAAAAACAATTAACTTTAAAGAGAGTATAGCAGTAATTGATATGACATTAGAAGCAGTATGCATTTAGAAGACCAAAATGACAGGTATTTTAAGTATGGTTTTAGTATGACATGTTGCTGTCCTCAGTGTAGTTGCTTAGTTCACAGATCAGCATATAGAATTAGTCAGTATGAGAATTCTACCCATTAACTGATATTTTCAAAAACCTGATGCAAGGGCCCAGGGAGATAGCTCAGTAGAGTAAGCACTTGACTGGTGAGCCCAGGGTACTGAGTTCAATTCCTGGTGCCACACACACACACAAAAAAAACCTGGTGAAAATTCTTAGGACCACTGCCTTAATCATCTTCTTATTTATATAAATGTATGGTTTTGCCCATGCCATATTTCCTAACTTTTCTAATTTCTCTCTCTTTGTTGTTTAATCCTCATGTTTTCTCTTTATCTTTCCCTGTGTTATACCTTTCAATTATTATTTCATCTTTTGATTACACTAGGGAGCCAATACAATATTTATACATGTGGGTATGGTTTATTTCACTAATGGGTATATCTCCAAGTGACATCCACTTATATATGAAGGCTTCGAGTATATTTTTCTTTATGGCTGAGTAATACTCCATTGTATAAAAGCATCACATTTTTTTCATCCATTCCTTGGATGGCAGTCATCTTGGTTGTTTCCAAGATTTGGCTATCACAAATTGTGCTGTTATGAACATAGGCACACATATATCACTATGATATGATGTTTTCAGTTCTTTTGTGAAAATTCCCAGGAGGATAGTTGGATTGAATGGAATTTCCAGTCCTAGTTTTTTGA
>NW_004524589.1:4022231-4025607 GCF_000260255.1 Octodon degus | reverse complement strand
CTCCAACATTTGTTGTTGGTTGATTTCTTTATGATAGCCATTCTTTCTGGGGTGAGATGATATCTCAATGTTGTTTTAATTTGCATTTCGTGGATGGCTAGTGATGTGGAGCATTTTTTCATATATTTGTTTGCGTCCTGTATTTCTTCTGAGAAGTGTGTCTTCATCTCAGAAGCCCATTTTGGACTGGGTCTTTAAATTTTGGTTCCCTAATGTTTTTTAATTCCTTATAAATTCTAGATAGAAGTACTATGTCTGAGTGTTTATTAGTTAAGATTTTTTCCATATTGGTGGTTTGTCTTTTCACTGTGTTGGTAATTTCCTTTGAATGGCAAAAATTTCTCAATAAGAGGAGGTCTCAATTGCTAATTATTTCAATTATGTTTCCTGCAGTTTGATTTTTGTTCATGAAATGTTTGTCCATCCCTATGTCTTCAAGATTTCCACCTCCTTACTCTTCCAGGCAATTTAGTGTTTCTGTTTTAATGTTTAGATCTTTCACCCCTTTTGACCTTAGTTTAGTGCATGGTGATAGGCCTAGTGAAGTTTAATTTTCAGAATGTAGACAGCCAATTTTTCCAGCACTATTTGTTAAAGAGACTATCTTTCTTGCAATAAACATGTTTGGTCCCTTTGTCAAAGATAAGATGGCTGAGTGTGTTTGTATTTGTATCTGCATCTTGTAACCTATTCCATTGATCCTTAGGACTATTTATGGACCAATACCATGTTGATTTTATCACAGTAGCTTTGTAGTATAATTTCAAGTCAGAGATTATAATGCCTCCTGCCTTGCCTCTGTTGCTGAGGATTGCTTTTGGTATTCTATAGCTTTTGCTTTTCTGGTTCCAAATAAATTTTAGGAATAATTTCTGTAGGTCTGTGAGGTATGTTGGTGGTATTTTGATAGGGATTGCATTACATCTGTATAACAATTTTGTGAGTATGGCCATCCTCACAATGTTGGTTCTTCCTATACAGGAGCGTGGAATCTCTTTCTATTTTCTGAAATCCTCTATGATCTCCTTTTTTTTCAGAGTACTATAATTTCTTTGAAAATATCTTTCACTTCCTTAGATTAGTTCCAAGGTATTTCATTTTATGCAGTGCTATTGCATAAGGTATTGTTTCTTTAATTTCTCACTCAGTGTGTTTGTTATCTGTATAGAAGAATGCTATTGGCTTTTAGGTATTGACTTTGTATCCTGCTATGCTACTGAATTTGTGTATTAATTCTGGTAGCTTCTAGGTGGAGGTTTTTGGGTATTCCAAGTACAGTGTCATGTCATCTGCAAATAATGATAGTTTAACTTTTTCTTTACCTATTCTTATTCCTTTTATTTCTCTCTCTTCTCTAATGGCTATAGCTAATGACTCCAGAATTATATTGAATGGCAGTGGACATCCTTGTCTTGTACTAGATCTGAGAGTAAAAGATTTCCGTTTTTCCCCATTTAGAATTATGTTAGCCTTTGGAATGTCATAGATGGCTTTTATCAGATTGAAGTAGAGTCTATCTATTTCAATGTTCTGTAGGACTTTGATCATGAATAATTATTGGACTTTGTCAAAAGCATTTTCTACATCAACTGAGATGATCAGGTGGTGTTTTGATTTGGTGCTATTGGCATAGTGTACTACATTTACAGATTTTCGAATATTGAACCATCCTTGCATCTCTGGGATGAATCCTACCTGGTCATGGTGTAGTAATATTTTGCTCCCAATATTTACTTTATTATTGAGTATAATTTAAATTACAAGACAACTATATCTAAAATCAGACAAAGGATTTTGTGATGTGTAACTGTATGATTTAATTCTATCCACAGATGTGTAGGTTATATACATGACATCCTGTTTTGTGTGCTTATGTGTGTGGGTTCTGGGGATCAGATCCAGCACCTTGCACATGCTCAAAATGTGCTTTATTGCTGAGCTTTATCTCTAGCCTGTATTTCACTCTTTATTGCTTTTTGCAAATCCTTCTAAATATGTTTTTTAATGGTACCACACTGGTGCACTTATTGAGCTTTGGTGCACTGCTTTCTTTGCTGTTTAATCAGCTCTAATCGTTAAGACCATGGATTTTTCTTATTCTTTGTCATTTTTGCTTTTTCATCTTTCTCTTTCTCTTCCTAATTCACCTCTGCACTTTCTTCATTCTCTTTCTTCTCCTTTTCTTCTTGTCTCTTGTCCATCATTTCCTTCTTTCTGTTTCTTTTAATCTTTCCTATTTTTATGTATGTATTTGGTACAGGGTCTATAGGGTCTCACTACACAGATGGGACTTGTAGTGATCCTCCTGTTTTCAGCCTCCCGAGCACTGAGACTTGTAACCATCAGATATGAGTGGGGACATCAGATTACCTCTACATAGACCTGGCAGAGGGCAGCCGGAGACCTCACCTAGGGCCCTAATGATTCATGGAAGAGAATTTGCTTTCATTTTGAGTGCATCAAAAAGTCATGGCATGGTTCAAGAGAAGGAAAAGCTTTATTTAACAACAGCAGAAACATTCTTCCGGTAGCTTTATGGATAGTGCAAGGACAGTGTGATTGATTTAGTGAAGTAGCAGCCCATGTAAGCTATAATGATGGCTTAACGGGAGATCGTGGCAGCCAAGATGAAGAGACTTAGGAGAGTTATAATCTGTTTTAAAAAAAGTGTCCATAGAACAAGGTGATAAAATGAACGGGGGGCATGAAAGAAGTAGGAGAGTTGGCATCTTAGGTATTCTCTCCAGCTGCTACATAGATAGATTTACTGTTTACTGAGAAGTGTAGGAGGAGCTAGAGGTAAGTTTGGATAAGCATAGAGTGAGCTCAGTGTTTGGGTTATGAAACCACTAAATAGCCTCTCAAGCAGATTTTTGAAGGTGCCGTATTATCTTAATTCATAGAATAGAGGTGGAAAGGAGAACCTGACGTTTTAGAAAAGCCTCTGTCATTATCAAGTAGCTATTCAAAGCCATGTGTTTGAATACGTTCCATAGTGAAAGCAACAGATAGGTAAAAGGAATAAAAATAATAACACTGCCCATTACAAAACCACATTTTATTGATTCAGTTTATATTCTCAGTTTGCACAATAGTATGCTGTATGTTTGTGTTTGTTTTTCCATTTACCAAATGGTGTGTTAGTGCTGTGTTGTTCTATGTATTAAAGTGTGGGAATTATTATCCGACTAGGACATGGCTTACTCATAGGCAATGTGCTACATTATATTTTGACTCAATTCACAACTTTAGATGAAGAGTCCTGTCTGTGCTTTCTGTGGGCGTGATGTGTTCTGTTATTGGAGAATGTGTGATGATCCTCCCAAAATTCTATGATGAGCTTGTGTGTCTTGGCCACAGAGAACTTCAAACAGAA
>NW_004524589.1:3997339-4021561 GCF_000260255.1 Octodon degus | reverse complement strand
CTCTCTCTCTCTCTCTCTCTCTCTCTCTCTCTCTCTCAAATAAATAAAAAAAATAAAAAAATTAAAAAAAAAGAAAGCAGTATCCATTTATTTAAAAGTATAGCAAATTTATAATGAAGAATTTAAAATAAGGATTAATTGATATGAAATCTAATGTGGTTCTGCCATTTCAACTAGTGTTATATCAATGAAGAGATACATTGCATCCGATACTCTGCACCTGTAGACGTCAGGATTTGTCATTTGTAAGTGATGAAGAAATGTATGTCACTCAACCCTTTATTCAACTAACATCTAACATTGTGATAGGAGCAGAACTTGCCATGGTGAAGCTAGTTGAGAAGACAAACTGATTAAAGATAAATAGTGTCAGTAGGATCAAAGACACGTGGAATAAGACACAACAGTAATCTGTGAGTCATGCCCTCATTCATTCATTTATTTAAAATATTCATGAGCTTCATTTTATGTTCAGAAAATTGCCCCATATGCTGCAAAATGCAAAAGTAAACAGCGGAGGACTCGATAGGGCAAGACGTAGGTCGGCAAATAGGGAATGCCTACAATGGACCAGGATGTATTAGGCAGGAAAGAAATAAGTGGTAAAGAAGCTGGTGGGGAATGGCATCACAAAAGAAGTAGGATTCTTCTCCTCAGGGGCTGTTTTGCTTTGGTAACTCATAGCTACTTCATGCTAAAATTCACAGAGAACTAGAGCAGGAAGTCAGAAGTGGCAGGGTCGGATTTGTGTGTTAAGTACTCACACTGGCAGCAGTGCGATCCAATGAGAGGTAGCGTGTTCAGGAGAGCACTGCAAGGAGGAAACATGACGAGATCCACGCCAGCAGAAAACGCCTGTTCTCTTAAACCAGTTTAATCCAGTTTTAAAGAGTATTCTCACTGATATATGCAAACGTGTTCAGTGATCATTATTGTTTGACATGAAAAAGATAGCAAGACTTTATTAGTGGTACACACATGGCTAATTCCAAGATGAAATATTGATACTATGTGACTGTGAACAGTAATTTTGTGGATGTATGTAAAGTTAAGCATAATGATGGAATCCAGATTCATACATCACATGGCATAGATGTGAAATAGGTTTCATAAAGGAAAATTTTCAAGAGAAGAGTAATAAGCAATCATTTCCTCGAGGTGGCATATGCTTGGGCGGGTGCAGTTGGGCTAACAGCGATGCAGAAAAGCTACAAGGGAGGGTCCTAGGAAGCCATGTAATAGCGGCTCCGCAGCTCAAACACATATGTTGGGAAGTGCAGGGAAGGGTATCAGCTCGTTCTTTAGTTGAACTAGCTTGAACTTTCTGAGTCTACCTATTTCTAACTTCCTAAAGGGAAAATTAAGCTAAAATATCTGAAATTGTCTCTCTAGATCTAATCCATAGTCTCTGGAAGCTTATTAAACACCGTATCTCCAAACGCTAAATCTGATGTCAAACCGCAGTATTCTTGAAGGAATGAACTCCAAGCAGAATATTGATAAAACCAAAGTAGCTTTGTATATATCTATTCAAACCACTTTGAATACACAGATACAATCGTCTGTATACCCTTTTTTTGTTAAGTTCTGTGATTTGAATATTATAGGTGTGTAAGCTCAGAAAAATATTCTAAAAGAGTCCAGTAGCCCATAATAGTATTGGGTCCTCTGCTTGACTGGCAATGTCAGAAATTGTTGATATATAGTTACATTCTCTTAATGAATAGAATGATTCTTGTACAGCAATTAACCACTAGGAAGAATGTATGCAATGTGTTAATTATTGAAACTGTCCTACCGATTTGATTTGCAGCTGTCTCATTGCTATTTGTTTATCAATAAAATTATGGGAAAAAAAACAAAGTAGCTTTGTAAAATTGTCCAATGAAGAGTGATGTATTTAACCTTGTGATAAATTCACTCTTATTACTTGCTGTGTGTGCACATAGTGGTTACACTGTGTGTCTACCGTTGTGTAGCTTTGCAAGGAAAAGAAACAGCTGTCCCCTGATTCTCTGCCTACATGCTGAGATCTGCAAATTCAAGCTCAGCCAATCCACCTCTTATAGTTCTTTGAGAGTGAGCCAGATATTCTGCTTCTTATTCACAATGATCAATTCCACCAGGACTCAGGAGGTTGCTATTTTGTTTGCATATACATTGGTTTGTTCTTTTACCTGATCAAAATGTTTGTCTCTCTTGGTCCATTCTGGGTCCTTTGTACTGGTTTTTATAGAGTGGTGAAGGCCATGAAGTTCAGTATTGGATACTACAGTTGAGAAATGATTGCTATCTTTGCTTCACTGTCACATGCTTTTCCATGTATCAGCTGTCTTTTCTGTTGTTACTTTATTAATAGACTATATTTACATGTATGTACTAATTATGTTTCCAAAATCACAGATCATAGCTCAGTCTGGCTTAGTATGAAAAGAGAATACCATGGACCTGAACAGATTTCCTACCTTTTCACCCCTGTGAATGGTAACTTGTGAACATGGAATAGATTTACTTGAACTTCAGGTGAAGTCTTTGACCTAAACTGTGGGTAGTACTAAGGTTCTACTATGACATGTACAAGGCAGGCTTGGAGCATGTAGACTTTCTCTAGGTGCAGCGTATGTATTCAATCTCTGATTAAGTCCTTATAGTGGATTTGTTTCCATGGGAGGACAGATTTCAACTTTACATAATCTTATTTTGTGGTTTGAATGTGCATTTACTTGAGAACTAAAGTGTTTAATGTGTTTCTTAATTATCTGGATACTCTCCTTTATAAAATACTGGTTTAATGATTTTTAACCTTATGCTTTCATTAAAGTTCTATAAATTACTATATATGTATATATATTTGGTACAGAGTCTTGCTACACAGCTAGGACTCATAGTGATCTTCCTGCCTCAGCCTCCCTAGTGCTGGGATTACAGGCATGTGCCACCATACCAGGTTGGTGGGTGGCTCGGCACCCGGGGCCCAGGACCGGCATGACATATGGTACTACAGATTGAACCCAGGTTCTTATGTTTGCAAGGCAGGTACTTAGACCACTGAGCTATCCTCCTGGCCCTCCATCTCTATTTTTGCAGTGTTAAATTTAAACTTTATTATCTTGTGGACAGAGGATATATTCTCATGGTTTTTAATATGTTGAAATGTTTTGAAATATGATTTATGATGCAAAATATGGTATACATTGGTAAATATTCAAATGTGCACCCAAATGAATGCATATAATGCACTTCTTTATATAATTCCAGCTGTGAAAATGAAGGGAAATTGGCAAATTATACACTTTATAAATTTTTTGGTCAGTAATGATGTTTTGTATGCCTTTTCTAGTTACAGATGTGTACTAAAACATTGAACTGTCACGTATTTATTTCTCCATTTTTTTCAACTTTCATCATCCATATTTTTAAAATTATGCTGTTTTCTATATACATATTAGTATTGCTTAATGTTTTTGTTTAATTAATCCTTTTATCACCAAACAGACATTAAATGATTCCTTGTCATAGTTGTGTTTTAAGGTTTGAGCTGATTTTGATACAGTAGCTTTTGTTTTTGAATATATACGTGGTATATTTTTGTCATTGTTGACTTTGATATTTTATAAGTTTATATATGTGATATTTGTTGATGTCATATAGTGTATTTTATTTATTTATTTGATACAGGGTCTCATTACGAGCTCAGACTCATTGTGATCCTCCTGTCTCAGCCCCCAGCTCTGGGATACCAGGCATGTGCCACACGCCACACAGTGGTGGGGACTGAGCGTGGGTTCTTGCACTTGCCAGGCAGGCACTCAGACCACCTTGCTATCTCCCCAGCCCAATAGAGCATATTTTATAGCAATGGCATATCTTTGCCTTTTAAGTATTTTGTTTGCTTACATTTAAAAATAGTATTGTTTTATTTGAGCAGAGAGTACATTATTTTTCTATGTATTTTCTGCTTCTTTCAACTTTTTTCTCTTTTATTCATCACCTTTACCTTTTTGTGTTATTTTCATAGGTAATTTTATACTTAATAATCAGCTTTAAGTGCATATTTTTATATTAGCCTTGTACCTAAGCTTACTTTTAACATATGTTCTTAACTCATCAGTTTAAAAACAATACTTTTACTACTTCCCATACAACCCAGAAAACTTTCTATTATTTAACTTTACTTTTCTTCCCTCCAGCCTGTCATGCTATTTTGTCATATATTTTATTTCCGCATATGTTATAAACTCTATGGGAAGCACAGCTTGCAATGACTAAAAAAAGCACATAGCGTAGCTCCTTTGCGATAACTCAGTAAAGCTGCATTCTGAAAATTCCTCGGTGATACAGCCAAAGGATGAAAACAGAAATACATAGTGTTGCCTTTCAGGATGGTTACAGGCATACATAATGCAAATTCTGGGAAACCTCTCAATTGTAGAAATACAAAACAGTTTATTCTTAGCCTAAGACCCCATTTTTCCCACTCTTGCAGCTTGAAACATTTTAGTGGGGCTCAACAATGGTTATTCCTTTATACAGAATGTGTTTATCTATTTCTGCCTTGTTTCTGGCTGCTTTTGATTTCCTACCTTATATTTTCATATAGCTTATCTATTCAAATTCAACATCTTGTACTCTGTCTAGCAAGTTTTACCTGACTCCCTGGTGGGCATCTCCCAGTAGCTCTTTTATCTTGTTTCTATGTCCTTATTTTGCACAACTATTTAGGGCTGGGTATAACCGTCCTCATGTAGCCTTAGTTCTTTCAGGTCTCATTCGAGAGTGGTGTATTTGTACATGCACAACGTTAATCATAATGTCTTCTATAAAGTGAAAACACAGACTCGACAGATTGACATTGACTGCCTGCTATAGGCTTGCCTGAAAACATAGGTATGGCTGCAGCGTTTTTAAGCTGAAGCTAATTTTCAGGATTGTTTTGTCAGTGGCTTCGTAGGTACACACAAGGTGACTGTAGCTGAATGCTTCATTAAGCAATGGGGTTTGTGTGCCAGGGGCAATATTTCAGGGATTAATTGTCAGTTGGTAAGCAAATTAGGTAGTAATCAAGGTTACACAAAAATTACACCATCTTAAGAACGTTAGCTGGGAAGTCATAAATGAACTGATAATCAGGTGGGAAGACATTATGGGAAGGGGATATAGTTCCTTAAACAACTTTTATAACTAATAGAATTTTAATAAGGTATTACTCCCTCTGCCCCTCCCTGGTCTATAAAATTCTGCTGAAAAATAATGAAACCTTGTGTAGATGATTGTTGCAATGCCCACTGGGTCTCGGCAGGAGCCCTACACATGCTTCCTACCTGCTTCTCCTATTATTTACAAACATAATTAAAATGAAAATGAATATGCTGCCTGACTGCTACCATAACAGCAAGGACTATGAGAAGAATATTGTTTTAGTTTGCCTGTCAGGGTGACCTTTATGGATGTCATTGTTGCTGAAAACGTAGGCAGATTTGACAGTATTCTCAAGAAATATTTAAAGGCTTATTGTCCATACATTTGAAGAAGTGTGCCCTTTTAAAATGTATTTTAGTTTGCTTTTGTTTTATAAAAAATTTCTCATTTTAAAATGGTTCTTTATATTTATGACAAATAAAGCAAATAAAAATAAAGAGATACTGAGTACAATGCCCAGTAATTGTTGGCTGAAGTTCAGGCCCACTTACTGGTCAGTCCTTTTCTTAGGTGACCAGTTGGAGTCACCTATGTATTTAGTTTTTCTTCACAGTAGTTAAAAGCAGGCTGCAAAGCTGTTAGGTATATATTTGCAATTCCATTGTTCTGCTAGCAATTGAAAGAGGTGGAAGCCTTCACATTTCAACCCATGATCAAACACTGTTTTTCTATTGAAGTGAACATTATAGAGGCTTCATGTTATCTAACATATACACCAAATGTTTGGCTTGGAATTTTCTGAATGTTCAGGTATCTGAGAAAGCCACAAGTTCAAGGAGACATACAGAAAGAACAGAATTATTGGAGCACATTTGTTCTAGGTTGGAATATGGGCTTTCTCCAAAGATCTCTGAATAGAAGGCTCAACCTGAATTTTTGGTTTCAAAGACTTCATTTGGCTTTTTGATAGACTGTAGGCACTTACTTGATGTCTATGGGACTGACCACACAGGATTCTGTATAGCTGGGTTATCTGTTTTTTCAGAGAAAACTTGATTACAGGCGAATCAGGAGCAGACTGCCAGACAGTCTGCTTGTTGGGTAGCAGGCCAGCTGTCGATTTCCATACACTGCAAAGACAGGTTGGGGCTCTGGAGTTCGGGGTAGCACACTTCTGAGGGTCGTGCTTAGAATTTTAGTCATCAAGGGGATTGGAAGATATGGTCAGTTTGCCAGACAAATAAAAGACACGGACCTATTTCAGAGACACTTTCCATCCAAGGTTTACTAGAAATTTCTCCGGTTTCTAGAAGTCTATTACATGGAATACCCTGATCAATTCCTTTCTGGCTGGGTAGTCTCAGTGGGGACAGCCACGCTGGAGTTGTCTGATGTGAGGTGATCTCTCATACATCATCCCTGTTGAGATCTGCAATAATCAAGAGAAGGTAGTTGACGTTCAGAACTGAAAAAGACTTTCTTTGCTTCACAAAACAGTAAGCAAAGAACAAAAAGGAAGCCAGGGCGGTGGCGACATCCTCATTCCCCTGTCCTCCCTGCACCACAACCTCCCGTGGGAACTTGGCTAATAGAGCCTCCGTGGCCAGTGCCTTCACATTTGCAAAAGGATGTCTGATTGAATCTTCTATGCAGTTTTAATTTTTTTTTCTTTTTCTTTTTTCATTTTTTCAATACAGGGTCTCACTGCACAGTGCAGACTCATAGTGACCCTCCTTTCTTAGCACCTCCCAGAACTGGGATTACAGGCATGTGCCACTATGCCTGGGCTTTGGTTGCTGGCACAGTGCACCCAGGGTTTGGCTCCAAGGCCAGCACTGCATGCGGTATGGGGGATCAAACCTGGGTCCTTTTGTTTGCCAAGCAGGTACTCAGACGACTGAGCTATCTCCCCAGCCCTAGGCAGTTTGAGAAAATAGGCTTCCACTGGACTCTTTCAGCATTAACACATCTGAGAAAAAAGTGACAATTGGCTAAAGAAACATTGAATCAATTAATCAAAATGGTCTCTACATTCTGTGTTTCCACCTTTCATGTAGATCATACTACTGTCGTGTGATTATACCCATACAACATGAATATAATTGCCTTTCATATATACCCCACTGCTGAAATCAAAAGGTCAATTTGAACGGATGGCCCTTCACAAGGATGCTTTCACTTTTATGTAAAATAATCTTACACTTACAAGTGGATTGTGATTTTTAACCTTTATAGTAGAAATATTGAGATGTATTTTTAATGACTATATGATTATTACTTCTGTGAACACTTACGTTCAAGAATTACGTACTGAGTGCCTGGTATTTACTAGGTACAGGAACTGTAAGGAAAACATAAAAGAAATGTCATCTATTCTCTTAGAGTTGTAAAGCATCATGCTCTGGTACATTAAGCAAGTGTTATTAGCAATTATCACTAACATGATAGTATATGATTATTACTTTCTAAGAATTATCTCCAATGTATAGTCATTATTATAGATACTACATAACTATTAATAGTGTGTTTTATCAGCATAAAATTAACAGTAATATTGTTAAATATAGTTATTTTTCTGTAACTTAATAGTGCATGTATTGAGTTGGATTCACAATGAGATTAAAAAAATGGGAAGATAAGCAGAGAGAATTTTTTTTTACTTTCTTTGTATAATGCATGTCATTTTAACTCACAGAATTCACATTTGTAACTGTAGTAGTTAAAAATATATCAGCTATAAACATCATCTCTATTCTTAAAGAGATGTCAAGATAATGTCAGAGTTTCCATCTGTTGTGTCACTATATAAATAACAATATTTTGATGTGTTTTTTTGATTATTTGGATTTAGGGAAATTAGCTTACTTCCTTATAGCTTAATACACAATAACAATTATGTGAGCTAGGTATATAAGTAATACTCTTTTGTTACAGAAATATTCATAATTCTTAACCTTGAATGAAAATATGTACATTGGGCTGGCCAAATAGCTCAGCAGATTAAAATGCCTGCAAGCAGGCACAGGGACCTGGGGTTTGATCCCTGGGCCTGCCATGCCAGCCTCACCCCTGAGGCGCACTGAGATGACAATTGAAACTGGGCATGGTGGTGCACACCTATAATCTTAGCTCTTGGGAGGCTGTAAGCAGGCAGATCACTATGAATCTGCTCTAGTAGTGAGACCCTGAACACCCTGTAAACCCTTCCCTAAAATACAAAACAACAACAACAGCAAAACAAAACAAAGCAAAACAAAACAACAAAAAATGTATGCACATTGCCAGGAAGGGCAATGTTATATTTGTAAAGTACTGAAGATGTGGATGTGAGAAAAAAGAAAAGAAAGGATTCTCAGGGTGTGTAGTGTGCAGGCAATGTACTTGAGCTTCAGTTCTCGCCTTGGTAAAAGAGGCAGCTCTGGGAGTTAAGTGTAGTAATGTTTACAAAGCATACAGTGGGATGCATGACCCACATGCGTGCAGCAATGGCAATAATATGATAAAACCCTTAAAAGTAGTTGGGTTTTGTTCTCTGGTGGATCCCCATTAACTAATGGTACCGTTCCATCCGCGGTCCCTTCCTCTCTGATGTTCTTCCCTGTGCTCCGCTCCCTATGCCCTGCTTTGTTGTGCCAAGCACTTGCATGGTGACTTTCTGCCTTGAAGCCACCTGAGTATGGACTACATCTCCTGAAACCATGAGCCCAATTAACCTCTCTGCCCTTCAGTTGTGTGCATCAGGAGTTGCTGTCACTAAGAGATGAGAAAGCCCATGCATCTTCCCTAAGGTTGCCATTCCCAAGCTGTCAGAAGCACAACCTGTTTTATGGATTCTGGATTTATAATGCTCAGTGAGTGATCAATGAATGTCATTTAAAACATACCTTATTTCCCCACTTAATGGTAGTTATATCTAATAATTTCTATTCTCCTTGAAATGGGCTTCTTTGAATGAGAGTATCATCTTTGATATTTTAGTAAAATATATTTTGTACATGCTAAGTAAATTCAGAAATAAAACTCAAAGATAGAAATTCAGAAATTCACATTCACATATATAGAGAAAGAAAACAAAATAATTTTTTCTTTCAGTATGCATGTCCTACTTGGTTTTTCTTTGTCTTAGATTTGCTGCAAGATCTTAGTAAATTCTCACAGATATATCTGTGTTGTTAGGAAATGTGATTTTTACGTTAAGATCAAAGAAATTTAAATGTTGATTTATATTTACATGTGCAGTTATGTGTTCATAATTGATATGTATATAATTTCATATGATAGGTTAGAATAATATCTAAGAGCTGCATGTATCAGTTTACTAGTAGCCAGGGGAAATCATCATTGTTCTCTTTTTAAAATCTAATTATATTTTTATGCACAAAGAAATTGGTTTAATAAATCTGGCCTGCAAATATTTTATGCAATTCTTTACAGTTTAGTAAAGTTCAATGTAATTACTCATATGTAAATCTCAAAAAGCATATGATTTCTTGTTCAATGTCATCAATAGTGGCAGAAGTACATTTTTAATAACAAGACTCCTAATAATTCTAGCAGGATGTTGTATTCATTGCCATCTGCCTTCTAAAGACATGATCTCTCCACTTCCATGATAAGTAAAATAGCTGTGACCTAAAAGAGCAGAATTAACCAATATTTACAGTATTTAAAATATATGTCATGATGTAGGCTAAGCCTCATAAGCGATTTGGGGGCCACGTCAGGATCTAGTTACTTTTACTCTCATTGAGTCTTGCGACCTGGTACCATTTCAAGAAGCAGAAGAGGGGTTTTGGTGACAGTTTAAACCACTAGAAATATTCCTATAACATTTGATCCTTTTAGTCACGCCTAATGTTAGAGTACTTTGCATTTCTTGTCAAATAACTTGCGTGGGTTACGTGCGCTCTGAGACACACACATTCCGCCCATTGGGCTGTGCCCTTTGCAGCATGAACAAAAACACTGAATCGAAGTGAACAGCTCTTGCTGAAGGACACAACTCTGCTGGGTGCCTTTCATTTTTGCCTCTGAATTTTCTTTGTGTACTGCATCTTGTTGGCCTTTGCCTGCCTCAAATCTTACTTCAAGCCATCACACTGCCATTCTGCACCCTAAATGTGCCACGTCCAGGTGCCCCGTCATCCAAAAATAAACACACTTTTTCTATTACAATGTGCTCTGAATTATGATTTTTCTTTTGATACCTCAATACTGATTTGAAAATGCTTATTTCCAAGGGAGTATATAATTTTAAGATGCTTCATGGGCTTAAAACAAAAGAATAGAAAATAAAATAATTTCATTCAAAGTTACTGAAATGTCAGAACCTACACTTTCTCAGGTTGCTTTTCTTATCATTTTTCTAAGTTAGAAGCTGAAATTTTTGTACATCCGTGTGTTTGTGTGTGTGTGTGTGTATGTGTGTGTGTGTGTGTGTGTGTGTGTGTCTATCTGTCTGTCTGTCTGTCTGTCTGTCTGTCTGTGCCCACGCACACGTGCTACTCTTGCTTCAGGGCTTATCTCAGTATCTATGTTGAGTATGCCCTCTTTCCTAAGTGAATGCCTGGCTCCTTCCTTTATAACTTGATTTCAAAATGTCGCAAATGTGTGACAGTAAGTTTTCCTCTCACTTAAAGTGTCAGCTGTAGTAAGCGACCTCGGCATTCCAGTCACCTTAGCTCTCAGCTAGGAACGAGGAAAATGACCAGAATGTCCCTAACAATAATATATCAAGTGATAGCTGATCCAGTATGCAGTCCAAGAGTGGTCAGGAACCAGCCAAGAAAGCAAGACAATTTAATGAAAAGGGACAGAGCAGTACAATGACATAAATCCCAGAAGCAATTTTATAGTCGGTATGTTTTTTACGCACAAATCAGGGATATGCCTACAAGCTGAGAGTGCTTTTGTGAACTTCACAATGGTATATGTCACTTTAGTTCTATTGCCAAGATCTTGTCCATAAATTAGTGGTAGTTTCAAAAGGAATAAATGGCAATAGTAGGGAAAGAAAGGTGTTTTCTAAACATAAAATTGCAAGTCAGTATGTATTTACACCTTAAAGAAAAGAAAACTTTATCAAATGATCTGACTGAAAAAAAGATCCACATTCCTTTTCCTGTCCTCATTTCACGTATCTGCAAATGAGCCTGATGCTTTATTAATGCATCATATAAGCTACCAATAAATTAGGCATCCAGAGCAAATTGATTTAAAGTTTAGCTAGTCTCTGTCAAATTCCTGACATAGACTGAGATAAAACAAAGTAAAAATCATACAATTGAGAACTGTCAGTTGCTCGTGGTTCTCAATGAGGCTGTAAACACAGTCTTTTAAACACATAAATCCACCTAATGTTCTATCAGCAAACTGAAGCTGTCATCTGTCCCAGAAGATATTGTGATGGCTCTTGTCCTACCCAAGTCCTGATACATTTTTTCATCTTTCCCTAGGCTTCCTGAAGCTTGCCAGAGAACAGAACATGGTACTTAGCATACTACAGCTCACTAGTTCCATTTTTAATTACATAAGTCATCTGTTTAACAATCTGTTGTAGAATTTTATCCGAGATCAACCTGGAGTTCTGTTTTAGCAACTATTTTCTCTATATTAAAAAAATGAGGCTATTTTTGTGCCTTCCCTAAGTTTCTGTGTTTCACTAGAATTTCAGCTTCATACACTTAATCATGTATTTGTTCTCTTGTTTGGTTGCTGAAAATGTTTTGATTTGGAAACTTACCTTCCTTTAAATGGCTTAGATAATAACTTGCAGCTTTCTAATGAATTTTGAATTTTCTTTTGCCTACCACTCAGTTATATTTTGAAATCTGAAGATGATTATTCTAAATAAAAATGTGATTTGAAAGGAAGAGTTAACTTTCATGTCCTATTTCTGGAATTAAGAGCAAGACTGAGATGCACCTTGACTTTTACAAGTTAAGTAAGAATCCGTTTTTCCTATTCTCTACCCCAGGGGTGGTGTATATATGACACCCATACTGTAGCAGGCTGCTGGTCTCTTTACGAGCTCTGACACTTTTGCCATCGCTGCTGCATTCTGTAAAATGTGAAAAGTAATAGTACTTTATCTGTAGAACTGTTGCGAAATTTGCGTAAGCTGATTCCTGTAAAGAACTCAAAATGGTGCCTTTCAGATAGTATACATTGCTAAGTGCTGAATTAAACATTTGTATTACTAACAATGAAAGTAACCTTTGACCTTGGTAAATAATTTAAATGCAGATTACATTGATATTATCAATTTTGATATATAGTCACTTATTTGAATTTGTGAATCAGTAAGTAGGTTTGTACAGGTCTGCCCCACTGATCCATATTTTAACTTCCATCACACTCAAAATGCTTAATTTTCTAAGTAGTTACATATAGACTAAGTCATTTCACCAACTTTTGCAAGAAAGATATTGAGGTTTTTGGTATAGATAGATAGATAGATAGATATAGATATAGCTATAAATGCATGTGGGCTCTGGGAAAGTCTGACAAGTTTCAGCAAGGCATGCGCACGTTGGTATCTTCTCTGCGCTTCACTGTTCAGACTGCATTTGCAACATATCTGTGTCTTTCAGTCGTGGCACTTGAGGCGTGTTTAATCCCAAATATCCTCTCACGTCTTCTCATTTACAAACTCTGGACAGAGGATAAGGATCCTGCTCATCTTCAGATCTTCCTTCATGGTTTGCAGATTAAGAGGAATATGTAGCCTCAAATCCTTGGGCTCTGTGGCTTTCTGCAGTCTATGTAACCCAATTGTTCTACATTGTCTGCTCTCTGTGGAAGCCTCTGTCCTCATTCTTGCCCTGCCCTACGGGAGTGCTTCTCTCCACTAGGATTCCAGCAAAGTTCAAAGTGTTGCCTACAACCATCCTCCCTCTGGCTCAGACTTTGAAACTTTCAACCAT
Source organism: Octodon degus (assembly GCF_000260255.1). NCBI lineage: Eukaryota > Metazoa > Chordata > Mammalia > Rodentia > Octodontidae > Octodon > Octodon degus. Next base: position 4,008,497 of record NW_004524589.1, on the reverse strand, counting down.
CAGCATAACCTAGTCTTGTTACTTTCTCTTTAATTTTTTAAAGCCACGCTAACCTCCTCTCCACTTTGCACTGTAGGTGCTCCTGGAAAATGATAAATACATCGCTATTTCAAAAGTAGAGCTTAATGCCCTTGTAAGGATACTGTAAAGAAATAACAAAACACTGAAAACCACAGCAGTTTAACTTTTTTGTCCAGCACATGTTCTGCTGTATGTACTATATATCATAAATGGTGACTTTACCAGGGGAGCAAGTCTGATTTTGATTCTTTGATAGTATCGTGTTTTGTAAGAAGTTCAACTTGACAGTTTGTTTCCTTCCTTTTACTGGCACCCCTGTAAGAGCAGTATCTCCCTTCCAAGGGCCCCATTACCACCAGTCCCACATGAGTGTTAGGGGTCTCCACTGGATGTGTCAGGGACCAGTGCCATGATGCCTGTATTGCGTATTTCTGATAGTTCCTGCATTTTCTTTTGGGGAAAACACAACAGGCTTTATGTGTGGCCTCCACAGTAGGACCCTGTGGCAGGCTCTTCACAGAATATCACCGCTCTCTTCTGATGTGTGTATTGGGGCTGTTTGCCACTTACATGGAAAGTGAAATGTGCCATTTCTTGTTTTCTAGTTAGCAATTGGTGTGGGAGTAGATGTTTATGTGAGTGCATTTGTTCTCCTTATGAGTTTCTATTGCTTTTAGTGCCTGGTAGTATGATCTGGCTATCATTATCCTGTGCAGGTGGAAAATCACGGGGAAATGAGAAATATTTCACTGCAAAGGTGTGTCTGTGTGGAATCGAATTGTAGGCTGATGGCTACTTAGAAACTGAACATAAGCAATAAACAACAAAGATGAGGGAAAGGAGAAAAGACAGGAGAAAAGGAAGGGGGAAAATCATGCAAGTATATATATAGGACAGCTGAGATGATTGTACTAATAATTTCCATCAGTTTTTTGAAAATAGCAGTTAATGATTAGAATTTTCACTTTGACTAACTCTACATGCCAAAATCTGCAATCTGAGCAACTACACTGAAGACAACAATATGTAATACAAAACCCACGATTGAAAACCTCTTATCTTGTTCTTCTAAATGTGTACCACTTATAAAGTCTTATCGATTATTAGTATACTCTCTTTAAAATAAATTTTTAAAAAGTAAAAGGGCAAGTAAAAAATTAAAGTTCATGGAAAGCAAGCAATAATGTTCAATTATTTGTTTAATCTTGCATATTTGTTACTCTGAGTGACAGATTTAATGATAAAGTACATACTACAACAACTGCTGTTAAATTGCTATTCTTGTTTTTAAAACCCATAACATATGTATTGTGGCATGTTACTCCATTTCTGTCTTTGCTTCTGCTATTTATTTTTACTTGTTTGTTTTACTCTACAAAATAAAATAAAAAATACTTTGAAAGTATTTTCTACCTATTGGTATCCATTATTTCTATCTTTTTCCCATTATTTCTGTTGGGAGGTAACATGCACTAACTTCTGTTTCTTTAAAGGATGTATATTTTTTCTCTTTGAATTCCAACTTCATTATAAGATATTCAAATATGAATTTTTAAAATATTTACATTGAATATATTGAATTCTTAAATGTCTGACTCAATGTCTGTATAAACCTGAAAAATGTAAGGCTTTATCTCTTCTATTTTTTTTCTTTTTTTGCCTGATTCTCTCATTGTTCCTCCTAGGACTCTAACTACACTAGCATGTGACATTCTCAAATTTTCCTTTACGTCTCTTCTGTTTTTACCCTCTGCTATTTTGTATGTTTATACTTTATTATGGATATTTTCTTCATGCTTCTTTACCAGTTCACTAATTCTTTGTTCAGCTGTGTCTAATCTATTACTAAATCAATTCACTGACATTTTATTCTCATTCATGCATTTTTCCATGTGGTAGTTATTTTGACAATCAACATTTCATGTTGATTTTTTGTTTCCTTTGGCATATTTGCCATCTTTTTATATCTTTGAATATTAAACAGTTTCTTTAATTTTTATTTCCCATTCCAGTAAATATCACATTCCAGCCCCTTCAAATCATCTGTTTACATTGTACATTCTTTCTGCTTGTTTTATTCTTATATCTTTGGTCTTTTAATGACTGACTTTTTCAGTAGATAATTTTTGAACTTTTTAAAAAATGTTTTGAGGCCTATGAAAATGTTATTATTTGCATGGTGGGGTTTGTGGTTGGTTGTGGAAAATGCATATAAATCTGAACAATGCAGATTTTAATCCTCCATCATGAAGAGAGATTATTGAGGGGGGTCTTCAGTCCTTGGAAGGACAGCACAGCCCTGCTAGACCTAGGACCACACATGAGATAGCTTGCCACCTGCTTCATGGCGATGGACTTTTTAAAAGTTTTGTCTTCCATTCTTAAGTGGATTTAAAAAGCCTTTTATCCACTTTCCACTTTTAAGAACTCACTAATAGCATCGGGAGAAAAATGACATAAAGACCAAGCCTCTCTATTTCAGCTCCTTTCATTGGCGATCTGACTATAATACTATTTGCTGCACTTTATTTACATTTTGATGACTTGCAAGAAGTTTTAATGAACATTTAATGTAGTGATCTATTTTCTATATTTCTCTTCAGCAGGGCAATGAAAATGACTTCACTGGTTTCAATTAGCTAGTCCCAATTGCCAAAGAAGTCCCAGAAATAGTTTTAAATGTAATCACCTGCATGAACAAAACATAAATGTGAACAGGTTTACAATGAATTCTGTAACATGTACATTGTCTATGAATTGTCTCACTATGGGGTCTATAACTTTTAATATATTGGTAAATTAGCTCATTTTATGGAGTTGACATGCGTGGAGGACACATTTTAATTTTAATTTTGACCTAAGACTTTATGAAAACAATAATGAAGTATATTTTTAATGACTGAGCTCAGACTCTAGAATAAGTGCTTACTTTGTTTTGCTTATCCTGGTAGAAGAAAAACTAAAACTGCATCCATGCCCCACAGAGCTACGTGACCAAGCAATCAGTTCTAAGGGCCCTGCTGGGCTAGGCAATGATTAGTTCAAAGACAGGTAAACAACCTCTGTAAGCCTTTGCTACTATAGCTAGTAAGAACTTCACTAAAGATGTCCTTTGACCTTAATATTCTGAAAATTCTGATTTTTGACAATATTCAAGAGCTTTCCCTTTAACATAAACTTTATGGTCTTTATCTCTGCTATGATTTGTAGTTGCAGTTTCTCTATGAGATTGCTTTCTTCTTTGATCAAAGAGAAATTTCATTTCATTTCATGAAGAATCCAATCTTCCATAAGTGCATCAAAGTGATGTGTGTGTGTGCGCATGCACCACCATGAAACATACACCAGTCAAGTTTAACAAAGCAAATTACTTTTTTTTTAAAGTGTATTTGGCACAAGGTCTCACTATGCAGCTCACACTTGTAGTGATCCTCCTGTTTTCAGCTTCCCCAGTGCTGGGATTACAGGCGTGTGCCACCATGACCGGACTCGGTGGTCGGTTCAGCACACTTGGTGGCAGGGCCAGCGTGGCATGTGGCACATACCAGGGATCAAACCGCGGGTCCCTGTGCTTGCCTTTAACATACACTTTGCAGGCACTCAGTCCATTGAGCTATCTCACCGGCCCTACCATTTCACTTCACAGTGATTAATATCACATGGCCTCTAAACACTTTCAAATTTAAAATGTGAGATAGTAAAAATAGCCATTCAAGAGATAATTTGGAAAGACTAAATTAATGAGATCACAACTTGATTATGAAATTTAACTTCAGGAAGAGATAAATCCAATTATGTCACCACTTTATTTTGATGTACTTTATTTTTCTTAAAAAACTTTCTTCATTATATTTTCCTTTGCTGACTCATCTCCATCTTTCATTTCTCTTTAGGTTCAAAGATACTTGCTTCAAGATATAGGATGTTTCATTTCAAGAATATGAGACTCCAAGTCTCACCATGGGGCAAAATGAATACTCAGACAGCATAATTAAAAATATGCATTCTCTTTTTATTCAGATTTGTTCATAGCTTAACACTCTATGTTTGCCAGAATCCACTTCTCTCTTCTTAATTATATATTTATATATGAATGAAATGATTTGATCATAGTGCAAAAATGTAGAGATGGAACCCTTACTCTACATTCTGTTGGGGTAACATTGGATAAACCCATTTTGTATAAATCCTATTTCCTGTATGTGCAAATAAACATGAAAGTGGAAGAAGTTATTCTGAACATTAAACGATAAGCTCCAACTTTTAATAAACTAAAAAGTTCTGTATCTAAATGTAAGTTATTTTTACTAAATTGAAATCTGGCCAGTGATCTTTATAAAACAGGCTTAATTCTCAAGTGTGTATATTCTGGAAGATGAAATCAGATCTAACATTTTCAAGAATAAATCCATGAATAAAAACCTTAAAGACAATAATAACAACCATCTGTTTCAACCTGCGTAGGTATCCCTTTCCTGTGTAGTCATGCGCGTTTCTCTTACTCCCAAAAGAGATTCTTACCAGCAAGTGCTCATATGAAAGATGGGGCTTTTCAGACACGAACTGATGTGCAGAAACGAGTTTTTAAAAACATGCATTATATTTGGGTAGAGAAAAACAAGTATAAAATATATTACCACAATCTTTCTCTTTCTGAGATTCAGGTATTCTTACAAGTCAAGTACATATCAGTCTTTATAATAAGAGAAAGATGAGTCTTTAAAACACATTTTTTTGATTATTACCTAAATTATAGCATGGTTTTTCTATATCACATAGTTTTATTCATCTCATGCTGTTGTCACCATTTGGCAGATTGGAGGGAATTCCAGGGTTTTGGTAGCACTGTGTTTTCTTATACCTTCAATTACTTACACTAATGATACATGATACAATTTATTTCCTTTGAAATATAAACAGATGTTGCCAGAGTGTCCTCTAGATTACCAGAATTCTCTGGGAAATATATTAACAAACAAACAAACAAACAAACAAACAGAACCACTTATACTTTTGGACACTGTCAAGTAGCAGGCCTATAAAGCAGTAGGATGCCTCATATTTAGCATCAGAAATTTTATAATTTTTGAACTTGAGCAGCACTGAAGGTTGTGTTTACAGCCGGGCAGTGTACGCTGTTATGCTACTTATGAAGAGTCTCTGGTTATACGTGTCTTGTTCAGGCCACTGAGAAAGCTTGATGCAATCACACAGTGTGAGCCCAGGAGACGCATGTCCTGCCCTCCAAATGCTCTGAGTGTTCCCCACGTCCAGAACAGTGCCTGCTACACACTCTGTTTTAATGAACACATCTTTCTTGGATGCCAAAATATAACTTCTACTTGGTCATGCTCATCTTTGCATTCCGAAGCTAAAGACAACATGCAGTTTATTTTGATCAAAAGTGCTAAAAACAAAATGATGAGCACTGTCCTATAATTTATATTCGTTCCCAGTGAAAACATTTCTTTGACTACACTCAGGTGAGTTACTTTGGAATACAATCGATCTTTGGAAAATTTACTACTTAAGTGCTTACCTTACTAGGCAAAAGATTTTGTTTTATTCTGTGAGGTTTTTATGTGTTTTTTCTTTGTGCTGAAGACTAGTGCTATGAATTATTTGAAGAAAATGTTTTTTTAAAATTTAATTTTACTTTATTTTTAAGAGAAAAAACAAAAGCAAGAACAAAAATCAGAAACAAAGACAGAATCAGGGTAACATACAATAATATATATGTTACAGATTTCCAAAACAAGAATAGCTGATTAACAATCGTTGATATATTATGTATTTTTATCGTCTGTTGCTCAGATTAACAGACATCGTTATGTAAGATTGGACATGATTGCGTATTACCACCTGCTTTCGAGAAACCTTAAATTTTTGTTATTGTCTCTCAGGTTTTGCTTTTCTCACCTTTTTAAAAATTTATTTTAAAGAGAGTAGAGTAATAATTGATATGACATTAGAAATGATACACAATTAGAAGACCAAGATGACAGGCATTCAAGCATGGCTTTTGTATTGTACGTTGCTGTCCTCGAGGTAGACACATAGATGAAGATGTCAGCACACAGAGTTAATCAAAGTGAAAATTCTACACATTAAATGCTATTTTCAAAAAACTGATAAAAAAACATGCAAGTCTATATGCAGGATGGCTGAGGTGATTGAAGATAATCCTGGTAATTCAACATGAGATTTCAGTTCCAGACACTATTACAAATTATGTAGTTTAATACACAGTGAGAATTCCTAACCCCAAAATCTGAAATTGGTAATGCTCTAAATTCTAGAATGCTTTGAGTATTAACATGATGCTATAAATGGAAAATGCCACACCAGATCTGTGTACAATTTTATTTTATGATCAAAATTATATAGAAATATCTGTATAAAATTACCTTCAGTAGGTGTATAAAATGTGTATTACAAGAAACATAAATTTTGTGTTTATACTTGAGTCTAATGCCTAAAGCGTCTCATCATGTATGTGCAAATACTCCCAAATCAGAAAATATCCAAAATCAAACACTTCTAATCCCAAGCATTTCAGATTGAGAACACTCAGTTTGGGTTATAATTATTAGTTTTTCCCTGCCTTCTTTTGGAAAAAGTTATCACAATCCTCTAGGTAATATAAATGAAGAAAATACAATGCTATTAATAGACTGTTAAGAGATTAATACAAACTAAATTTAAGAGAAAAAATGGCCAAATGGTGATTAAAGCAAGAGCATTTAATAGTTGACATTGAAAAAATTTTGAACGTAAAATACAAAAAATTAATTTAATTATATTTCATTATACTTTTATTCTCATAGATTAAACTATTTTGATGAAGGTACATCGTCTTTTAAGTCAGTTTCTATGTTGCAGTTATGAGCAGTTGCAAGTAATATTTGTTTATGAGGACACTCAGGGAATAAAGTCTAATGACACATTCTTACCAAAGGTGTCTTAGCTGACTTGCTCGGCATTTAGAATGGATCATAACGATCTTGATTTTGTATGTTTTGCTTGATGATAAAGTAGGAAAAATATGTGAACATACACAAGCACAAATTAAATTTCATCTACAGTTATGTGTCACTTAGCAACAGGACCTGTTGTGAGAAATGTGTCCTGAGGTAATTTCCTCGCTGTGGGAAGTCCTACTTACATAAGTTACAAGGGCTCTGACAGCGCGAGTCGTCTGGGGCGACCACGGCAGAAGGGCTGAAATCATGCAGTATTCCTGATGTAGTACAGTAGTCCCTCACTATTTTGTGACTTGGCTTTTGTCAAATCACTGTTTCATGGGTTTACAAAAAAAAACGGTAATCTAAATTATTTTGGATTTTTCATTATATGGTGGGATTTTGCAGTACTGTACTGTATAAGTGTGTTGCACCATTATGTAGGTTTACAAGTTTAGAAAATATTTAAAGAACATTAGAAGTGTTTTTAAAAGTATCAGAAAGGTTTATAAGAGGAACTGGGAAGGGTTTATAAGCATATATATATATATATATATATATATATATATAGTCATTACTTCACTGATTTTCACTTATTGCAGGGGTATCTGGAACATAACCTACACCATAAGTGAGGGACTGCTGTAGAACACAGTATCCTGCCACATGGGATAGTAAGGATATTTTATTAGGAAAACTTACCCAGAGTCATGTTAGAAAGGTTCAGCATCACAGGTAGAGGACAATAATTCCTGAGTATGATCAATTTGAGATCATGCTGCTTTACCATTGTACGTTCAAAAATGGCAGATGGGAACATTTCTGCTGGAAAACTATGTATAATAAAATGATAGAGAGCAAAGTTCACTCTAGGTCATTAGAATAGTGACTCAGTGGTTTTGGCTGTGTCGCTGGGGTTGTCTTTGGAGGACCTTGCCTGAAACAAAATCCAATGCCAAGGCTTAGTTAGGAGTTGTTTAAAGTTCCAGCAACCCTCCACCACCACAAACACAGGTGCTTGCTCCAAAAGCTTCTAGGAGCTCTCAGTTCAACATTACTTAATTAAATGTGAATTGAATTTGCTGAGCAATTTAGTTTTAATATTCATTTTGTGCTCTCCCGACATGCTGATATGAGATGTGGGAAGTTTTTATTCGGCTTTCTTTTCCCCTCCTCTTCCATCTCTCTCTCCGAATGAAATAGTTGATTCTGCGACTCAGAGTGACTTAGAGATGGGGAATACCAGTGCGCTCCCTTAGCATACAGCCAAGGTGGACTTCAGAGGGGTCTTCTGAGCAGAACCGAAGCCTTGTCACATGGCATTACAAAGAACAGCATGGACACACCCTCAAGGACTTTGCCCTGCAAAAGTTAATGCAGTTTTTACCTCGGCCTTCCTAAAGACATTTTAATCTGCTGCCAAAAGATATTAAGGGGCCTGGGGAGATAAATCAGTGGTGTGAGCACTTGCATGGCAGATGCAAGGCCCCAAGTTCAATCCCTGGTTAAAAAAAAAAAAAAAAAAGAAAGAAAAAAGAAAAAGAAAAAAGGGTACAGTCTCCTTTTATACCAAAAATAGGCCCAAACACAAAATTTCTCTAGCTGAGCAGGAATCACCATCATATGTTACAAAGAGAAAACACTGTGGCTTTGGACAGTTACTAAAGAGGCGTGGACGTTCTGTTGATATCACTGTTGGAAGCAAAAGCATTATTTGTTTTGGAAGCAAGTCACAAAGGTCGAAAACAAAGATAAATTTTAATAGCCATAGAAAAATGGAGTAAAATGTATGGAAAGAATAATAGGCACACTAACTCAAATAGGCGGCCTTCCAGTTGAGGTTCAGGATACACAAGGAAGGAAAAGACCACATAAAAGGGAATAATAAAATCTCTAGTAAGGCTCCGCCAAGGGACAGTGCAACTAGCTGATATTTTTTCTCAACCTCTAAGATAAGAAAGATAGATCTTTGTTATGTAGTTAATACAAACTAAGATCTTGTAGGGTGGGTCAGAGTGGACAGAAGGGGGACACCAGGTACCTGGAGTTGTCATCTTCTGTGTGGATACTTCAGAATGAAGAAAAACATTTGAGAGTATGAACATCGATGAATAGGAAACCCTCAGGTGATTAATACAATTTAAAAGAGGCAGAAAAAAACTATTACGTTTAACACTGAAAATAAGCACCTTGCATTTGCTCCAATCTGTGGAACATCAGAAGTTTGCAGTCTAGTAGAATTTTTTTTCAGTGTGGGAATATTTCCTAAATTAAAAACTGAGACTCATTCTATATGCATAAGCTTGAATGCAACGTAACACTTGACAAATTACAGGTTGTCAGTTTCTTAAACCCAGTAAGGCTGAATTGTTCATGAGCTGAATGCAAGAAAGAGGGTTGTTCCAACTGGTGTAAGTAGTTAATTCTTGATTTTAATAGTGCATATAAATGTGGGTTTTCTTCCTATTCTTTTTGTTATACTCAGTTCCCTCCTTTCTTAGGTTATTAAACAAGCAGAAAAATAAGAGCTCTTTCACATTTACTGTGAACAAAGCAGCAGCTCTTCATGAGCATTCTTGATCCATATTGATGAAATGTTACTTCTCAGAATTCATGCTCTGAAGACTAAGAAAAGTAAAATCGCTAAATCTGATCTAGGAGAAGATTAAAAGCAAGCCTCTTATAATCTCTCACTGCTGCTAGAAGTGGATTAAAAAATTAAAAGGTCCCCCTAACACCCACCTGCTGCGAGAGGAGTTTCATGAAGTGTATAGAGCAGGATCATCACTAGAATTTTGAACAACAAATTGATAGGATAATTTAGCTGAATCTGTTTTCCCCATAGACTGTATGCTTCTCAAAGTTCCATTAATACAAAGGCAGTTTTGACTATGTTTTCTCAAAGCTTTTTTCTTATGCGTACAGAAATGACAGTGTAGCTTATTATGCAAATACAAATACTTATGTAAAATGGTATATTTGTCTTTATTTATAGAATCATCCTTGTAGAGTCTTGTATTAAAACAAAGTTAAGATTCAGAAGAATGGTATCATAAATTTAGCACAAAAACAAATCCTCCAGTGGGTTAATATTCCATCTCCCTGAATTTCATGCCTTCAACAGGAATGAAAAAAGGAGCCTGAGAAATTTTTGTACTTTGCAAAGTAGCAAGGCTTTCAAACCACTTTTTGTTTTGTATTTATGTTAAATATGTTAAAAACACAAGCTAATACCTCGCTCTTGCTAAAACATTGCTTCGCTGTCCTTCTTTCTTCCATCTTTTCCCCGCTGTTTCTCTTGCCCTTCTGCCTAGAATCTTGACTCCAGATTTTCTCAGGCCAGGCCCTCAACTTCGTCAGGGTTCTAACCCACTGTCATATTTTCAGTGATGTCTTAGACAGATGTCGCAGAAGATATCTTATCCCTCCCCTCTCAGTTTCTTTAATCTGCTCCTAGGCTTTTCTTCTATCTATAGTCTATATCCCTATTTGCATATTTGTATGCATTATGCACCAAGAGGCTTGCGATTATGTGATTTATTCTACCTACACCTCATCACTAGGAAGTCAGAACATTGCCAGCTGTGTCCACTGCTATGTCTAATGCGCCTATAATTAGTGAACAACAAATATCTGTTAAAGCAACTAGTGAATGAGTTAATGATGTTGGAATATTTCCTGAGCTTAATCACTCTTGGGAAAGAAAGATTTTTAAATGCCACTAAATTAATTAGTAGTATCTAGCAGAAAAAAAATTGCACTTAGATGATTAAATCCACTTGTATGTTCTCTAAGAAATTTGAAGTAATTTGGTAAACATGTAGTATAAGGATGAAGCATGTGCAAAGGCCTATAATGAATGACTATACCATGAGCAGATAAAAGGCGTTTTCCTTTCTAAATTTGTCACTTGGAGAAATACCTACATCAGCTCCTCTAGTCATATATTACACATTAGGTTAGGCTTATGATTTGTTATGATTTTCTTTTTCTGTATTTTTAGAGAAGGGTCTACAGGGTGTTCAGGGTCTCACTACTAAATGGGACTCGTAGTGATCCTCCTCGTAAGTGCTGAGATTACAAGCATGCCCCACTACACCACCTCCATTGCCCTCTCAGGGAGTCCTGAGAGTAGGGCTGGCTTGACAGGCCCAGGATCAAATCCCAGGGCCCCT
>NW_004524589.1:3994742-3996432 GCF_000260255.1 Octodon degus | reverse complement strand
AAGCTTATTGTTTTTATCATACAAGCTAGGCTGTTAAGCTTAAGCTCGCTATCTGTCTGAATATCAAACATCCTAGGTATAACATTTACTGAGCTATTTGGCTGGCCCATGATTTGTTATGAAGAATGACCAAAATATGGAATAAGTACTATCTACTGAAGGAATCAGTAGAACTACACTGGAAGAAGTAAATTAATTTAAGCGGATAAATGACAGTGTGATGCCTGGTAACAGTGGATGCATTCATGTTGGTGGTGTTCAGCTCCTAAAATCATCGCTGTGTGATGATGTCATTGTTTCCTGCCCAGACTCTGCTTGGTTCATCTGACCAAGTTTTGCCTTTGTGATACACAATTAGCACTATCTGGGCCTGAGAAATTGTGTGTTTTTAAAGAGTAAATAAGTATTGATTTCCATTTGGCTTAAAGAGTTTTTGAAACTCTATTTGTCTAGCACAAAAGTGTCTCACTGTCTTTACCATTAGATTTGTGCTAAATCAAGTATAGATTTTATTCTTTTAGAGATCTATATCCAAATAAATTTTACCTTGTGTCTAAGGTAGTGAAAACCTTTTTAATATAAGTTAATTCCAAAGAATTTCTTTACTTACTATTAAGGATCACTGCATCTCTTAGTGAACATCATTATTCCAGATTACAGAAATGAAGAGAGTGAGGCACACCCACACCCACATGCATGAGCACACACACTCACAGGTGGACTGTAGACATATTCTTTAATAAAGTTTGTGAGTTTCACAGTGTATGGACTTGCAAAACATCAAGGGGGCTGACTTTTAGGACTTCCTCATTGGTTAATTATCTTTGTTTTATCATAGTCCACTTTATATGGTGGAAATACACAACTTTGAATGTTGTGAATTTTATTATAGTAAAATGAATCTAATCACATTGCTTATTGAATCAAGTAGTAGTATTAATTAAATCTGACCTCTGGACAAGTTTCTTGTGACATTTAATGTGATACTGTAAATTTGTATTCATGATACTGTGCAATTTTGCACTCTTTAAGTTAAACCCCCAAAATTCAGTTATATATATTTCCCTCCTCATTATGGAGGGAAATATTCTTAATTGTTTTCATGATGTATTCTACATATCAACATATGATAAGATTTCCACATACTGACTTAAACACTACATAATTATCAGGCCAAGTGTACATATGTACCTCAGAAGAAGATACTTGTTAACACGGCTGCATATTTGACACTGTGTTGTCGCCTGCCTTTTAACTAGTCATGATAATGAAAACTTCGGTATTTTCTGAAAGAGACAATTTTTAATCCTTGTTTTGACAATAATGTATGCACGTGGCTGACAACTCAAATGACCTCACGCCTTGGAAAGCCCAGTCTCTATATTCAGCACTAGTATCTGTTTTTCACATGTGCACGTAGTTCTGTGCGTGTGCATGTCTGCATGCATTAAAGGGTAGATATTCAAAAGAGCTTTGCTATTTTAACTACTATGTTCTAATATTTTTAATGGATCTGCTTTGGAGAATAGTAACTAACTGTGTGGGGGTGAAGAAGAAATGCTTCTTGATTTGTTCTTGTATAATTCATCGTATACCACTATTTTCTGTTCTTTTCTTCTGCTTTTCTGATGTGTATATGATTGAGACTCATAATAATTACATTCATTTTGGGGAATATATATATATATAT
>NW_004524589.1:3984462-3993844 GCF_000260255.1 Octodon degus | reverse complement strand
TATTATTAATTGAGCAATTGGCCCTGCATGTAATTGACTGCAGGGAATGTTTCTAAAGAGCAGGTATGCTGTTACTACTGAAAAAGTGTTCTTTAAGTGCCTATGAAACTGTGGAGTTTGGTAATGTTATTTAAGGGTGTTTTATAATCCTCACAAATATTCTTTCTTTTTTATAATTAATGAACAAAACGTTGACATTCCTAATGAGAGTTGCAGTTTACGCTCTTTTCAGTTCATTACTTACTAAGACATTTTGAAGTCATCACATTAGGCTCATATGCATTTAGCATCGTTGTGTCGTCTTATTGAACTTATGCCTCCAGTCTGGGGTTTCTGCTTCTCATAGTTGTACATATGTTGAAGTATGCCCTGCCTGAAAAGCCACATGAGCTTCATTATGATTAGTTTGTCTCTAGTATTTCACTAGTGCTACCAAGGTTAATGGTGGAATTATGCACATTCGTCTTTAAATTTTGTGCCTTTTAAGCAGTAAGTGATTGCCTTTAAAACATAATTCTTTAAGATGCAATTGAAATCTGTTCATGCATTAATTTTTATGTAATTGTTGATAAAACTGGGTTTGTAATTACCATGTGTGCTGCCAAATGAAGCACTGGATTTACAAGTACAGTCCTATTGGTTTTCCACTTTTTTTCTGTTCTTGATTTCTTTTCTCCTTTTGTTTTCTTTGTTCATAACTAATATAATTTTAATATAATTTATTCATATGGTAGCTCTATATTAAATACACTTGAAATTTATCTCAATCTGCCTTCATATTTCTAATAGATTTTTATCTTTACTTTTCTATTTTCCCTTCATATTCATTTTTTTTTTTTTTTGCAGTACTGGGGATTGAACTCAGGACCTTGTGTTTGCCAGGCAAACACTTATTCTACTGAGCTATCTCCCCAGCCCCTCCCTTCATATTCTTTAGTTATTATTGTCATACAACTTCTTTCCAGTTAGATTGTAAATCCTCCAGTATATTTCTACTACTTTTGCCTTAAGCAACAATTATCTACTACAGAAAATAAGAAAAAATCTTTTATATTTACTTATAGAGTTAACTTTTTGCAATTTTCATTCTTTTGTGAAGTTCAAAGTTTCTGTTCAAAATCCTTTTCCTTCCCTAGGGGAATCTTCTTATGGTTATCTCAGGCTTTGTTTGCCTCTGAAAATTATGTGTTTTAAAATTAATTTTTGCTCCGTATCGAATTCTCTTTTTAACTTTATTCTTTTTTACCCATAATTTTATTGAGAAACAAGTATCAATGAGACAGTTTCAAATCAAATTGGTAGGACAGTTCCAATAATTAACACATTGCACACTCTCTTCCTATTTCACTTTATTCTTACTTAAAAATGTTTCCGAGTAAAAAGAACTTCTTTTGCCTAGGTTTTGCTGAACTTATTTAATGTGTGTTATATTTTTCATCAAATTTGTAAAGTTTTCAACTTTACTTCTTCAAGTTTTCTTGCTTCCCTTTCCCCTATGCAAACCTGGAGTTTCACAATCCCTGCATAGGTTAGTGTAGACTCACAGATTAGTGTGTTCTGTTCATCTTATTTTTCTTTCTTTTTTAAATTTTTGTACTTTGACTTTTAAGTACTATGCCTTCAAGTTCACTAATTTTTTCTTCTTCCATTGTACCTACTATACTTTTAATCCAGCTCACTAGTCATTCTAGATGTTTTCAAGTTGCATTGTTATATATTGCATTTAAAAGACTTTACTAGCAGTGGTCTTGATGTTCTGATCTTTCTTTCCTTTTTTTTCAAAGTTTTATTGATAAACAGATAGCAATGAGACAGTTTCAAGTCAAATTGGAAGTACAGTTTCAACAAATAACACACTGCATAAATTCTTCTTAGTGGTTAATTGCTGTACAAGATGCGGACTTGTGATCCTATTTACAAACACCATTAGAACAAATCATTCTATTCATTAAGAGAATGCAACTATATATCCATCCCAACTACTTTGAATACACAGATACAAAATGGACATTCATCGGTATACCCCATTTTTTCTAAGTTCCGTTATTGAATATTATAGGTGTGTAAACTCAGCAAAATATTCTAAAAGAGTCCAGTAGCCCATAATAGCATTGGGTCTTCTGTTTAACTGGCAATGTCAGAAATTATTGGCCTGAGTCCCCCACAGCTCAACTTAACAGCATGGCTTTATTTCCTATATTTCTTCTTCATACTTTTCTACTGGATGGTTAAGACCAAGGTAAAGCAGGACCTATGCAACAAGAGTTGTAGCTTTTTGGTCTGAGAAGGTCAGTGAAATGCCCTCAGGATTTATCCTGAGATCCTGTACCTCAGATTGTAGAACCTTTGTCAGTGCAGCCATGTGGATGAGTCACAGCCATTGCTTGGCCAATGTGCTCTCTGTGAAAGCCTGAGAGAGTGTCTTCTCCCCATGTGACTCTCCTTAGGCACACTCTACGTCATCGATCACTTTCCTCTTTGGCCCCATAATCTTCTTGATGTTCTGATCTTTCAATAACATCATCTCTGATGTTTCTGCTTTTGATTCTACTCAATAACATTTCTCTAACCCTTGGCTTGTAGAGTGTTTTTCTTCTTTGATGTTGATCACTGACTTGATGCTGTTGGGTGTGCCTTATTGGCTGGTGTATTTTTTTAAATGAAATAAAGAAGCAGTTAAGATACTTGGCTATCAGATTGGAATTTTCCACTTCTTATTCATCAGCTTCACTAATCTGGATCCTGAGGTCACCTCTACTGTAGCCTTGGTCTGTGCTAATGTGACACGGTGTAGTGGGTGTACTGAAGACTTCACGAGAACTCACCTTTTTGGCAAGTCAAAATTCTCAGTGCTCACTTCTGGTTCCCCTGGCCCAGGCTTGTGGGGAATTTTCCACACATGAGGCTTAGGACTTGGCAAAGGGAAGCCTACGTCAACTTCCATTACTGTGTTTTCTCTTGTAGAGCTCCACATTCTGAACTGTCTCCTCAAATTACAGAAATCTCTGACCTCTGTGACCTCAGAACTCCACTGTCATTGTCTGTTCGTTGCTCACCCCATTCTTGAACCACTAGGACATTTCAGACTAAGAGCCAAGGCAGTCCAGGGTATGCTATCCCACAGGGCGTGCTTGTGAGTGGCACGTCTTGGAAGTTTAGGATGATTATTTCCAAAATGCTTCCAGTTTTTCACTTATTGGTGCTGTGAAGATGCCTATGTTTAGTTAGTTATTCAAGCTTGTCTGAGGTGAAATTGTTTCATGTAG
Source organism: Octodon degus (assembly GCF_000260255.1). NCBI lineage: Eukaryota > Metazoa > Chordata > Mammalia > Rodentia > Octodontidae > Octodon > Octodon degus. The sequence goes on along the minus strand of NW_004524589.1, from coordinate 3,990,578 downwards.
TTTTTTAAATCATGGAGTAATTTGTATGAACATAAATGTAACAATATTGTAACTAATAAAATTGGTAACAAATAAAGAAAATGTAAACTTGGCACACTCGCACGCCTCAAGTATCATTGGAATGCCACACTTTTGGCAAGTACTTTCAGTTCTACCACACTAAGCTTTCTCCCAGGGCTCAGTCCTTACCCTATTTTTCCTGTTTTATAAAATAATATATTTAATCCCTTTTTAACTTACTATATGCTGCCTACTTTGTTTTATTTCTGGTCCTTTCCATCTGCAAACTAGAATTAAGCCACATGAACAAACACATGGCTTTCTGCCTGTTTTAAACACTGTTATTTTCTAATACGTGCAATAATAAATTGCATATGAGGTAAATAAGTGTTTGTTGATTGAGTCAATGGACATCATGGTAAATCTTTAATCTAGAAAGAAAAACAGGGAAATGGTAGGGGAAAGAGTCAGTTGTATTTTGCAACTTTACCAGTTTTGTAGATTGATTGGTGTTCCCTAACGTCTACTTATTGAAGTGCTAATCCCTATGGTTACTGTACTTAGATACAGTCTCATAGGTGGCTGTTGTGGTCACATAAGAATGATGCCCTAAACCGATAGAGCTTTCTTAAAACAAGAGCAAGATATAGAAGATCACTTTTCTCTGTCTGTACAAACAACAGAATGGCTGTGCAGGAAGACAGCACGAAGGTCAGTAACTAGTAGCCAAGAAGAGTCACACCAAGGAAAACCTGCTGGCCCCTTGATCTTGGTCTTCAGCTTCCAGAATTGCAAGAGAACAAACTTGGGATGTTTTCCACTCAGTCTGGGGTGCTCTGTTATGACAGCTTGGACATACAACATTTTGTAATATGTTGCCTTGTTTATTTTTGGTCTTTTTAATTTTACTATTTTTTTGGTTGAATCATTTTTAGAGGATGTTTATGTTTTGGTTTTGGTGCTGATGACCAAACCCAGGGCTTCCAGCTTGCTAGGCAAGCATTCTATCACTGAGCCAAATCCCCAGACCTAATAGTTCACAATATGAAGACCATATTTCTGAAATGTATCTGGAGCAAATATGCTAAAATATTATTACTGAATTTCTCATAAGAGGCATGCAACAATTTTTTATTATATTTGCTTTTAACATTATTGTCTATGTATATGAACATTTGCGACTATAAAGTACATTTTAAAACACAGAACTCAATAAGCATAAATGTTACTGTGTACATATAGTTACTGTGTACTGTGTACATAAATGTTACTGTGTACATAATGTTACTGTGTACAGTTACTGTGTTACTGTGTACATAAATGTTACTGTGTACATATATTAACTACATACATTGAATACATATACATCCTTATTGTATAAACATACATATGTATATTTAAAATGAACACATTCCAAAGACCTCCCTTCATTACAAGACATAGTAGAGTCAAAACACTGCGTTGTTGTGGGACACGGTAGTATTCAGTGAGTAGTTCCTCCATTCTTTCCTCCTCTTCCTGACCTCCATTCGGCAGACAGTGGGGCCCATGCACATGGATATCTCAGCGTGTGAACAACCATTTGTAGTCATTCACATGTAAAAATCTAAAACATTATTTGAAGTTTCACTTATGCAATGGCAACATTTCTAGGGCTAAAGAGTAAGACTCACAGCACTGCTCCTTCCTGGTAAGTACTTTAGAACATGTATTTCATTACATTTCCCAGGGAGATATGCATTTTGCAAAATGCTAAATTTTGATTTACATTTGTAAAGCGCGGTGAGCTCCTTATTCATTAATCATCGTCTTATTCCTAAAGTTGCCTCTGGGGCACTGATGATGCTGCCAGGCTAGAAATGATAGGTGACACTGTGGGCATTGCCATGAATTATAAAGTAACCACAGAATTTTATTTTGCAAGGCTATTTCTTATCTTATAATGTCAGTTAAAAATATACCAAAAAGTTTATATATAAAGTGCTAGCTTTGACTCTGCAGTGAATAAAATAATAAAATGCTTAATATTACATTGCCATCAGTAACTAATCCATTTGGGTTTGCAGCTCTAGTGGACACTGATAAATTCAGCGGCCACAGACAGGTGCTGGGTTGTCCACAGGTGTCAATGTTCACAATGACACAATTTTTAAAAGCCAGCTTTACAGGAGAGAAGTTTTTGCTGTCTCTTCCATTCTCCACTGGATGGTGAAGGTTTGATGGGAATTTAGAAAGATGGCCATGGAACTGAGCTTTTCATAGTGGATGGTTTTAGTGTGGAACTTCTAGAAAATAACTGAGCCTCTAATATTATGTAGCAAGTCCAATAACCTTATACCTGAGAAGTTTAGTGAAATATATTTTATTAATCAAATCATGTTTCAAGTTATGGTGTTTTTGTCCTGGAAGGTCATTTTGATAATAGATTTTAATTTTTAACCATCTTCAATTGTTAGTGTTTTTAAAAATGATCCTAGAAGGATTTCATATATTCATTGTGGTTTTCCCATTTTTCTTCCAATTTGCCTTTAATATAGTAAATAGAAACTTAAACTATGGAAATATGCTAATTTTATGAAGTGTCAAAGTAAATGCTTATATAAAAATACTTTTTGAAAGGGCCAGCAAGATAGCTCAGGAGACTAAAGCACATGCTTAGGCAAGCAGAGGGACTGAGGTTTGATTTCCGGTAGTGCATGCCATGCCGGCCCTGCCCCTGGACACACTGAGCTGGCCACTGAGACCAGGCATGGCAGTGCATGCCGGTGACCCCAGTACTGGGAGGCTGAAAGCAGGAGGATTACCATGAATCCAAGCTGCGGAATGAAACCCTGCAAAAACCAGATACATTAAAAATAAATAAATGAAAATAAAAATACTTTTGGTGCTTTATCTGCCCAGTTCAACTTAAATTTTTTGCAGTTCTGATTTTCTTAAAATATTTTTCTCTAGTATATTTTAGCATCAAAGCAAATAAAGTGTCCAAAGAAAAAAGAACATTTCAACCAATATTTTGAGAAATTTAAATACATTTCCCTTACATTATTTAAATGGATGACTTACTTGAAATGGAATTTGAATTTTAACCTTTAGCCAAACAGCAAACATTCATCTTTTTACATACAGTATACACAAAGTAAAAATTGAATAATTTTTATTGTTTTTTCCACTGCTGGATTTCAATCTATAAATCGATATATAATAATGTACTTGTGCTTTGCTACATGTGATTTAGTTACTTGTATAGATTTGTACTTTACTCTATAACAACTGTAAAACATGACTTAGGAATTAATAATATTAACCCAATTTTTCTCCATAAATTAGCCACTTTGAATTTATATATGATTATTAAATCTCTACTCACTGGCTTACATTACCACAGGACATTTTTATCATAATGTATTTGTTTCCAGTTGGTTTCAGAGAATAGTACGACAGCTTGCCATGCAGAGCTTCATAAGTCAAAGTTTAAAGTGACGTATGGATTTGGTCTTTCCAAAAAGAAACAGTGCTACCCTCTGCAGTCGGGATCACAGATAGATTACAGATACAGGAAAATCATATTTCTGTGCTACTCATCACCCAGAAAGTCACTAATTGGCATAAATGACCATTCTAGAATAATTAAACTTGCCTATTCTCCAGGTTAATTTACACATTGTGATCATTTTGTAGAAACTCTATCGCAGGCGCTGTGAGAATGGAGCACGGTCTAACTCGCCTCCGTTTTCTTGGCCTTTGGCACAGGAGCTGAGGCCAGCAGGGGCTCATCACACGGACTCTGCAGTAGCCGCTGACTGAAAAGCGGGCTCTGCTGGGCAAGCAGAATAATCACTGCGAGTGATCTAATGTGCTTGGTTTACACGTTGGTGTCCTCAGGCACTCCTGGCTCTCTGCTGGCTTCCGTAGTATCCCAGACCCTAAGGAATGAAAGCCAAATGTGCTGTCTTCATATGAATAATATGAAAGGAAGTTGCACATAAACGTTTAATGTGAGTCCTTTGTCTAGGAGTAAGAGGAATTTTTTGAATTGCAAATACATAAGCAAAAAGGAAACCAAGAAGAAATCTAATGTTATCTCACATCAAAAACCAAAACTTGAAATATGAATGAATCGTAGAATTGAGGCTAACTTTTTTCTGAGCATAAATAGCACGTTTTGCTGTTGTTGCTATGCAGCATGCCCTCTACACTTGTGTTTGAATCATATATTAAAAGAGAAATAGTAGAAGGATAGCCAGATTCAGACATGCTCTGCCTCTGATCAGTCTCAAACTCTGAACATGGGGCAGCTTATGTCATAATATATTTCAGTGGAACTTAAGAAAACAGCTAGAATCCTGAAAAATTCAAAAGATGTTATTAAAAATACATAACTAGAAATCAAGATTTTCAAGTTCTTCCATATATTTAGTATGCACTTTATGCTAATACACTAAGAATTCAGTGTATCTTTTTCAATAGTGTATGCCAGGGAATATAAATAAAAACCATATTTATGAAAATCATCCCTACTTTAAAACCCAATGCAGAAGCTAAAGGATGTAAGACAAAATATAGTGCTGAACAAAGCTTACAATGATTTAGAGTTGATGGAATGCACAACAATGCTTTCTGTAGTGTTTCTCTAAGTGTTGTTAAAGTCTGTATTACTTGACAAATAATGAAACATTGGTTGTATATGTTTAATTTTGTTTGCACTTGTACTTCCCCCTTACATACTGAAAGAGAGAAATGTGAAACATATTTTATTAATTGTACTGAAACTTACATATATGTCAATGGAATAAATGTCTGTGAAGGAGGCATTGAGCTGTTTATTGTAGTGTATAAGTTGTAATATGTTCAAAATGAGTGCAAATGGATTTTCTATTTTAAACATTATATTGTTATTTATCTGTTAAGTAACATCCCAGTAATACTGACCTCTCACATAAAAACTGGAACTTAGATATGTGGTTTTCGTGGGTTCTTGAATGTAATGTAGATACGTGCAGGGATGTGTGCCTGCATGTGTGTATAAACTAGAAGTAAAAATTTAAATCTCACTTCCTCTTTTTTGTCAAGCTTGTGTATAATAAGACACGGTCCTTCCACACAGAGATCAAATTCACATAGAGAATAATATGAAATTATATTGTGTTCTGTTTATGGCTGACTGAAGATTAATTGTATCCTTTCAGGACATTTAGTGTTGAGCAGGAGTACTGATTACATTTCCACAATGTTCTTGGCCAACAAAATATCATGTTTCCCTGCAATAATTAAATGCCAAAAGAAATTTATACTAATAAAAGAGATGGCATTCTGGGAGCATTTCTTGGATGCTAAACAAATTGAAACCAATCCTGGTTACATGTGCCTGTGATTCCTATCTTCTGGGTGGCTGGGGTGGCACCATCCTAAGTTAAATTCCAGTATACACAATTCAGTGACTTAGACTCTATCTCAAAATGATCAAAGGCTAAAGATTAATGGAGACACTTGCCATGGTACCAGTCATCTGGGACCCCAGAAATGAGTGTTCAATCTCCTGCCAAGTGTTTGGCACACAACTGGAAGAAAGAACCAGACATGAAATAGAAATCCACCCCTCTGTGGGATCTGGGATGACCAGTTGTTCTTGAGGAATGAAAGGGCATGAGGCACCAGAACGCCAGTATTTACTTGTTACTTCTGTGTTAAGGTCAATGGATAAAGTGTGGTGGGTATTTCTGGGAGCAGTAATGGTAACTAAGGTGGGCTACTAAAAAGAACAAAGCATTCCTGCAAGGACAGGGATGAGGCAGGAAGGCAATGAGGAGACTAGATTCCCCAGGTGCCTTGTCATCTTCAGTAGGTCTTCTCTTGCCCTGTGAGCACTACAGCAGTCATTAGCCCTAGGGCTTCCAGCTGTGACCAGAAAAGAGCAGGGAGTTTCCCTGTTCCAATCTGGCCCACAGGGCAGGACAAGGACAAGCTTGAAGTTCCCTAGACTGTATTTATAGTTTGTGATCCTCAACAGAAGAGAAAGCTCATAGCAAAGATCATGGGCTGAATCCCTAATACCAGCAAGAGAGGAAGAGAGGAAGAGAGGAAGAGAGGAAGAGAGAGAGAGAGAGAGAGAGAGAGAG
>NW_004524589.1:3963953-3984106 GCF_000260255.1 Octodon degus | reverse complement strand
GAATTATTTATTTTCTTGGTTTTTCTACATTCTATGTGTCATTCTTCCTCATTTTGTGACCCAGTTCTTCCATTTATTTATTAATATTAATTAATTAATTTACTTATTTGGTACAGTGTCTCAGCCTCCCCAGCACTGGGATTGCAGGCATGAGCCACCACACCCAGTTTCCGTGGCCTGCACTGCCCACCTAGGGGTCAGTGGCCAGCATGGCATGTGGTATCAGACATTAAACCTGGTTCCTTGCTCTTGTCAGGCAAGCGCTTCAACCATGGAGCTATCTCCCCAAGCCCTGGTTCCTCTATTTTAAAACAAGGGATATTGTATATCTTCCTGTCATCTTTCATGAACCCATTTCTTATTTTGTCTTGAATCAAATTCTACCATAAGTGACCAGAATTCATAAATCAGAGAGAAAATAAGCAAAGAATTCTAAATATATTTTTTTTTCAAGTTAAAATAACATTCATTGAACAAATAATTTTCTTCATTTATCAAGAAAAATAAGGGCTGGCGAGATAGCTCATCAGTCTAAAGCACCTGCTTAGGAAAGCTTAGGCAAGGAAAGGGACTGTGATTTGATCCTGGACACCACATGCCACACCAGCCTCCCAGGGCAGGCTGAGCTGGCCACATCTCCCAAAAAAAGGAAAGAAAGAAAAGAAGAGTGGTCTATATGCTCAATTGTTATAAGAAAAATAATGGTCAAATTTATGTTCAATAAATGCATGTGAATTACTTAAAAGATAACAGGGGTTCATTAAAGAATTTGAACATTTTGTGGTGAGGCAGGTGAAAGAAAAAGAATATTGAACATTTTGTACTAGAAAGTTATATTGTTGTTATTCTTAGCAAATGGCAATTGAACATTTTAAATACAAATTTGGTATTCTTCACCCAACATTGAGATTTCAGGTTTTCTGTCTGTCGTATTTATTTAAACAAATTTTCGTTCTTTTTTTAATAGAATTGTACATTTTATTACAGAGTCTCACAAAAAATGGAAGTACCTCAAAAAAGGCAGCTAGGCTACCAGCCTCCACCTGCAGAACTAGGGAAGATAGGGCAGTGTGAGCTTAGCCCACTCAGTATGGCCTCAGGTATGAGAAAAAGAACCAATCTAGAAATGGCAGATGTTACTGTAGAGCTGAAAGAACAGGGGGCCCTGAAGATGCAGCCGCCCCTTCAGCACACTTGGTACAGGTGCCTTTCCAGAGCTACTCAGCAGGCCCTCAGGAGGAGGGAGTGCATCTTATGGCTGAATCGTGTCCATCCAGATCTGTACGTTTCTTGCCTTAAAACTAAGATTTAGGAGGGTGTGGGGCACATGATCACTGCTAGAAAATTCCCCCAGCACAACTTCCCTGTTCTCAAGGTCCTGGCTCCTCTATCTAGCCCCTTAGGACATTTACATAAATTTTAGTATAAATATACAAAGAAATAGCAATATAAAATCTGAGGGGTTAGAGGGAGAAAAGTAAGGAATGTGGCAAGAAGCCTGAGCTGGAGAGGGCTGCTTAGGCCAGCTTGACCTCCTCTTTGACCCCTTTGGCTTCTGGCTTCTGCTCCTTGGTCATCTCCTCTTTTGTCCCCTCTTTCTTCTCTTCTGGGTCTTTCTCTTTCTTATGTTCTGTTTTGACACTTTTGGCTTTCTTGAAGTTGGAAGACTTCTTGTGGCCACCTTCACACTCCTTGTCTGAGTCAGAGAACTCTTCCTCACAGGCAGTTCATTTGTCAGAGGAACTGGTCGAGACCCGCTTGTCAGGGTCTTCTTCATCCTCATGGCCACTGTCCTCAGGAATGGCACCCTCAGGAACTGCCTGCATTTGGACCCCAGATTTTCCTTCTTAACAATATTTCCTTTTTGCAAACACAAGCACACACACACACACACACACATACACACACACATGTGTAGAGAGAGACACAGAGAGGGAGGAGAGAGAGAGAGAGAGACAGACAGACAGACAGACAGACAGAGACAGAAAGAAAATTACAAATGTATTAATATATTTTACTTGAAGGTATTTATTAATACAAATATGTTCATAAATGAGTTGATTGAAGTTACTAATTACAAATTACTTCAAAAATGGCTCCATTCATCCCCTTTCCCCAAGCCATTTTAAATAGCCTGCGATAGCAGCTCTCTTTTTACATAAAGCCTTTAGAAATTGCTCTCAAGGCATATATAAATTACTTGTTAAACAAGTTGTACCGTTTATTGAGAGCACACTTCAGATATTTTGTAAATTGTTTAATGCTTGAGTTTCCATAATCATTTTATGAGGTGGCATTATTGTACTTATATCACAGATGAAAAGAAATAGCTTAAGGAAGTGAAATAATGTATCCACCGTTATATATTTATAACAGTATGGCTAGAATGTAAGTCTACATATATCTGACTCCAAGATCAGGGCTTTTATGCATCAAGTTATGCTGCCTAATGAGTTAATATTTAGTTTTGGAAACAAAGTCATCTTTTTCACCTTCTTTGATTTGGTTGTGTGGTCCTAGAAATGCACCCAGTTTTGCTTTCATGTGCTTCTAGACCTTTTGTAACAAGCTCCTTTTATGTTTTCCTTTTTCAGTACTGACGAGGGATTGAATTTATTGCCTTCCCAGTAAGCTACAGCCCTAATTCTTCTCTCTTTCTCTCTTTTTTTTTCTTTGGCAGAACCAGGGATTGAACTCACGTCCTTGTGCTTTCCAGGGAAGCATTTATTCCACTGAGCCATCCCCCCGGCTACAGCCCTAGTTCTTTTTTTTTTTTTTTTTACTTTGTCATATTTGAGACAGGTCCTCCTTGTGTCACTAAATTGGCCCAGGCTGGGTTTGAAATTGACATCTTTGAGCTTCCCAAAGTACTGGCAATGCGCTGTGTGTCATCACACCTAGCTGACAATTTTCTTTCTGTTCTATACATCTGCATTCATTTTGCATGTACTATTGTAGCCTGTTAATATGGAAATAAATATCGCTTATTTTTTGTTCTCTGTCCTATGACCATTTACTTCTAAGTGTACGAGGATTATTCACTGTTATCAGTGTCAAGATCTTTCACATTTGCTGCCTTCCTAACTTTCTGTTCCGCAATTCATTTAACTAACTGAGTGTTTTCTCCCTTTGTTCCAAGTCTTTAAAAGCTTTCTTAAAATCGATATAGTCTGGAACCTGACTGCAGAAGCAAGTTGGGCCCTGGGCTCCAGAGAGAGACAGTGGTGGCACCCTGGGCTAGTGCCACCAGCTCCGGGGGAGGCCACAGTTGTGATCTGCAGCTGGTGACAATGTGGGCTTTTGGCCCATGGAACTCCTTCCACATGGCAAACAGGCTGAGAGGGATCCCAGCATCCCTGCCCAGGCACCAGCCACATCAAGCACAGGGTTGAGCATCATTCTGGGAAAGGGTTGAGTGTTTGAATCTGGGACTCAGAGCAACTTAAGGGCAGCTTCACTGTAGGACGCTCATGTTACCTTCCTGCAGTTACTGGGTGAGAGATAGCCCTAGAGACAGCTGAGAACAGAGGCTGAAAAGAGACTCCCCAGGAGATCTTGAGCTCAGCCAGGAAAGACCCAGCCTCTGGACCCCACAGCCAGAGGCCAGGCCTGGCTCGGGTTACTCTGGGTTTAAGTGTTGGCATTGAATACTGCAGCCTTTGCTATATGGATCTAGGATCTGACTGCTACAGGCCTGAGAGGGAACACATCTCTTTTTGGGCCTCTGGAATTGGGGGGATGATGAGGGGCATCTAGAAAAACCAAGGGCTCAGGGTAGACAGAGAAAGCTGAACTGCTGGACTTCAAAACTGTGGATTCCAGAAGGAAACCACTCCTTCAAAAGCACACAGAACAAATTGGACTCTTTTTCTTCAACTTGTTTTTCCTCCTCTTCCTCCTCCTCCTCTTCCTCTTCCTCCTCCCCTTCCTCTTCCTTCTCCTTCTCCTTTTCTCCTTCTTTTCATTCTTCATTGGTTAATTGGAATTTTAGAAATTTTCCTTTTTTTTGTCCCTTAGTTTTTTTCCTTTTAATTTTTCTTAATTTTTCATTCTCCAAATTATTTTCTTTTTTATCATTTATTTCTTGTCCTTTTCTATTATTTTTACCCAGTTCTATAAGTAACCTCCTACTCCCAATAGGACCCTTTGTCTCGCTTCCCTCTTTCCCTCCTCACCTCCTAAAGTTTAAGTTCTACATTTTTTTTCCTGCATTTTCCTATTCCAAACCCATCATATCTTTGATAGTATAATCATTCAACTTTATTAGTCTTTACATAGTTACTTAACTCTATATGCTTACTATTGAATTCTTTTCTACCATCAGTAGACATAACTTAATCACACGTAGTACATATTTGCTGTATATTGATATCTGAGTTGTCTTAGTGTTTGCACTGGGATTATGGATTTATTTTCTATGGTTAAAGGTGGCACATTGTTGGTTCTTACAATAAGTCAATGTTCAATTTGTTTTAGACATAATTACTGTAGCTGATTTTCATGGTGTTCCCAGGGTCATGCATTCCTTGCTATTCATGAGTTTTCTCTGCAAGCCGTCATTTGTATTGCCTTTGTGATATCAACAATACCGCAGTCCATTCCCAGAGCACTAGGTGATGGGGCAGTTGTCTGGCATCCTCTGGTTCCAAATTAATGGAGGTGGTTAGTTGTAGGGACAGAAGCAGAGGGCAACGGCCAAACCTGAAGCACGTCCCTGAGAAGACTAACTGAGGAAATCGCCTTGGCAGTAGAAGCAACCACAAATTTAGCACAAGACAAGACAAAGTAAATGAGCAAAAACAACACACCCAGGAGAAAACAAGGCAACAAAATGCCTCCTCAAACTCCCAACATCTCCAAAGCCAGCCTTAGAGGAACTGAGGAAATCTGAAAGTATAAGAAGAGATTTAAAAACAGCAAAAAGGTGTTTGTCCGAATCCCAGAAGATATAACTAAACAAATAATGGAAATAATAAACTGTCAGAAGGTTTTCAGAAGATACTATGAAAAGATAGCTGAGCTAATGAAACTGACACAAAGCATGCAGGTCTGGATTAGCAGAGGATGACAGTGTGAAAAGGTTTCAAAGATGTGCCAACTTCCCACGATGAAAATAATCAACGTGTAACTTTTTAATCTTTTATTTATTTATTGATTTGGCACAGGGTCTCACTACACAGTCTCACTATAAGACTCATAGTGATCCTCCTGTCTCAGCCTGCCCAGTGCTGGGGTTGCAGATGTGTGCCACCCCTCCGGGTTTCAGTGCCCAGCATGGTGCACCCAGCATTCTGTGGCTGGAACTGCATACAGTACAGGGATCAAACCCAGATCCTAGCGCTTGCCAGGCAGGTGCTTAGATCTCTGAGCTACCTCCCCCACCCCATCATTATGTAATATTAACATCGACATGATGTGAAATAAACTTCCTTGTGAATCTCTTCCATTCTTATCTATTATTATTTAAATTTTCAACAGAAACACTGATGGCTCTTTTCATGGTGGTATTTATTATGATTCCTCCTTCCTAGAAAGCATTCCTTGTATTTCTTTTTCTTCTAGTAGTTGTTTATCTTTTTAAGTGCAGCAATACTTTGCTCTGTGAACTTAATTTGTTCTGTAATTCTGGAAAAGATGGCGTGTTTCTGTTTGAGCGGGAACCATAGCTCTGTTGTGTTTGTCTTCTGAAGTAGTTTGCAAACAAAAGCAAAATTTACCAAGTTTTTCTATTTGCAAACAAAATTGCTCAGAAACAAAGACATTTGGGAACTGAGATACCACTGTAATTTTGAGATGAAACTGCCCGATTATATTTCAAATTGCCAAATACATGCTTCCCCTTCTTACTTCAAAAGAGATAATCTGCTGCCATAGACATAAATTATAAATCTATTATATTAGAAAGAACCTAATACTTTATGTCTTTTATGGCTTTGAGTATAACAATTATAATTGTGAACATTAGCATTTCATTTTCACAAAACAGCTGCTGGTTTATGAACCTTTAAGATTTTATTAAACATGTGAGTAGAGTTGAAATCATCTCATACTTACTTGAGTCTATTTTCTGTCATCGTACATCAGAAATATTAGTGTAAAGCCATTTAAGAACTAATCTCTAGCCTTTCCTATGTATACTTACCATATTATGCTGCTGTTCCTTTTCTTTTTCTTTTTATAATCTCTCTTGTGGCAAGAATATGCCTTTTGTACTTCATTGTTTATTGCCTGCCTTTCATGTAACAACTGATTCTCAAAATAAATTCTAGTGAACATGCTAAGTGTATCTCTGACATTTTCTTCAAGACTATGTAGAGCTCAAGAACAAAAGACAGAAGAAAGTTCTAATAGTGTTTCTTTTGTGTGTATTGTCCTCCTCCAATCTCCAACCTCCCAAACAGTCCTGTTTATGCAGAGAAACATGATAAATTCAAAAGAACGAAATGAACTACATAAATACAATTCAATTAATTTTTCTTCCCTTTACTCCACGATGCCCTGCTGCTAAAGTGCAAACAGTTCTTAAGCAAATGACACATGACTGGAGCACACTGCCCCACAATTCCACATTGGAGATGATCAGTGAGCTGACTCTGAGGCTGGTTGCCTTCAGGTCACAAAACGATCCAACTCTTAGCTCATGAAATGGAAATTATGGTCTAGAAGAATGAAACCATTGTGCCGACACCAGCCCAGTGTGTTAGGGGTTGCGGTATTGGACTGCTTGTGCCTATGACCTACTTCTGTCTTCATTTGTGTAGTACATATATACCTATCATAATTTTGTTTTACTTCTTGTTATAGATAATTGTCTTTATAAACAACTTCAGTTTTATAAGATACTTGATATACAATAGCACGTGAGTTTATGAACTTTTAATGCATTTCACAGTTCTGCGGGGGATGTCCTTGGTCATTTTGGGCACTGGATGCAGAGTTTGTGCAAAGAAGCAGAATTTTGCAAAATTCTCTTGGTTTTGAATCAAATTGTTCATGAACAGAAATGTGACTCTATATCAACAAATACATAATTAGACCATTTCTTCTAAACAAAAAACCTAAGGCCATTTACATTGTGAATGGTTTCTTACATTTGCATAAGTAACATGGAAAAAATAAAGTACAAAAGTGAATTATATGAATTTCTCGGTTGTTGAACTTGTTTAAATCAAAACTGGGACCAAAAATCATTAGAAGAAAACAAGTTCAGAAAAACTATGGTTCATAGAAATATTCAAATGATTCCCTTTTATAAACAGTATTTCCCCAACACTTCTGAGCTATAATTATAATGCATTTTTTGCTCATAAGAAAGACAAGAAATTCAAAGAAATGGAGACTAGTTGTCCAATGCATCTATGTTAGCCTCATATTTTTAATTATTGTCTTTGTTTTAAAAAATGGTACAGTTTGAGTGATTAGACAGCCATGCAGGTAACGAGGTCCATTGCCTTATATAGTATTTTCATTATTCCATACAATATGCCTGACCTTACAGTAGACAGATATAAGACTGTAATGGCTATATTTCCTTGTTGAATTGGCATGTATTAGAGCTGCCTGGAATGTTAGGGAAGTGTACTTCTGGAAGTATCTGGGGAAGCTGGTGATCAGAACCTGGGGTCTGCATCTGATTCCTGGTTCTTTTCTCTCTGGTGCTGTTCCCCTGCTCTGCTTTCTAGCCACCAAGAAGTAAGTTTCTTTCGTCTATCCTACTTTCCTGCCATGGCATTATTGCTTAGAAGCCAGCCCGCTATGTACTGAACACTCTGAAACCATGAACCAAACAAACTGAATGCCTTTAATTTGTGGGTGCTGTGTATGTGGTCCCAGCGACAAAGCAGTAACACAGGGCATGTTGTTTCTTTAAAAAGAAAACTCTTTGTTTTTATCAGAATTAATAAGAAATCATTTGGGATGTAAACTGAAGTAAGTAGCATAAATTATATTGATGTCTAGATGTATGGTTTATTAGAACTGAGGTGGTAAAACTATCTCAGCATCTGTGGCAAACGTTCCTTTGTAAATGTGTTTCCAAAATATGAGCAAAAGCTTCAGATGGCTAGCTGCTAAGTGATTTGTTTTGATTCTGTGGAGCTGTAGTAATTTTGACAGAGCTGTGCAGGAATTTAAATCCTTTTAAGTTTTTACTTGAACCATCAGTGCATATCCTGCCACTCTGCACAGCTGGCTGTAAGCATTTCAATAATCCAAGTAGAAATGAATTAAATTATGGAATAGGTCTTTGTTGAAATCACAAAGGGTTCATGTGAAAATGATTGAGTCATGTGCGGTACTTTATCTCTAATGCTGACAAGTATACAGTTCCCTTTTAGGAGAGAAATGAATAAATGTGTTATAAACTTATAAGTAAAAGAGGAAAGTTTTGGATATTTATATAATTTTACAAACAAAGAGTAAACTGCATTGCATCTCTCAGAAATATATTTACACCTTGCAGTGTACAGAGTTTAAGAAGTGCAGAGTGGTTTCCTAAACATTTTATTGTATATAAGTTCATTTTGGGGGCTGGCGAGATAGCTCAGTGAACTAAAGCATCTACTTAGGCAAGCTTAGGTGGTTCAATCCCCAGCACTGCATGCAGCACCAGCCCTGCCCCCAGGGCAGGCTGAGCCATCAAGTCCAGGCATAGTGGCACACCTAGCGCTGAGGAGGCTGAAAACAGGAGGATCACTTTGAGTCTGAGCTGCATAGTGAGACCCTGTACCAACCAAATACATTAAAACAAACAAACAAATAAATAAATAAGTTCATTCTTACAACGTCCACAATGATAGAAGGGATTATTGTAGACTGTTTAACACCATAAAGTGTTATGATATTAACATAGTAACACTGATTCTCAATAACAGCTATTTATTTTGTCTTTAAATGTGTCTCACAACCACCTGTACTCTTCTGAAAGGAAGTTCCACAACTTCTCAAGGGACAGACACTGAATGCACCTGGGTACTTAACAGGAATAGAAGTCCCTGCAGCAGCCAGAAGGAAGTGGGTGTCTAGCCCTGGATCCGAGGATCACTAGGTCAAGGAAGAGACTGCTTCCCTCTTCCCTGAATATCAACACATTTAACTCCACTTACTTAAAAAATTGATATGAAAAATACTTGTCATGAAAATCCGCACAACTAATAACACATGTAACAGGTGTCAGTTTAATTCTTCAAATTGCTTTTGAAATATAGATGTTAGTGAAAGACAATAAATGTCAAGAGATGCTGATGTGGAGAGGAAAACAACTACGTTTGGCTGGCAGATTCATGACTAAAAATGCTTAGCTGACTTTCCATTAAGCTCATATTTCAAAACCAAACACTGTATAATGATTAACATTTTAAAAATAGTTTATATCTGCTTGTAATGGAGAGAGTAATCTCCTTATTAAAAAATGAACTTCTTATGACTCATTAAATCGGTAGCACTATTATAAGTCATAAACCTGTTAAAAAGAAATAGTTTCATATAGACAGACCAGATCCAGCTGTTTAAATATCATAGAGAATATGTGGCTTGGTAATTGGACTCAAATGCTAGCTCTTAAATCATTTGCACTTGTGTTAGGTGCTGCACTTCCACCGGGAAGGGCAAGGTAGTTCTTTACTTACTGCTAGGTTGAATAATAAACTTTTAACACCAGGTGAATGGATCCCAAGTTAATGTCTAATTGTGAATTTCAATAGGCTTTCTCTAAAGTAGACTGTAAGGGCTGGCAAGATAGCTCAGGGACCGGGATTCAATCCCCAGCACCACATGCTGCACCGGTCCTGCCCCTGGGTATGCTGAGCTCACTGCTGAGACTTGGCGTAGTGGTGCACACCTGTAATCCCAGTGCTGGGCAGGCTGAAAGCAGGAGAATCACCATGAGTCTCAGCTGCATAGTGAGACCCTGTACCAAATACATTAAAAATAAGAAATTAAAAAGTCAAATAGATTCTAAATTGTATTTGTTTTGGGAAATTTCATTGTACCATTTATTATGTACTTGATTTGACTTTGCATTTTATTGTTTGTTGTATTTTTGTTTGCTTATAAGAATTTCTACTTTAAAGGGAAATTCACTTAAAATTCAGTCGTTGCTTCAGTAACCCTTGTGACTATGTGGGTAAGGGTGAGATAAGGGGAAAAGGGAAAAGATAAAACAAAATGATTTAGTGACTAAACCCATGTAAAAAAGTAGGTCCTTCCAATAAGAGTTAGATGGCTTCCTCCCAGCCTTTAGAGTGTGACAAAGGCACTGACAGATCTAGGAAGAGGTCGACAGTCACAGCACAGAGTGTCAGCTGCAAGAAACCCATACACACGACAGTGTGTTTCAATGTGATTGGACCTGTTCCTCGAACTTGGGTTTGCTAATACAACTGTTGTTCACAATTAATTGTTCTGGCTTTGTTGTATCTAAATTCAGCCCATTGAGCTTCTATCAATCTTCCTATAAGGCCAGAAACTTCTACCTTTATCTAATTCGCCAGGAAATTTTTACGTACATAATTCAATATTACCATTTGGAAATCACGTAAGGTGGAGCACGGCTAAGCTAAATCTTCTTGGTGAAGAAAAACAGAAAGAGGAAAGGCACCGTTGTTTGGACCTAATATGCTGCACTGAGTGTGTGTTGGTTAAATAGCTCACTGGCAGTGAGTCATCAAATCTGAGGCTCATGGGAACTTTCCATAAAAATGCAGACCACCTGTAAACAGGGTAGGACTTGTACTGTCTGCTTCAGCCATTGACTTTCCTCTGTTCCCTCCTATCCTGGAGGCAGGGCAGAGTTACCAGAAGCATCCTCCCTGAGGCTCCTTTAGGAAGGAGAAATGGACAGTGTGTTCTTTCTCCCACTTTGCTCTTGCAGAACTTCTCTGGGTGCAGTCCTCTCCTACGAGGTTCTGGTGTCCCCTAGGCAGGCTTAGTGATTCCAACTTTTCCCTGGTGACCTGAGCTCCTAAACTCTCCTACTTCCATCTGCACTATTTGCTTTTCCATTTTGAGGAAAGAGTAGTTTCTTTGGCTACTAATGTGTGGGTTTGACTCATGGCTGTTTGCTTTCTTAGCTTTTCTTTCACCTGTTCAACCAACTCCCTAAGCTAAATGCTCTTCACTTCAAACACTTAGTCTCTGTTTTCCTGCATGGAGACTGACTGATACAATCTCATACACAGACTTGATGTTTCCACAGGGATATAGTAAAACAGTTGAGGTATGCCAGTGTTTCTCACATCAAATATCAAATGTGACAGCTCTGATAACCTAATGCAGTCTGTGGAAAATTAACCACGAATCCATTGCTTACTGAGGGAAATTGAAAGAAAAGTACTGGTTAAATCAGTTGGAATCATAAGGATTATAGGCTGTATCAAAGAACAGAAAATGGACCAGATCTCTTGAGAATTTTTCACTGAAACTAGAAGTGTGTGCAATTTAAACACTATATGGCAAGTATACAGTACATTTTTTCAGACTGAATGGTAAAAATAACAGTAAGAATATTGAACAGAAAGAAAACAACAGTGCTTTATTAAAGACAAGATTTTCTAGGACTAAAATAAAGTTTTGGAGCTTCCGAGGCATAGCTTAAGACCAGAGGAATATAAACCCCCCTGGGAAATTATCATTTTCTCCTTCCTTTCTGACACATTAACTGGTGTAATCCCTCATTATTCCTACTTCTTTACTTTTTTAAGATCCTGTGCTTTCTTGTAGTCTTAAATGATACAAATTACAAGCAAATCTTCTCCCTTTTCTGTATCCAGGTCCATTTGCAGACAGGCTGTGGGGGTTGGGAAAAGGAATGCTTTTCTACTGTTGGCAGGAGTGTAGGTTAGTACAGCCACGATAGAAAGCAGTGTAGAGGTTCCTCAGAAACTGATGCGGAGAATCCACTGGACTCAGTCGTTCCCTTCCTTGGTATCTTCTTCACAAAGTGAAAGAGATCATATTGCAGTGATCCATGAATGTCTATGTTTATAGCAGCACAAGTCATAATTACTAAATGTTATCTTTAATAAAACAATAACATATTTCTTTCAACTGATCAGTGTAGAAAGAGAATGTCACATTGCAACCAATGGAATATTACTCTACCTGAAAGAAAGATACGTTTGAGTGGCTTGTAGGAAAATGAATGCACCACGAGGACCATAATATTGAGTGAAGCGAATCTGACACACAGCCTTAAGTATCTCATGGATCCTCTTCTTACATGAGAAAATCAAATTGTATATAAAAAAAATAAACAAATAAATAAATAAATAATAAAACAAGGAGAGAATTCTTTTTTGTAAGGAGGAAGGGAGCCAAGAAATAGAGGGAGAGAAGAGGGGTGAAGGAAAGGGATGAACGAAGAGTAAGACGTGTTGGGAACCTGTTCCTGTACCGTGATGGGTGTAATCAAGAACTACAAACATGGAGCAATACACACAGGACTGTTTAAAAGAGCACAGCATTCCTCCCAGTCAAGGGCACTGAGATTGTTGTCTCTATTGCTGGTCTCTGTCTCTTCCTCTACCCTCAGCAAGCATGCTTTTCTCCTGCCATCCCACCAAAATTTCTCTCAGTTACCCCACAGAATGCTCTGCCACTAAATCCACTAGATGTTCTCTGCTCATGTCATGACCTCTTGAGATGTTACATCCTCCTATCAGTTTTTCTTTTACTTCTGACATGTTGTTTTTTCTTGACTTCTGTGACACCAGGTTCTACTGCTTTTCCTTTATATTCTGTCTTCCTACTCTCATTCATGGCGACTGCCAGCTCAGATATCTTATGGAGCCAATTCTCTGTGTAATTCAGGGCCAGTTCTCTGTGCAGTTCCTCAAGAGAAACCTTGGAAACCTCTTTGCCTTTTTGTGGTAGTTTTAAGACAGGGCCTTGCTGTGTAGCCCAGGTCAGCCTTGACTGCACTACCTTGACTTCTCGAATGCCAAGATAGAGTTATAGACATGCACCATCATACCAGGCTTAGCACTTGTTTTCCTATAGCTACATAGTCTCTCCCTGTTACTCTTCTCTCGTTGCTGGGGCAAATACCCGACCCTCAAAATGAAGGAAGGAAAGGTTCATTTAGCTCACAGTTACTGGAGGGTTCAGCCCATACTCCGTTGGCTTCAAGGCAAACAACAGCAGTTCATGCACCAGAAGACAATGAAGAGCAGAAGAGGAGCAGCAGCTGCGGCGTCCATCAAGGCTCTGTCTTCTATGCTGACTGCGAAGACCAGCACTCCATGGCAAAGTTCGGAGCTCCTCCAAAGTGGCATGGTGGCAAAGATCAAGCTCCTCCGAAAACTGGGACTTCTCCACGGAGGCAGGGCAGGGCGGCAGGAAGTCAAGCAGGGCTGCAGGAAGCCCTCCCCAATTCCTGAGCCCTGCCCACCTGCAGGGCTAGGTCCCCATGCTCAGAACTGCCATAGCTGATTCAGCCGAATTGACACAATGTATCAACCAACACATTTCCTGAGTAGTCCTCGGCTTGGGGACCATCTAAATGGCGTCAATTCCCAAACACTGAATTCTGATTCATTCTCCCTGAAAATCTGAGGAGGACAAACAGATCACTGCTGAAGATCACTATCTTCTTAGCTCGAAGTTGAAAATATATATGCATTGTACATTCAATCTAACTTTGAAACAATGTTGCTACCTGCTATGTATTTAGTACAGTAGGTTTTCTCCCTTCTCCAAATTTTTAGTAGCAAGATAAAACAAAAATATACAAAAATATTAAATTTAATGGTCTATGTAAATTATGTTGAAGCTGAAGTAATTTCCTAATTCACTTCGAATAGTGATCCGTAAGATGTTAGGTTCATTCTCCATTAACTTCAGCGAATTTTGCCAGCAACACAAACCAGACTGGTAGAAACATTGTTAACTCCCAAAACTTGAAACAAGCGATTTTACCCCCACATTGGTACTAAGATTATGTATGTCCTCTTGTCTTACTTTCTTCAGTTGAAAACTAAGGGAACTGTGTGATAATAATCTAAAATTTTAAATAATGCAAATATCCATTAAAAGACTACTGAATAAAATTTAGATTGTTCAAACCGTACTACATAGTTCAATATATTAAAAATTATCAAGCATAGCTAAAAGAAGAGAAAGGAAATAGCTAATTTGCATAACATATTTTCAGGGTTTTTTTGTTGTTTTTTCGGAACCAGGGATTGAACTCAGGCCCTTGGGCTTGCCAGGGAAGCAATTATTCTACTGAGCCATTGCTCCGGGCCCCATATTTTCAATGTTAAGTGAACAAAATATTACATACAACTTCACATGTACATTTAAAAATAAGTTATATTTTTCAGAATATAATATATATGGAAAGCAAAGAGATTTTAAAATTAAGAGAGTACAGGGGAATGGGTTTTGACAGAAAATGGAGACATGGAGAGCTTTTTGAATAGAGGAATATAAATATTTTATTTGTTTGGACTACGAGATGGTTACCTGGTTGTTCACTTTATAAATTTTGTGCTAGATTATATAGTTTTCCTTTCTTCCCTCTCCGGTTTACCTATTTTATGATAAAGTGTGGGTCTTTCATATTTTCTCCTTCCCAGCTCTGTCATTCTTTGACACTGATAGGAACTGGTAAGCAGCCCTGATCAGCATTGTCTTAAGTTGTAAGTAGAGATTTGATTTGGATTTTTTTGTTGGTTTTTATACCAGGTGCTTTAATCATTTCTTAACTAGCTTGTTCCAATAGGCATTTTAATTTGGATCATTATGTCATACTTCTGTTTATGCCCACCTGCCACTGGTATTTATCAACATTCTTATTGGTCTACCTCTGGAGAAAACCACCTATTTGAACATTTTGGGTAATCTCATCTGGGATATAAGATTAGTAATATTTGAACTGAAAAATAATCCATTTATTCAGAGATTGTTTTTTCAATGTACAGTGGAAAGTAAGAGACTTAAATAGTTTAATCCCGCTTCAAAAATATTTAAAATATATCCTTATCATGGCAGATGTTTCTCTGTAAGGAAATGTTAAAAGACATTCCTAGACACTACATGATTTGTGAAGTGAGAAGCTTTTGTCTTCCCTGCAGAGATCTGAGCTAAAGTCCTCCATTCAGGTTTTAATCTTACAGCATTTATTCTCTTTCAAGATTTTCCAATTCATTGGATTTTGTTTATCACCTTTTCTACAAAAGCTCATTTGTTCATTGACAAGTTGTATTCTAAGTTAAATCTAAAGTAGGACAGATTAATAAATATTCAAACTGGCCCCAAGGGCTGTTGTTAGCATGGTAGTTCCATTGCATCAACTGTATGTAAAATTTATCTTCCCATTAAATGTATCTGCTTTTGCTATCTCAGAGATTATTTATTACTCTATCCTCTATTAACCTTGATTAACAAGAAGTTTTTCTTCAAGCAGGGCCTTCTCGTCTCTGTTTATACATTAAATATACTTCTGCTGTGGATTTGACATATTAATGGTTTTATACCATTGCTATTTATTTGTTTCATGCACCTTGTATATTTTAATTCAAAATAAAATGCAACCCAGCTGAGCAATGATCTTATTTTATAGGATAGCTTTATAAAAGAAAATTCTGCATGTGCAGGTTACTTTGATGTCTACTTTTTACCAAAATAAAACATATATGCTTATCAAGTGAAAGCATATATTATAAAATTGACAGTTCTTTAAGTTTTCTATGTTGTTTTCTTCTGTGTATACTTTAAAGTTATCTATTATAAAAACAGAAATAAATTTATGCTCTTTTGATCAAGGTACATGAGGGAAATTAAGGTAAATTTTAATCTTCTTGTGAAATACATTTGCTTCCAAATTTTTTCCATTCTTAACATGTAATATTTAAGAACCTTTCCACTGAGTTTCCCTCTTAACTTGGGTGTCAAAATAATGACTCATTACCTCAAACACAACTCTTGATTGGCCTCTGTAGCAGCTCCCAATCCAGTTATAAATTACTTTGTGTATTATCTGAACATTGCCACAGCTGCTCAGACCAAAATTGTCTTAGATAAAGGCCTTCTAACTCATGTATTTTTACTAGTTTATCAAATACCTTTAATATATGTATATTGACCATTTCCCAGTTCTCTTCACCTCTTCTCCCAGTGGTAGTATAATTCTCCACAAGGTCTTGCCTTGATCACTCTAGATCATTTCCTAAGTTCTTTCCTATTGAATTTTTTACCATTTTGTGGCTAAATTTTAAGAAGGAATGAAAACACACACACACATACACACACACACACATATTTTTTGTATATGTTCTGGATTAGAGTGAAATCTGAATAAAGTATGAAACTTAAATTCATTAATCAATTGTTATTATCTAAAACAGTGGCCAAAACAGAGAGACGCTTGAATAAATATGCATCCAGTAAAAGTTACATAAATTTTTTGCAACCTATTTTGCAACTATTAGAAAGCTTTCAGTGGGGATCACTTCCCTATATGAAACTTAAGTGATAAATATAATGTCTTTTAGTCATACAACTTTAAATTTCTCCTTTCTAATACATGAGATGGTGATTATAACTACAATGGTTTCATCCCAAGAGTATACAAATGTGTAATTTTTTTTTGGTTAAATTTTTTTTAAATTTCCCTTCTTTTTTTTTTGTCAATGGTAGAAATAATAGGTGGTATATATTAAAGTCAGCATTTTCCAGCACTATTTTGAATACTTTATAGGTGTATATATTTTGAAGTAATCAATTGTGAATGCTTTTATATTCTCATTTAATTCTCATAAATCTCCTGTGAGAATCAATATTATGCTTATTATTTGTGTATGATGAAATATTCATGGATAAGTTAAATAATTTTTCATGGTACACAATCAGGTTATAAAACAGATTAAACATATGCAAGCATGACTTCAGAATCCATAAGATTATCACTATGTTTACCTCTTCTGTATACAAAATAATTCTACCATAAACAGCTCGACAATTTAGACTGACAATTGTGTTTCCTTTCACTATGTATTAACAATTAGAGTTTTTATTTACCTTATAACTACCATCATTTTATTTTTAAGCAGCATCAGATGGATATATTTTTAAAATTTAAGTGCACTTAGTTCAGTTATCTTTTAATGAAAAGATGGGATTCACACACTTAAGAGAAATGTAGCTGTAAATCTTTTGCCCAATTAATAATATAATTAATCACTGGATGGTTCAATAATATAATTAAAAGGAAAGAGACAGAGAGGAAAATATTTGACATTCATCTAACAAACATGTCTTTAATCTACCGTATCTTAGTCTCTGGAGATACTATGGTAAATTAGAACCGTTTCTTTGAAGAATAAATTCACTGTCCAGTAAAACTAACATCCATATCAATAGGTAATTCCAATAGACTTAGTATAATTAAAAACTCTCAGATCATGGAATGCTGTATATTATTATGCTAGAGACAAACATTGGTGTTATCTAGGGGCCAGGGCTGTCAAAGGGAGGATATGTGAACAACAGCAGGTACTTAAAGTAATCCATTGGGATATGGGAAGGAAATATTCAAATTGCTACTGATATTTGATTTGATAGGATCATTTCAATCTCTGTCGTTGTTTTGTCATATCCAGGCATAAATCACTTAACCATAGTATGTTGTGAAGAAGACGTTGTTAGATTTTTGTCATCGAGAGAACATTGCACGCCTCACGCAGAGCTCACACTGCTTGCTTGGTCTAGGTCAGTCAGGGTTGGCTTCTGCTTGCAATCAAGAGACAAAGAAGGCATAAGGCTACACGTGGCCTGCCACAGCGTGCTGTTGGCAGTGACCATTCATCTTCAGGAGCTAGCATGTACTCTACAACTGAGATACAGTGTACAGGACAGTGGGATGGCACACAGCATTGCACATGGAAAGGGGGTGATCCGCTGGGCGTGGAGAGCCTCACCTTCCTCCCAGCACTTTGGGGGGCTGCATTGGGGGATCTGAAGTCAGAGCTGAGCTGGGAAACTTAGCATCTTAGCAAAACTGCATATTATCATAGAAAATAAAGAAGTTCTAGGAATATAGTTCAGTGTGAAGGCCCTCAGTGCATTCCTCAGTGACAGACGCACAAAGAGATGCCAAGGATCTTATTAGATTTTGTCATTATTTCTTATACTGTTAATATTTCTAATATTATAAAAATATTAGAAATGTCATTTGTTTTAATCCATATATCTATCTATCTATCTATCTATCTATCTATCTATCTTTTATGATGTGTATATGAGTACTACATAACAAGAGATACTTCTTAAAACATTTAGTGATATGGATACATATTCAAAACAATTGGATATTGCTGTTTGGCTAAGGAGAAACACAAAACATTTAAGCAGTGGTACTCCAGCAGAATATGAAAGTGTTGGATCAAGTACCCTAGAGTTAAGTTGGTATCACGGCACTGGAGGAAGGTATGGCAGTAGCTTAGGAAGGTGGTTAGGACCTTCAGAAGTAAAGTGGTAGCAAAAGGCTGTGACAACTGTGCAGTACATACATAAGCAGGATTTTGTGACTGGTTATAATACAGTGATGAAGAGGAAGGGTTCAAAAATTGTTCCCAGATTTTAGAAATAGGAAGCCCAAAGAACATTTGCATTATTTCACTGTGTGCAGTGGGCTTTCCACATGGTATATAAGAGAGCAGGAGTCCCTATATCCTGCCCCAACTTAAGGGCCTTTTGGATAAATACTGAGGTGGACTTAGTGTGGAGGGTAACAGAGCTGGACTAGAGTCTCCTCCATGGCAATGGCACTTCTTGTCCTTCGTGTTTCCTCCAGGGCCTGGTGGTTTGTGGGCATCTCACTCCTTGGAGTTCATGTGGTCCATCAAACCCAATGCCCTGCTGCTCTAGCAAAATTCATTGTCTTACCAGGAAAAGACACTAATAAAGGCATTGTTGAGGTCAATGAAAACCCAGCATCAAAGCTGAAAGAATGAGTGTCACTGTTAAAGTCAGCAAAATTGTAACCCTCAGTCTAGCTTCATGGGGGTAGCGCTCTAGTGCCTGCCTTGCTACCTATGGCTGTTGCCATTGGGTGGCAGCTTTCTCCACATGGCAAGGTCAGATCTCTGAGAAGCAGGTTAGGGATGGGATTATGGATGGGAAGGACACGCCAGTGATTTTCCCATTCAGCTCAAGAATAACTTTGCTTCCATTTGTGTCAGTGTCAGTGGATACTGTGAGGATGTTCTTGGCAGTTGCGCACTATAGCACACCTCTTCTGGGTGCACACACAGTTTTCTGACTGACAGTGATGGGCTGGGCTGGGACATGACTCCCTGCATGGAGCCAGAGGTGTGTGGAAGACCTTGGGAAGGGAGTGGTAAGCAGTTGGTGGCTTAGGAAACACTGCTGATGATATGGAAGAAATTGTACTGCTCATGGTTCATGCTGGTCAGAAACAGGAGACATCAGCAGAAGGCCCAGACGAGGATACATTGCTCCCCTTCTTCAAGTGCACACTGACCTTCTCCACAACAGTGGAAGCATCACGGGGCTCCACAACATCCTTAGCATGAGCATTGCCCACTTATGTTGGGCGTATCTCCCTCCTGCGAGATAGAGCTGAGCTTTCCACTTATTGTGAAGCTGCCTGTTCTTAGCCTAGACTGTGCCACTTAGCTTGCTATTGGGTGAATCCTCAGGAAGATGTAGGACGTGTGATGGAGGCCAGCGAAAATGTTGTCAATGGTGATACTTTCCACAGCCCTAGAGTTGAAAGCAGACCTGTTGACCACTAAAGCCAAATCTATTTACTCCAAGCTTCACCATCAGGACTCAGGGACACAGTTGGCACTGCATAATAAGATATAGATGCTTTCCAAACAGAAAGGGACAGAAAGCTAGGAAGAAACACTTGAGATAGGGTATATTATTTTCAACATAATGATTTTGACATGATTTTGGAGTGCTAACTTTAAGGCATATGCTGTATGAAGTTTAGACCAACACACCTCTCTTAAAAATACATATTTAGCAGAATTTATTTATTTATTTGTTTAATTTTGGTACCAGGAATTGAATTCAGGACCTCACACTTGCCAGGCAGGCATGTAGCAGAATTTATTATAGATAGAGTTTAGGTTAAAACTACCCATGGAAATGACTCATAGATATACATAATATGATTTAGATAT